>NC_140031.1:34386007-34788905 GCF_963513975.1 Fringilla coelebs
TGTGAGACATGAAAATACAGGTAAGATTAGGCTTAAAGAAAAACCAGCAATGCAGTCAACAGATATTTATGAAACTACACTGATTCCTGTAAAATAATTTTAAGATGGTTTAACCAAAGTGTTACCAAATTTTTCCATATTAGAAACTACTGTCTTCAGAATTCTTTTATAATACAAGTACTTATATCAGACTTTGCTTTTATGTTTTTCTCCAGTTACTTCTTTTTCTGTGGTTCAGCTACAAGTCATTTGTCTCATCAGTGTGGCTTACAGACCAGAGTTTTAACTAGATCTGTGTCTCCCACTCTTTTTAGGATAGTGTTACAGATGTACCTAGTCCAGTAGAGACCTCTTAATACTGCAACTCTGCTAACCTTCTGACCTAAAATCTGACTTACTGGTATGTGACACAGAAGGTGGGGGGATGTTCCCATGAGACTGGTTGAACTAGGGACATAACTTTCTTTCCTGAACTCCTTGCACTGATTTAACACAGGAAATAAATTTCCCTTTTTTCCTCTTCATAACTATACCAGATAGTCATCTGGTGGGTTAATGATTTAGGCTAACTCAGCTATGGGTCTAACAAAGTATCGGGGCTGATGCAAAAGAAGTAGGAGAATCACACAGAAAGAGAAAGAAAAAGAAACAATAACAGAAAGATACAAGAATGAGGTCTCATTTTCATGGCAGAAAGGTTTTTGTCTGCCTGTGTTCACTGAACAACTTCAAAGCATTATATTGCCAGATGCCTTAGCTGCCAGCTGTGTTTGAAGAACTTCAAAGAGAGTGAGCTTTAATTGAGTGAAGTGAGGGTTCTTTGGGTGAAAGAGGAGAGAGCATGAAAGGGGGCACTTGTAAAGATTACATGGATGCAGTAATGTATGATGTAATGTGGTCTTGGTGGTGAGCTTCTAGGAGGTAGAACACATTATGGATAGCAGAATCTGAATCAATGAAATGTCTTCCATCCTTGAGATGAATTGATGGCTGATTTTATTTGCATGCTTTGACCATATTTTACTGAGCCTTTCAACACTGTAGGACCATTTTCACAGTAATCTGTGCATTGAGGGAGGCTTTAGGATTCTGTAGCAGTCATATGTCCAGACCTGGTTAGTGGATTCTGCAAGCTGTCCTTATTCATTATGTGAAATAATTTTTTTTGTTTTGGTTTGGTTTTTGTTTAGTTGTTTTTGGTTTGGTTTGGTTTTGTTTTGGGTTTGATTTTTTTTTTTGTTTTGTATGTGTGTGTGCATGTGTTCAGTGTGTCGCCTGCATTATAAGCAATATTTCTGTACTGTTAAGGGCCTGTATGTTTTCTGTCAGTGGCAGAATTAATCAAATGTGATAGTGGTGTTGGTGATCTTTGTTCTTCTACAGGTGGTATTTTCCTGCTACAGTGATTTTCTGTGCTTGCTTTTTAACGAAAAGCCGTGTTTGACATGAGTCAGTATTCTTATTCTTTTTCTAGGAGTTCTGAAAAGAATGGATTGGCTGTTAGACCTGATGGGCTACATCAGAAATGAAGCGTACAAGTCAACACGCTCACAAAATGTTGATCTGAAAGAGGTAATGGCTGTGAAAATTATTTGGAGCAAGGACAGAAGGAGGTTCTGATCTATTTCACATTTTTCCTCAGTAATAAGAATTATTCCCCATGCTTTTGTATCTTAGAAGATTGTGATCTCACCACCACAGAGAAGATATTCAAATTTTTTGTGAATAAATGTGTATTAAAACTCTTATGTTAAAATAATATTTACATTTAAGTTATGGTAGAACCTTAAGGCAACTAAAGGAAATAATTTCTTAAAATTTACTGTATTTAGAACAATTGAAGGAAAATTTTGAATTCACTAGTAGAACTGTCTAGGCAGGTCAGAACTGTGTAGTTTCTGGTCCTGAGAGGGCTTGGACAGTTTTAGAGAAGTAATGTTGTTCACCAATTTTAGATCTTCCATTTGAGGACATAAAATAAGCTGCTGCTTAGATCAGAAGGGCATTAATTACATTGCTGCAATATTTCCCAACCATTTATAGCACCACAAGGGTGACCATCTCTGATTTCCCTCAACAGTCAGTTTGCTGTGAAAAAGTTATTTCCCCATTTTAAATGAGTTGTGGATCATCTTTAATCTAAAAGATTATTTTACAAGAGTGTGATTTTACTTTTTTTTATATAGACATGTTAGTTTGAATTTATAAAGATGCTTATGCTCTTCAAAGCATAGAAGAGCATAAGCAATAGAAAGATATTAAGAACTTCTTAGTTCTTGCATTTTGAATTTTACTAGAATTTTTTGATGATTGTTTTTAAGAGCAAGTCATCATCTGGATTTTGGTCTTGGGTTTCTTTGGTTGGTTTCTTTTTTGGATGAGTTTTTTTTTTTGTTGTTTGTTGTTGGGTTTTTTTGGTGAGGTTTTTATTTTTTTTTTTCTCCTTCTATATTATTCATTTAATGAAGTGCATTTTTGCCTTTTCCCTGTTTAGTGCATAGATTTCCTTGTGTGGCTGTTTGCAGCTTCTGTTTTGGCCTGGGCTGACCATGGTGCACCATTACTGCTTGGCCTCAGTGCTGACTGGTCACTGTGGAAACACCACATGGTATCACCAGAATTATATGAGGAACACATTGGCGAGCACCCCACTGACAAGTTTGCTGTGCAAGAGACTCTCACTCTCCTTCCAAGTAGCCTTTCCCTTTTGCTGGCTAAAGAACCATGGAAAGAACAAACGCAGAAGGTAAAATTGCATGTAGTGCAATTTGAGTAGCATCTTACTTTACATGAGAAAGCACCCCATTTTTGGTAGTCACCTTGGATCTTAGATAGAGCAGTTATTTCCTCTATATCTTATTGCATCTCAATTGTAATCTCACTTTATTTTTAACCAGAAAATAGTTTCTTCAGTAAAATTTGAGAGTTGCAAAAAAAATATAAAAATCCAAAGCTGGGAGTCAAACTTTTAAGAAAATGCAGCCAGGAGAAAAGAATTAGGAGCTGCTGGTAGCAAGTCAGTGTTTTAAACACTGAAAGAAGGATCCTCTGCAGCTGGACACACCAAACTGTAAATTCAGAGCAACTGAAGATCTTCACAGTTTGCAGTTTGTGTCATTTATTTTGAAGTGCGAGTTGAAAATTGTCCCTAATTTGGCAAACCTTCTGTGCAATGTGTGTAGTTGCTTCTATGTGGAAGTACTGTTATTGATCTACAGATTAATAGTTAGCTCTTTTGTGCAAACTGGAATCTGTTGAGAACTACTTTCTCTGAGCAGGCTTCTGTGCTCAGAGTAACCCTTGAAGTCAGAATATCAGAGGAATGCAGGGGTGAGCTGTTAGTATGCAAGTGCCTAATTAGGTTTTAAGGAAGAATGTGAGGCCTTGCCCTGAAAATCATCCTTATGATTTTAAATACCATATTGTCATCCATACGCCCTCCACTGCCAGAAAAAAATAACAAAAAATGAGAGAGGTCAAAAGAGGAACAAAGGCAATAAGAGTTCTGAAGTAAAACATTTGGACAAGGGACTGATAAGAAAGAATTATACTATTAGGTTAAAGGTATGAACAGGCAAGATGGAGGGAAGCTGTTTAACATGCCTTCTTCTTACAAAGAATTATTGCTGCCGTAATGAGAAGGAACAAAGGGAGTTTCAGATCCAGCTATGGGAAGAATTGCGTTGACAGGGAGATGTACTCTAGGGTGTTTTGTTTGCTTTGGGCAGAAGCTTCACCGGCCACTGCCTCTGATTAGATAACTGAATTTAGCAGAAATCAGGTGTTGTCAAACTGAAAATAATTCATTGCGTTCTGATACAGGGCCTCTTTTAATTCAGATTTTTTTTCATATTTCTATCTTCAGTTTATTGACTGGCTGATCAATATGATGGAATGTCCTAAGGAAGCATTATCAAAATCTACTATGGACCTGCTGAAAGGTAATATATTTTTAATTGGGTCCTCATTTTTCCATAACAATCAGTACAGATCAAAATGCAATTCTTATAAGGAGTGAGATTTTGTCTTTGAGGTAATTATCACAGGTAAATTGACATTCTTGTCTGTAACACTTTACAAATGCTGTTTCATCTTCTGATGCTTAGCACTTAGGGTCTAAAGGACCTAGAGATACATCTAGTACACAAGCTTATTTCATTGATAGATTTTTCTGTTGTTTTTGAAGTTACCCTAAAAATATGAGGCAGCATACTCTTGGGAAATCCTCCAGTACTAGAACACAAATCACATGACTTATATACAAGAAAAGACTACACTGTGTGGAAGGGGTAGGAGGTGAACTAGGACAGCCTAGTAAAGGGGTCTGAGAAAAAAGGAAAGAGAAATGAGAGTTGATGAAAAGATGCATGAAAAGAAAGATGGAAAGTAGACAATATGTTGAATTATGGTAGGAGTTGTAGCCCTAGCATGCATCCTGTTGCTTACTTACATATGTAGGATCTGTGCAAGTCTTTTTAAGAGGACACCACAAGTATTCTCAAGTGAAGTAAGTGCACTTGTGCTTCTTTCCATGAGCACAATGCACTTCCTTTGGACCATCTGATTTGTTGGACCTAAACAAGGCTTCTTGAAGTCCATTTTATAAGTTATTTGCATTAATAGGATACCCTTGCTTTGATGTCTGCAGTTTTAGTCACTCTCTGATAAATTCCCCCGTAATGTCCGCTAATCTCCACCAGAAGCAATGCTAATAAGGGCTGTTGGAGAACCTCCTCTGTATATTAAGAGTTCTGATATTCACCATATGTTGTCAGTATGCCCTGATAGAGATAAGTCACTGTTCCCCCTGAGCTTCCCATTGATTTTTTCTTTTTACATACTAGAACATGAAACTTCAATCTGAATAACTAGACTGTGATTAGGTTGGTTACTAGATTTTGTCTAAGCACATGCTTCTTTCGAACTGAATGAAATCAGTAAGTTGCATTTCCAATCAGTGAATCAAGCAGAGGACTTAAGACTTTGTGCTTCTGTTGTTCCCAGTGCCTCCTATGTCCTGGCTTGCATCATTGCTCATTGAATTTGAGCTTTCTGCAATATTGGTTGATCTATGTGCCTAAGTGATAGACTAATTAGAAGATTATGTGATATGATTTCAGTAGGAGATGTGCCACAAAGCAAAGGAAGGGCCTAGTACGTCACCACAAGTGAAAGAATTATGAAGAGAGTCGATAAAAGGAGAACTAAACCTATACCTGTGCTAGTAAAATTACTAGGAAGAATACTCTCACATATTTTCCTTTGGACTGCACAACTTAATGTAATTTGTCCTTGTCTTCACAGTTACACTTCTGGCCTTGAGGTCTCTTGCAGAGTTCAAGAAGAAAGCAGTATGGACTAAAGCTTATGGGTGGTAGCTGCGCACTGTACCTTATCCAATGAAGAAAATTGTCCATACTTGAAAACATAATATTATTACTCAGGCATCAAGAAGCTGTATTTCAAAGACATTTCCTATCACAAGATTTTTTATTGGGTTTGGGGTTTTTTTTACCCATTTGCTTCATCACAAAAATTCCTATGAAAAGCAATATTTTGTCTTTAAGTGATGTATTATTGTTTTGCAAATGGGCTGAATCTAAATGAAAAATACCCATTCAGTTTCAATTGAATTGTTTCAGTGGCATCTGGGAATCTCAAAAGCTGGAGTGAATATTCCTTTAATTTGTGGAAGCTTTGAAGGAATGGCTGAAAATAAAACAAACTACTAAAATTTGATGGATATAGCGTATTTATTAAAGTATGTTTTAGTGTAATAGACTTGAAATTAGCATTATTTTTGAACTGATCATTTTTCCTTTAGTAATAACACAATGTTCTTGTGCAGTAATGACAACACATTATGACTATATAGTGTGAGCAGGGTTTCTGAAGAGGGGTGGTATGCATGTCAAGTTTGCAATGGCTTTATAAAGATTGCTGAAATGAGTCAAAAATCCTGATGACTGTTGTATCTGCAGCTCCAGGACAGTTGCTGTTTTCTTTCCACTTGTAACTGTTCTTGTCTCCTTGACACTCTGCACATAATGAGAGTTTTTTCTCGGTCTCTAGGGGAAAGGGTCAATATAGCAACTCTTTTCCACATTTATTATCTTAAATAGATTAGCCCTTGCTGTTTTCCTTATTTGCTACTTTTTTCTTTATGAAGGAATAGAGAGTCTTTCACTTTGCAATCTTGCCAAGACAGGTATTAAAAGAAATTTTATATTTAGCAATCCTCCTTGCTGAAGTAGACAAAAATTAACTGAATATAATTGAGCACTGTTCCCTGGTGTCTTTCAAAACAGTACTTGTAAGAGCATTGTTGATTTTTGATCAGGAAATTATATTTCCATACACCTAGAAGACACACCTCACTGGAGGAATTATCTTATTTTCAGGACTGATAACATTTCCTCTGTTCAAGAAATTCTCCTCTGACTTCTTGGTCGCTTGGTCTGTTTGCCCTGGAGAAGGAGACAGAGGGGAGCCCTCACTGCAGTTACAGCTTCCTCATGAGGGGCAGAGGTGGGGCAGGCACTGAGCTCTTCTCTGTGGTGACAGTGACAAAACCAAAGGGAATGGCCTGGAGTTCTATCAGGGGAGGTTTATGTTGGATGTTGGCTGTTAGATAAAGGTTTTTGTCCCAGAGGGTGATTGGGCACTGGAACAGCTTCCCAGGGAAGTCACACCAAGCCTGACAGAATTCAAGAAGCATTTGGACAGTGCTGTCAGGCACATGGTGTGATTCTTGGGGATGACCTCTGCAGGTCCAGGAGGTGGACTTTGATGATTCTTATGGCCCCCTTCCAAATCTGTGATTCCATTACTCTTTCTAGGATTTTCTCATCCAACAGGTACTGTGTGAGGGCTGAGCATTTCTTCACTGATTGGGTGTGTGAAGGATTAATGTACTTGTTTGCCTTTCCAAAATAGTAGATAATTAGTGGTAGTTTTCTGCTGCATATGCAGCTCCATACTGAGAAAACGGTCTAAAGGTGAATGTGCAGAAGGACTCACTGAAAGTCCTTGTCAATGAGTGTCCAATTCAGTTCATGACTTTCCATTTGTGTGCACTTCTAAGTAATCTCTAACAAAGCCAAATATGTCACATGTTAATGGTTCCATCTCTAATGTACTGTTTCAAATTAATTTACACCTTTAATCATCTCAGTTTGCATGTTGATTAGCGTTTTAATTCAGATGAAATTTTGTCTTTTTTAAAGGAAATTGCTCTGTGTTGTCTACTTGCTGTGTTTCAGTTTGCATAGAGCAGCAATATGTAAACATCTAAATTAACTAAATTCCTACTGATGTGTAGTAGAACATGGAAGCCAAGGGATGGCATAGCATGTCCTGAGGGTGGCAATGTTAACAGAGCTGCAGAAAGCACTGAGAGTTTAAGAGAGTATTTGAAATGTTTGAACACCAATGCACACGATACAAGAAATAAACAGGATGAACTGGAAGCATTTGTCAGCTCCCAAAACTATGAGATTGGGATTAGTGAGACTTGGTAGAATGAGTTCCATGATGGAGTGCTGGCATGCAGAGCTATAGGCTGCAGGGCTATAGGAGGGATAGGCAAGGCCGGCAAGGCAAAGGAGTTGCATTGGAAGGCACAGTTTTCACTGTCATTCCTTGCAGTTAGGAAAAATGTGGTTGAAAGCCCCTGAGTGAAAATTAGGGAGATGGAAAACAAAGATGTCACTGTAGGTGTCTACTGCTGTTCACTCAGTCACAATGCTAGCAGTGACTATTTAATCTATGAGCAATGAGGAGAAATCTCTGGACCACTAGCCCTTGTTCTTATGGAAAATTTTAGTTTCCTGGACATCAACTGAAAATGCCAGACAACTGTGACAAGGAAGTCTCAAAAATTCCAGAAGTGTGTTGAAGATAATTTCTTGACACAAGTATTCATTGAGACAACTAGCAAACACGTCCCCTCAACTGTGCCCCTGCCCCTCCCCATCCCCAACTTGCTGTTTGTGAGTAGAGAAGGAGAAGATGGGATTTTTAGATAGCTGTTTTGGCCACAGTAATCATGAGTTTAAATGATGATTTTAAATTTTTTGGTGTAAATGAGAAACAAGTCATCAGAGTTGCTATCCTAGATTTCAGAATAGCAAGCCTTAAACTGCTCAGGAAGCTAGTTAGCAGTGTCCTCTGGGAATCTGATTTTAAGGGCTTAGAGATCCATGAGCGCTGGTCCATTTTTAAGAGCAAACTTTTGGAAGCACAGGAGTAAGCAAATCACGCTATGCCAAAAGTCAAGCAAGAAGGGCAGAAGAGCAGCTTGGCTGAACAGGGAGCTCCTCTTGGAACTCACAAAGAAAAGAATGATCTCTGTAAGAGACATCAGGCCTCACAGGATGATTACAGAGCTGTGGTTCCCATGTGCAGGGAGAAAACACAAAAGTCCAAAGTTAGAGTTGAAACTGGCCAGCGTTGGGTCAGATTAAAAAAAAAGTAATTCTGAGTATGTTTAGAGCAAGAGGAGATCTAAGGAAAATATTTAACCAATTCTTGATGAAGATAGTCAACCTGAAAAAAGGATGAGGAAAAGGCAGAGGCATTTATAATGCTTTTGCATCAGTCATTAATAACATTGATACACGTTGGTCTGGCCTGTCCTCTCAGTTAGAGAACATACAGCAGCGGTGACTTTCCATTTCTGGACACTGAAACTGTAAATGAGCAGTCATATCAGTTTCATCTTTCTAAGTCTGTGGGGCCTGATGGGATTCATCCCAGAGAACTGGAGGAACTATCTCTTGGGAGTCTGGGGAGATTCCTGCTGACCAGAAGCTGGCCAGCATTAATCCAGTTTACCAGAAGGGCATGAGGAAAGACACAGAAATGCAGGCCTGTTAACTTCATTACCAGGGAAAAGTTACCAAGATCATACTGGATACTATTGAAAGGCATTTAAAGAACAGTACAATCATCAAGCACGGTCAACATGAGTTCATGAAGGGAAAGCCCTGAGTAACTCATCTGATATACCCTTCTATGATACAGCCATCCACTTAGTGCAGCTTTGATACTACCCTTACAACATCAGTCTGAACAAGCTGTTCAACAGTGAGATGAGTGGGTTCATGCACTGGTTAAAGAACTGGCAGAAGGGTGGAGTTCAAAGAGTTGTAGTGCAGGGAGCTGACAAACAGTCATCTGCAGTGTTCCTCAGGTTTCAAATCTAGGGCCAGTTTAGTTGAATGTATTTATCCACGATTAGGAGGCGGGAGTTGAATGCACAACTACGTTTGCTGATAATACTAAACTTGAAAGTTGCTGCAGACTCTTGAGGGACAAGAGACCTTAAAGAAAGATGTGGATCGTTGAGGATTTGTCCATGATTAATGGCATGAAATTTACAAGTTAAAGCGGTGAATTCTTCTTCTGGTACAGCGGTACAAGGTGTCAGGTTCCTGATACAAGTCTAAATGGGTAGAGGAGTCACTGGAGAGTCCTGTATAAAGAGATTTGAGGGTGCTGGGATCTCAAGATACAAAGATTTAAGTTCAGAGAATCACAGAATTATTGGAGTGGGAAGGATCCTCTGGAGGGCAACACACTTCTCCTCATTGGCTCCTCCACCACTTGCATTAATAAGTTATGTTCCAGTATCTGCAGGAACTTCCTGGACTATGTGCCGAGCCATGTTGTGCCTCCAACAATTATCAGGGTTGTTGAATTCTCAGAGGATCATAGCCCATGATCTCAAAGCTACTTCCAGTAGCCCCTAGAAAGCCTCATCAACTTCCTTGTCCAAGTCAGGTGGGCTGTAGTAAACCCCCACAACACTGTCACCCATTTTAGTCTGTCCCTTAATTTTTCCCCATAAGCTCTCAACTCCTTGTCTGTCCCTGGGCAGAACTTGATGCTCTTTCACATAAAGACCAACTCCACCACCTCACCTCGCTGACCTGTCCTTTCTAAAAAGTACACAGGAATCCATGACAACATTCCAGTGGTGAGCTATCCCACCATGTCTCCGAAATTACAGTGAGAGCATTTCTTCTTTTTTATTCCCTGTGCTCTGTGCATTTCTGTACAGGCACTTCAGGGAGGCAGTCAAGCATCCAGGTTCCCTAGGAGGAGTGTAAGAGGATTCCCCATAGCCATACACACCCTTGATGTGGTTAGCCCTAAAAATCTCAACCTGAGGCAGCCAAGCTTGCCCTGGCTGGCATGGCCCACTCCCCAGAAGGAATCAATGGCATGAGAATTGCCACTTTGGACCCCAGCCAAGTCGTTCAGTTTAAAGCCCTTCTCACCAAATTGGGCAGTCTGCTGCCAGAGCTTCTCATGCCCTTTTTAGACAGGTGGATCCCATTCCTCCCTAACAGGCTACAATCACTGAAGTACAACTCATTGTCATAAAAGCCATTTTCTCAAACATCTTTTTGCCTGCCCAGTTCTGAGCTTTTCCAGAAACTTAGGTGAGGCATCGGAGCTGAAGTTACAGTGGTCTTTTGTGATCACACATGGAAGGCTGACTGCCTCAATCTCCCAACTGCCTGCCCCAAGTTATCTCTGTACGAGAAGGAGGTGGGGAAGTCTTCTCCCATGAGCTCCATGCCTTTTTCATGCAGTTTACACTTGGGGGACCTCTCCATAGTGAATTTTAAAGAATCGTTTTCCTATTCCAGCCTTTTACCTAGCTGTAAGACTCAAAATGTAACATTTTTTTAACATAAAACAATAAACATGGCTTTATCTGTGGCAGGTTTGACCTCAGCTGTCTTCCAGATGTCCATTCAGCCCCATCTCCTCAACAGGGAGGGACATTCAACTCCCTCCTCCTCCTTCTCCTCAACAGGACAGGGAGAAAATAGGATGAAAAAGTTCATGGGACAAGATAAAGACAGAGTGACCATTTACTATTCACTGTCACAAAAACAGATTCAACTTGTGGAAGAAAAATTTATTGCCAATTAAAAATAGAGTCGGATGGAAAGAAAAAATTAGACTTGCCTCCCCCTATGCCACCCTTCTTCCTAGGTTCACTTTACTCCTTCATTCCTGCATTTTCTACCGCCTCCCTCCCCAAGCAGTATAAGGTGGGTGTGGGGATTGCACTTAGGTAGTAAACCTTAATCTCTGCTGCTTGTTTGTCTTCTCATTGTTGCTGTGATCCAGCATGGAGGTCCCTCCCATGGGGCACAGTCCTTCATGGTTTCTTCTCACAAGCTGCAGCTCTTCAAGCACTCATCTAGCATAAGTCCTTTCCATGGGGTACAGTCCATTAGGAAAAGGCTACCTCAGTAGGTGTCCCTAATGGGCCACAGTTCCTGCTGCTTGTGTGGGCTCTCCATGGGCTGCAGCTTCCCTCAGGGCACAACCGCCTGCTCCAGCCTGGGCTCCTCCAAAGGCTGCCGTGGGGATATCCTGCCTGGTGTGTTTCTCCATGGGTTGCAGAGGGACAACCTGGTCCACCATGGTCGTCCTCATGACTCAGAGGAATCTGCTGCAGTGCCTAGAGTAGCTCTTTCTCTCCTTCTCCACTGACCTTGGTGTCAATGTACAGAGCTGTTTCTTCTCCCTCTTCTTTCTCGCAGCTGCTATGTAACATTTCTTATATTTTCTTAAGTTTTCAGAGAGATGCCATGCCATCATCTTTGCTGTTTGGCAGAGCAGTGTTCTGCAGTGCTCCAAAATACACTTTGGAACTGGCTGGAACCAGCTGTTTCTGGCATGTTGGATTGAATTTCCAAGAAAAAAAAATGTTCACGTTTCAACTTGAGCAAGCTATATAGTGGTTTAATGTGGACTTACTCTGGCTGTCTTCAAAACTGTCATCTTATTCAGCTGCTCTGTATGTTTCTTAACACTGTTCACACTTGAATCAGCTTGGGTCAGACAGAAGCCCAAAGCACTCCCGTTTCTCCAAGTTGCAAATTTCTGTTTGCACTGGTTTGAAAAAAACTAATCCAGGGCTGACACTATACTATTCTAAGTGTGATCTTGTTCCTTATGGTCTGTAAATACTGGGTGGTCAAAATAGTCTGCAAGCATTGTCTGCCATATGTATTAAATAAATTACAGTAGGTGACCTTTCATAACAACTTAATTTAGCTTCACTGTTTCCTTATATAACCTCTTAGGCTGCATGGTTTGAAAAGTTATACAGGCAAAGCCTCTTCATATTTTAACAGTATTTAGTTTCCCTTTAAATATTACCTTCTCTCCTAGTCCTGCTATCTAGGCTCCCTTCCCACAGTTTTCAGTCAGCTAAAAAAAACCAAAATAGCCTCACTTTTCTCCCCCCCATGCTTGAATTGAAATGTAGGTGATAATCAGTAGAGGTGAAACATCAGAAAAGCTCCTGCCAGCCTCTAAGGAATTATTTGGCTATTCTTCCCTGTATAATCCACTGAGTTGCTGTGTATATTCCTCATTGCCAACATTTGAAAAGTCTGTGTTTTAGTTGCATTCTCACAGTTTATCCTAGAGAAGTATGAGGAGCAATACAATTGAGTAAAATGTATTTTGCACATGGCTTTTGACAGTTCCCTTTTAGGAACAACATATTATTTGACCTGACTACATCACACTTCTTTTGCACATATCGGTTTGCTGTTCAGCATGGAAGAAAATCATTGTGGGGGAAGAGAGTGGCATGCCAAACACATGATTACAAGTGTTTATTTCTGACCCTTAAACATCCCCTTGAATATATAGTAGACGAGTACCTTAACACTTGCCTTTCTGATTTAGCTGCATTTTCTGGAACCGTCTTTTGACAACTGAAGGGTGGTGCCAGAATGTGAAGGATCCTTAGACAATGCCCGGGTTAATCAGCGTGTTAATCAACATGTTAGTCTCTAGGTTGCAAAGGTTCTGACTTCTGCTCCTTGAGATATTCCAGTTCCAGCCAATTTAGCATTCACAGGTGAGGTACATACACGTTGGCCTAGTATAAAGTAATCTTACAGATTAAATGATATTGTCATTACAGAATATCTGTAGCTATAGATAAGAACTAACACTGAAATAAAGGTATGGCTGTGAGTTGTGGCACACTTCAATTTTTTCAGAATTCTGTAACATATATTAGAAAAAAACCCATTAATTTAAAAAACTATGGCCATTTGAAGTCAAAACATTCAAAAGTTTTCAAAAGCTGCTGTATTTTTGAGGTGCATTCAAGTGATCTGCCTTTTCTGAAAATTCTACACAGCCAGATAATGTTCATGCAAAGAGGAGTTTTGGATTGAGAAATCTTTCCAGTTTGTTTTTAACTTTGATGTGCAGCAATCCCCTAGAAATGTATTTTGTCCTTCCAAACAAAATATCAACTTAGCTTCTTTTATTTTTGATGTTGCCAGTTCCTAGGTGTGCCATTCTCTCAGAGAAGAGGTTCTGGATGATAAAGCACATACCTGAATCAAAACACAGAATAGTGTAAGAACAAAGGAATAGAATTGAACTGTCTAAAATTAATTTAGAAGGAACTGTAAGAGCCTTCATCTGGCAACCTTGCACAGTTCCTTCCACGTACTTAGGAACAGAACAGAGATCCTTCAAATTCACATTAAAGCCAATGATAGAAAAAAGACTTCTGTATAATGCAGCTAAATTCAGTTGAAATTTTTCCAAAGTGTTTTGATAAGAAGGAGGAAGGATCTGTTTACATGCAAGGTTTGGAGTGGCTTTGTTTCTTCATGTCTTTAAATAATCATGCTGTAAAAATTTTAATTTAGATGTAATTTTTCATCCCCGCTAGGAGCCAGGAGTGAAGAACAGTTGCACAGAACCAGCGTATGATCAAATGGGAATTGATTTAAAGAGAAAAAAAACAAACAAAAAAGCAAGTTTCATTAAATAGCTGTAAGGCTAACATCACTAAAACAACTTCTATAGGTTTGTGTTTTTATGTACCATATGCATGGTGTACCTTGCATATTTAACTATTTGTATTTGAAAGATACTGGAAATCAAAACAGGTCGGGATGCACTTTCCTGCAGTGGTCTGCAGGAGATGTAGCAGAGAGAGTTAGAGTTTGTGAAAGGCCCGGTACAGATTTGATTTTTTGTTGCAAGGGCATCCCAGTTGTGTTGAGACCCAGCTCTCTGGAAGATGAGATACTTACCTGCAAAGAGCACTAGCAGGTACATTTTCAGAACATAGGGGAAGTAGATTGAGAAGGTGAATGGAAATGGTAGCTCGATGGAGTATGTGCCAAAGGATTCAAAATAAGGCAGTGATACACAAATTGCAAATCCTGTAAAACATGGTAAATTCTTAGTCTAAAGGAAGCAGAACTTCATCAAAAACTTAATAAACAAGTCAGTTACCTTTTATATTTTATATACCTATATACATATATGCATTCATATACATGTGCATGTTTTCTCCTTGAGTTCAGTTTTGTAGTTTTGGGGTGCTAATTTCTCTAAATACTACAATGAATAAATATATCCTATTCACTAACAAGTTCTGTCAGAAACTTTCAGTGTGTTCTCAGCGGGCAGATGTAAGTATGATAACCTGCTAAGTATGGCCTGAGCCAGTAAGGTCAGCCTCAGCGGGGGAGAAGCTTTGGAACTTGCTGTCTAATATACTCAGTCTGGAAGGGAGGAATCCATATATCTTTTGTGAAGGTGTCTTTCTGCTTTACTTAGACAAAAAGAATATTCTCCCAGATTTTTAAAAACTTAACACCAAGCAAACAAAGAGCCCCTAAAACCTACCAGACACACAACCCCAAACCCCAGATAATCCCTATTAAAGAAAAAATAACATAAAAGAGAGACAGAGGTGACATAGAGATTAACATGAAGGTACACAAACATTTATGACAGCTTTGGCAATACATGAGGAACTATGTTAAACACAAACAGCAATTGAAGTGATCACATTTTACTGAAGAATATTAAGGAAGCAAGTGGTTGGTACCCTTCCCAACTCCTTACCTTTAGCCAGAACTGAAAGGGGATAAAGTGGGATGCACAGTGAGAAGTTGAGCCATGTTAGTGGTAGGTAGTATATGCCCATCCTTGCCAACATATTGTAAGTGTACCTGCAATAAGGGGAAAGCAGATGGGCTCAGAGGAAATTATGATGTCTTTAGAATAAATACAATATTGGAAAATTCAAAGGACTTGCAGAAGAGCTTGGAGCTGTCTAAGTAAATTTCAGAGCCAGCAACATTTTTTGTTCAGACACCAATGCCCGAAAGTAGATAGTTCAATTTTTCAGAAGAGTTACCTGTGGTGCTACCCTAGAGCAGGGAGACAGCAGTAAAGCCCTCCAGACAAAAAGCTCTGTCAGAAACCAGCACAATTTCATACTGGTCCACCTGAAAATGGATTTCAGATGGGGGTGTTGCAACTGAGAGGGGCAGGCAGAATATCACTGCTGCTTGGGACTGAGACAATCCTGATTTATAACTGCAGAGCTAGCTGAATCACTGCTGCAGAAGGTTAAACAAGAAGGCAATTGCAGGTACATAACTGGTAGTACATCTGGACCTCTCCTGGACCTCAGCAGGGGTACTAGGTCCAAAAAAAGCAGTTGCTCACCAGTGTACTGCAGCATTTTATTTTTACTGTGGCTGCTACTGTTGCTTATTGGGAGAATAGAATGCTTAGTACTTCAGTCTCCAAAGGTGACCTGATCTTGGTTTGATCTTAAAATGGTACAGCAGCTCTCCAAACACTGGAGAAACAGGTCTGATTGCATTTTTGGTCAGCTGAAAGACTTTTTGCACTGTAAGCTTGCTAGACTTTCTAACAGATAAAACTAGTGTTAAACACACCTGTATTCCCTTTTTATTGATTAATCTGATTAATTTTGCATCATACCTGGACTGTAGATGAGTGGACCATTGAAAATGGACCACTGTCTCTCAAGGCTGCACTCTGCAACCTCGGATTTTTTTTATTATTGTTGCTCTTAAGGCTGAATCTCAGCACAATACAAAAAAGAAACAGCTACTGCCTCTCTATACAATTCCATGGGCTGTTATGGTATAAGCAGGAAAAATCAGGCCTTGCTCTCAGTATATCACTAGCCATGATACGTAATAAATAGTCCTTCAGAGAAATTTATGTCCCTGAAACTTTGTGTGGAAAAACTTGTAATACTTCAAGAGTAGTTGGCTAAGGGACAGGAGAGATCCCTATGCACTTTTAGACATGAATACTTCTTTGATATACTAGGACATGTCATGGATGCTGTAAGATAAATCAGGTAAGAATTCTAAATTTGTATGAGTTGTACTATGGTTTATTTGAATTAGTAATTTGCTGCTAACAGGAGCTTTCCTGTTAACCAACTGCTGTTACTGCTGTGGTGTTTAACTCTGTTCTTTAGCAAGGGTAGAAAATAATGATGCATCAATGGTGCTATTATGCGCTGACAAAACTTCACAGCCAATATTGTTTATACTGTTGGCATTTCTTCAGCTGCACTGAATGCTTTCATTTCAGATTAGGTTCTACTGTTTTAGTTTTACAAACTTCAAGAAGAAATGGGATGGAACTATAATCAAAATAATTAATACAAGCAGCAGCCTATTAAAATGTATTTTGAAATACTCTGAAGCTGACTTAAAATCTTTATTAATTCTCTCTGACACTTTCCTGTTTAAGATATCTTTTATAACATAAGTTTCCTTTGCTGCCTAAAACTATCTTCTTCAGTCAGTGCCCTAAACAAGATTTTTAAATTAGCAGAAAGGCATTTTATTAAGAAAAAAAGTTTTGCTACAATACATGGGTAGCTGTGAGAGCTGTGTCTTCTTAAAATGCTTCTTAATTCTGTATGTACATGCCCTAAGTCTCCAAACTGAGGTGCATAGAGGCTACATTACATATGAGAAGTATGTGTTGTTCTTGTGGTGTGATATGTGCCCTATTACACCAAAACTCTCAGTCTTCTGCAGCAGGAGTAGGAGCTCTTGGCTTTTTGGAAAGCACAGGGCAATTAACCAGAATAGTCTTCCTGCCTTTGCAAGAAGTTCTGCTAGTGCTGCCTTACTGTGCTGTCAATCTTGGATCAAAGCGGATAAAAAAAATAAAATAATAAAGCAACAGGATAGTAATGGCAACTAGGAAGCTTTCAGGAATTGCTGCTCTCCAGAAGTAGTTGTGATTGCCTTCTACATTTTTGTTAAAAGCATCAAAGTCTTTGAACTACAAATGTTAATGCAGTCTGCTAATGCATTACTCTGCATCTTAACCATGTGGATTCTTGTAAAAATCATTAGGTATCTTCAAAAGTTCAAGCTTTTATTTAAAAATTGATAAAATGCTTTGCCAATTTTGAAACAATTAAATGAGCCTACTGCACAATGAGGGTAGAGTTCAGCTGGCAAGAATAACCCGTTTTCCCCTCATGGTTTTGATGTTGACTCCTTACCTGACCACATCTAATAAATTCCAAAGGAAAAATAAAACACAGACGACATATTTCCCTTGAACTTCTTCCTGACTGTTGATCACGACAAATAAAATAATTAGTCTCTCAGTGATCTGAAAAGAAAAGAAAACTTTGAATTCAGTTAGCACCTTCTCTAACTGTTATTTCTGTGACATTTTGGCAAAATAGGAGGCCACAAACGGATGGAGTTTTCTTTACACAAAATCAGCGGTGAATATTTCGTTTCATGGGCTGCTTTTGTTCAAGGTCCTTCAGTAAAGAGAAATGGACACTGCTGGCTGTGGCATCAAAGACCTGTTATGGTACTTGTGGAAGTTGGCTTGCCAGCTGGGATGACTGGTGTTTGTAGCCAATGGAACCTGTGGGTGAGCCCAGGGAGGTTGGGGAAGCAGGGATGACTCCAGCTGCACCTGACTACCTGGAGTGCTGGCAGGGATAATCTTCCTTGCTTGTAGGCTGTGTGGGAGGCAGTAGGATACAGAGGGCCCTTCTTGAGGGGGTCACATGCCAGAAAGTACTAATCTTACACTCCCAGATCTGCTCCTCATATCTTGGAAATCTGTGTCCCAAGGAATCTCTTTCATGTAAGATTTGCAGGCAGAAGGAGGAAAAGTAGAATTCCTTATCCTTCTTTCCATCTTATTCTTGGTTACGGGAAGTGGGTTTAAGCTTGTCACTTACGTGAATGATTGCCATAGTATTATGTCCTAGCATTTTTCTAGTGGTTGAACTTTATCCAACCCACAAAGGAAGAGATAAAGTGGATTAAACAGGCAGTGTCTCCAGTTAAAAATACATACTTTGGTAATATTAAAACTCAAATTTTTTAAAAGTGTCTTTTTGCAGCTTTCCTGACAACTTTTCTAACAGTATCCATGCCCTGCCCTGTAAAGTAAATTAATCAGTACTCCAAGAGTTGTCAAGCTGTTCCTAGAACAGTAACAATTCACTCTGATTTACATTCTATTTGAAAGTGTTGAAGTAGAAAACATGCACCTAAGCAGTGGGTATGAACTGATTTTGCTTCATTAGGTTGGATTTTTTTACCCAATGCCCTGTCTTCCATAAGGTACATTAGTTTTAATGATTTCACAAGTTGTGATGTCAAGTCAGTTAAAAGTTAGAAAATTGAAGTAATCAAGGTTGTTTTTTTAAGCATTATTATTCTTCATTTGTTTCCCCAGACTCCCACCTTAAACAAAGAATTTTGCCTCTCACCAAGTTTGTGTGGTAGTTTTGCTACGTAATATTTCCAGTTTCCTGCATGGACCATTCTGGCCACAAGCTCTCTTATTTTCACAAACCACAACTGTCAGATAAAGCAGCCTTCACTATTCAGCAAAATTACGTCAGAGCAATTTTTCATGTAGAAACAGAGCATGTCTATCCCCCAGGGATCTGGTTCCTCACCTTGGAAAGCACTGAGGGGCCACAACAGCTAAAAGTGGTTTTCCTGTTTCTCACCCTCCTATGACTGTCATCTTGTGCTGCTGATCCCATAGGTCCCTAACTGAGGAACTGATTTTTAAAAAGGTCAAATGTTGGCAGACTTCTGTATAGATGGGCCAGGAAACAGAAAGTGAGAGCTAATATGGCTGTGTTTGTTCACTGATGCTCATGAGGTACATGGCAAAAACATGGGGAAACTGGAAGTATGGATGCAAATCTGAAACTAGATAGAACAGAGATACAAGAAACATGGCAGGGCAACCATCACAAGAAGGAAATCAAAACAAAGGTAAAAGCCATGTGAGCACTGGGTGGGACTGTGTGCTGGAGAGAACAAATAAAATAGGATCTGAGTTAAAATTGTTAGATGTAGAGTGGTAAAGAATGCAGCATTGGTGGTGTGGGCATTTTGTCACTGGCCCTAAAATCAGACTTGAGATGTGGAGAGAGAGTTCTGCATTATTTTTAATACAAGAGCTATTTCAGGGAATTGCTACATGTAGTTGTGCTAGAGACCAAGGCTTCATCACGATAGTGAAAAGATGGACATGTGCTTAAATGTCAGAGCTGGAAGATTTTCCAAATGGTCACTCACTTTTCAAAAAATGGCTAGGAGGAAATGTGCTAGAAAACAGCATGGGGTAAATGATTGAGATCCAATCCCATTTCAGTGAGAGAAAGGACAAGCAGTAGAAAGGTAGTTACCATTTCAAACTCCAGGAACTCCAGTTTCAAATGAATGTGTGCTGGCCAGTGACAGAATGACTACAGAGACCCACAATTCAGCCTTATAATCTGGAAGTGGAAGAAGCTGTGGATTCTCTTCTCTCCCCAGGATACAAGCAGAAACATGAGGCAGTGAGAACCACCTACCTGGGGCTCAGCAGATTTCCTCCATCAGAGATTCATACTGGGGAAGGGGAGCAATGGAGGCAGGCAGCTTTGCTAATTACATGAAGGGACCCAGTAATCAAACTATAAAGTATGTTAAGCAAGGATAGTAAATTGGACATGGCACAAACTGGTCATCTTGAGGCATTTTGTTCCCGTTAGACTGTGGTCTCATCTGCCAAGCAATGGGCTGCACAAAGCAGCCACCAGACACTAAGACTGGAAGGATGTGGTCTTGGTCTGAAGCACATCTGTGGGGCAGGACACAGAGACCACTGCTCAGGTCAATTTTGATATCCCCGTGAGGACAGACAGTGGCATCCCACCTCTTTCTCTGCATAAATCAGCAGGTCACCTGCCTGCTTGCCTTTATTCTTTTTCCTTTCATAGCACTCCTAGCTTTAGGTAACCCACACAGATCAAAGGCAAATGCAGAGGTTAGTCAAGAGCTGGGGACATTTTCTGCAAGTGAAGAGGCAGGGTGCTTCTTGGAGAAGAGTAGTATGTTTTGATATTGTACTGATATATGTACACACATATCTGTATGCAATATACATGGAGTCATGTACATTTATAAATACACACACATATACACATGTAGATAAAATGCATGTGCTGCTGCTCAGCCGTGGATCATTTCCTGTATGGATCCTCTGTCCTTGTGTGAATGAAGATGTGATATTCTCTGTAACTATTCTCATGCTTTAAAGAAAAAAAAATAAAGCATGAAACTACAAGTTCTACGTTTTCACATTCATAAAAAAGGAAGTATGAGCTGACATATCACAAAGCATAAATACAATGTTTTCAGTTTTCATTCCTTCTTTAAAATCAAATTGGAATTTCCTTCCTTTTCTGACACTGATCTCTCATAGGGTACAGCAGGTTCTGTTGGGTGATGTAAGTTTCTTCAAGGCAGACTGAGTTTTTTAATCAAGTAAGTGAAACAGAGCAAATTTGGCTAGAGAAAATAGCACATTCACTTCCATTTTTTAATAACCATGACTGTGCAATTTCATACTCAGTACCTGAAATGCTTACATAGTTCTTCAGTTTAGTGCATATTAGCAAAAAAAAACAACAAAAGAAAGTGAGAAAAGTGCCACTAAATATTTAAAGTTTTAAAATAATGTTTTTATCACAAAACTACAGTACATTGCTTTTGGTTTGGTAAATCCAATCTGTTTGCACAGGATGAAGAGCTGCTCTTTGTTTCACAAAAGCACCAGTCTTTTCTTAGACCTTTCCTCTCTCCTTGCTATGGCACAAGTCCTTTCAGCCTTTATTCTCTAGCCAGACTAACACACTTCATTACCTTCTGTTTCGGTGGTGACAATGACATGTGACAGGTTCTCCTGCCCTTCTCCAGGTATTTAAGGGGTAAATGGCCTGAGAGAAGTCCCTTAGCAACAGCTTTGTGACCATTCCCTGCCTCACCTAACCCCAGCACATCCATCACACAGGACTCATCTTTCTTTCATGGTGAGTTGGCCTTGACCTGCCTTGCTCTTTTCATGTGCCTGGTGGCCTGAGACTTTGTCCCTCAATTAGTTTTTCCAGAAGACTCCTCTGAGTTTGCTTTTCCACTATCTGTATCATGTATCTCAAAGTGTTTTTCTTGAATGTTACTAAACCACAACAAATGCAATAGGCAGAAATCTTTCACTCAAAGGTTCATTACATCTAGTATTTGCTGTAATGCCTACAGAACAACCTGCCACCATGAGGCCCTTTCACAGCTTGTTTTATTCAATGTTAATTTATTCCTCCACCCATGTGCTTCCCTGACATTGCCTGAGCCAGCTGTTCTCCCATCCCAGTGATCACCCCAAGTGAACTTCACATGCATATGCCTGTTAATGAGGGATGCATACACGGGTATGTTTTAAGCTCTGAGTTGGAATAGGTGATGGGAGCACAGGAAGCCCCTCTCAAACTCTTGCCCCTTTATCAGTGCCCATACTGTGCAAGAGTCTAGTAAAGTGTAGCAAGGTAAACATCTCTTAAACAACTCTCCTTCATTGTGGAAAATATACTTTTTTTTCCTTCCTAAGAGGCAGTGAAGAAACTGTGATGAGGCATGTGGGAATAGTGGTGGCACATGGCTGCTTAACCTGTGCTCTCAGCAGAAGTGGGTAATCCACGGGGCAGCAGAGTCTCCACCAAAGAACTTATATATCTTGTTGGGACAGCATGAGGCTGCTGCTAACATCGAGGGAAGTGAGCTGCTCACAGTGTGAGTGCAGCTGAGGAAAGAACCAAGGATCCAAAACTGTATTTGGTGTGAGGTGAACACTGAGATATGGTTCCCTGAGCTGCCTCCCCACGTTTTCCAGGAAAGCACTGCACAAACTGCACTGCCCAAGAAAGGTCACAGTTCTCTTGCTCAGAATATCTGTTTCATACCAATGTCAACTGTGGCAAAAGAGAATAGTGTTTGTGCCGGCCTCCCTGATCTCTGCCTAGTGTAAGTCTGGCTAGGAAAAAACAGACTATGTCAGGGCTGGGGAATGTGTAAACTCTGTCAGGACAAGCCTTGGTTTAATGACTAAGAGCAGGGTGCTCTCCTTTCCAAGACATGTGAGATTTGTTACAGGTCATGCCAGATAGGAGTCTTCCTTCTCCCCTAGATTAGCATCAAAGCCTGTGGATTTAGGCAAGGAAAAGCCATTCTTTATGTTTTGATGGATTTGCTACCTTACTTAGGGAGCAGTATAAAGAACAGAGATCTGTATTAGTCAATTAGTTAATTAGTTATTTAGACAGTTAATGAAGACTTGAAAAGAGGAACATCTTCACCCATGAATATGTCATTTGACAAAAATGGGCTATCCAAAAAACTGAAAACATAACTATCTACCTTTGGTCTTCTGCCTTTTGACTGCTGAGACAAATATGAGTTTCACCATTACTCAAATCCTAAGGATTGAAAAGGTTTGAAGGTAAATTCAAGTAATCATTTTCCTTTTTCCAATGCATTAAGAAAAAAATAACAAAACCTGATATTAGCAGCCGAAAGGAAAAAAAAAAATAGCATGGCAAGGAAATTGTCAGAGTATCCTCTTTCTTTCTGCCAAAGCATGTGATGTTTTGGCTGGTTTTCTGCCTTCAGCTGAACAAATGACAAACTACTAGGGAAAAAGACCAGTTTGGTTACTGGAAGTCAGGGAAAAAGAAGAGAGTGCATCACCTCTGGAAGGAGGGGAAGATAATCTGGGGGGACTATAGGGATGCTGGGAGGTTATGTAGGGAGAAACTTAGAAGGGCCAAGCCTCCCTGGAGTTTAATTTGATTACTACAATTTGCCACTGACCCACGTCTGCTGGTGGCCACTTATCTGGATATTTTCTGGGTCCATGCTGGGGACCAAGCATGGGTACTCACAATTCAGTTTCTCTCAAAAAGAAAAAAGTTGACAGGAAAGCTCTTTCCCAACCAGCCCAGTTCTGAGGAAGCAATTCCTGCGGTTAGGAAACTACCAGGAAACCAAGCTGCCTGAGGAAGGGTGCAGGTGCAACATTCAGGGTAGTTGAGCCTGGGCTTGTCCCCAGGGGCAGATGTGTTTTGGTCTTGAAAGGAGACCTTTGAGAACGAACTTACCTGCCAAAACCTGGGGAGGAGACGGCTTTTGTCGATGCCAACGAGGATGTGCAGGATCTCCAACACGGACAGCAACTGGCAAAGGCGCATTACCAGTCCTATGGAGTGAAACGTGTCAGCCAGGGAATCTAAAGGCAAAATAAAGAGGAAGATTAGAGGATGGTTATACAGCTAAGGTCTGGAGCAGCTACTGGGTTTGCTTTTATGCTGTCTGGAGATGACAAGAAATAAAGTTCACACAGTACCAAACTTCTGGGTAGCAGAAGAAAAGCTTCAGGGAGTGGAGGCGGCAATCCGCTCTGTGTGTGTGTGGCTCCGACACAGAGGCAGGAAGCTGAGAAAATAATTAAATTCCCTACACTTAAAGCATGAGCAAACACTGTGCAGGATGTGTTGGTTTAGAGATACTGCTTTAGGGTATTTCTAAATAGGAGAAAATGTTGAGGAAATGCATAAGGAATTTGTAAACACTAAAAATGTTGAGTTTCTGCCTGTATCTGCACTGCTGAAAACAAGTACTCCAGAAAGTAGGCATTTTATATGCCTACAACTGTCCACCATTATAAGTAATTTTAAATTTCCAGTCACTAGTTTTCTATTTTTGTGTCTTAACCCCAGGCAGCAGAAAGAGAAATATATTGTAATGGTTTTGGAGATAGAGAGTAATGTGTAACAACCACAAAGATATTCTCTTCTGGTGCCTTCAGTAAGATTAATATTTGCCATAACGACTGGACCTAGTAATTTAAGGTTTATGTCTAATTCGAATGTTAC
This sequence comes from Fringilla coelebs, assembly GCF_963513975.1. NCBI lineage: Eukaryota > Metazoa > Chordata > Aves > Passeriformes > Fringillidae > Fringilla > Fringilla coelebs. The sequence continues at coordinate 34,410,117 of NC_140031.1, forward strand.
TAGCATGCCACTGAATATTAAAGTTCATTAGCAAAACAAGAGCTTCCTTGCCAGAGTGACAAGGGTAGAAGACAGGCACAAGTAATTTGTTTAGTCTTTTAAATTGAGTGCCTTTCTGATTGAATTACAGTCCCTGGTTTTGGACATATGCATGTTCAGAATCTTTATCTCTAATTTGATATTTCTGCGTGCCTGTCACTGCCCCTTAAAATGTCCAACGAAAATAGAGAAGGAGCCTTACCTTTTCCAAATGTCATGAACCTGATGATCATATTTGTAAATATCCAAGAATGTCCACAGAATTGCATTAAGTCATACACAAACAGGTACATGTTCATGGTAAAGCTGTGGAAAGTGAAAATAATAAACTATATTACTTAAAATAACATTGCAAAAAATTGCACACTCTTTGGACAATAAATCAAAGAAAAAGAGCTGAAATTGAGAGCAGCCCTGTGAGAAGGACTTGGGGGTGCTGGTGGGTGAGAGGCTGGACATGACCCAGCCATGGGCACTGCCAGCCCAGAGAGCCAAACGTGTCCTGGGCTGCATCCAGAGCAGGGTGGGCAGCAGGGCCAGGGAGGGGATTCTGCCCCTCTGCTCTGCTCTGCTGAGACCCCACCTGCAGGGCTGCACCAGCTCTGGGGTCACAGCACAGGAAGGACATGGAACTGATGGAGAGAGTCCACAGAAATGCCAGAGCACAAGAGAGAAAGATGATCAGAGGGATGGAGCACTTCTCCTGCAAGAAAGGCTGAGAGAATTGGGACTGTTCAGCCTGGAGAAGGTTTTAGGATGACCTAATTGTGGCCCTCCAGTACCTGAAGCAAACTTAACAAGATGGAGACTTTTTACAAGAGCATGTAGTGAGAGGACAAGAGAGAATGGCTTTAGACTAAAAGAGGGCAGGGTAAGATTAGATATTAAGGAAAGAGTCTTTACTGTGAAGGTGGTGAGGCACTGGCACAGGTTCCCAGAGAAGCTGTGGATGCCCTATTCCTGAAAGTGTTGAAGGCCAAAGGAAGGATGGCATTCTGAGCAACCTGGACTAGTGGAAGGTGTCCCTGCCCACAGCAAGGGTGTTGGAACTAGAGGAAGCTGAATGGAACTTAACAATTCTCCATGTCCCTTCCAGCCCAAAACAGTTTGAAATATACACCAAACAGTGTGTGTGTCTCTCAGAGGTCCCAGAACAGAACTCTGCCTAATGGGTTAAAGGCTCCCTTTCTTGGTGTACTTAGGGTATGCTCTGAAAAATTTTCAGAGTTCCCACCAATCATTAGGGTGATCTGTGGCCATAAAGGGAAATTTGTGCCTCCAGAAGAAGAAGTATCTAAACAAAGACAATCTATTAACTTCTGGATTCAAGCTGGACTTAATAAACAAAATCTCCTGTGGAAGAAGACTAACTTTTGCAGCTATTCTAACCTGATTTTCATGGAGAGTCTGGCTTTTTGCAAAATTTCATAAGCTCTGGATATACCTAATTTCCCATAAATGTATTTTCTTCTGGTCTATTCTGAAAAGAGAGGTTTACCTGTCCTCCAGCTGTAATACTACTTTTTAGGAAATTAACTTGTTAATTTTGTATTAGAATTTATCTTCTGTGTTGGACCTATAAATTTCCTGCCCTAGTAAGTAGTATTCTCTTCAAGTAGTGCCTTGATCCTGTGTGTTCTTGTGGTATGTCTCTGCCAAAAAACTTCATTTCATTTGTATCTGTACATTAACAAATGGAATAAATTTCTCTGTTCAAAAATATCTAAATTTGACGAATGCCTATTCTTCATTCTAGCATTGGACCGTGAGTAACAATACTTACAGACTTATTTAAATGGATCTAGATAAACTGATCTTCTAAATTTTTATAGTAGGTAAATCACAGGGAGGCTATAAAAGTGCTTGTCTTCCTCTCTTCCAGTTATGCAGGACAATAGGTATTCACATCATTACTTCTATAAGCACAAAAATATTTGTGGGAATAAAATATTTCCCAAAAGACATCATTGTCCTTTGATACTGTAAAAATAAGACACATAATGGCCCAAAACAAAGGAATCTATTCCATATATACCTTCCTTTTGGGAAAAGCAGGATACAGCTGAATTGAACGAAAGTCCAGTGAGATCAATTAATATTTTAAGCAAATTCCATCTGCTTTATTACTGAATGACACTTTGTTCCCTCTTGTGGTAAGAAGAAGTTGGGAAACTACATATTATAAAAAGACAAAAAATTAAGAACATTGTTCTGTGTTAAGAAACAGCCTTGTTACTGGATGGATAGGTATTGCTGTATGGAAGTTATGGGAACAGACATGAAAATCTTGAGGCTTTCCAGGCAGCAGCTCCACCACTCTTTTGGTCTGATACTGCTGTGTGGGCATCCCACTGGATGCAAGCTGAGCATATGGCTTCTCTCTTCTGAAGTTTAATTTGCTGCATCTGTCTGTCATCCTCAGAGCCTGTTTTGCAGTGATTTGGTTGTATTTTCCAAACTCTTCCTGCATTGGCTGGCTAGAAAACTGTTGTTTTTGCAGTTCTTAAGGTACTTAATCTTGACTAAACAGGGAGTAACATTTGTAAAAACAGCCTCACATTAGTGTTTTGGCAGCGTGGCAGCTGCTGCACATTAGAACAGATCATCTTTAAAATACACCAGCGGCTGCTGAGATGTGTACAGGCTGTTGACACTAATGGAGGGCCCATATTCCCCAGGGAGAGCAGGGATGTGGTGCTGGGCAGCACGCGGGCGTTCCATGGCAGACAGACCCTGGCCGGCACAGCTCCCTCCCCGGCTGAAACTCTCCTCTGAGAGAGTCTCAGCCCTGATCTGAGACTGCATCACACTTTTTCAGCCTCCTTTGATAATTCCCCACACAAAAGGGGATACCCAAGACCAAACAAAGGCTTTTCACACAAGCGAAGAAATCTGAAGAGACTGAAAGGTGATTTCAGTGTGATTAAAGGAAGCTGAAATGTGACTTCTCACCAAGGTCCTTCTCATCCAAAGGCTGTCCTCTTTACCTACAGAAACAGAAGCAGGCCGAAGATAACCTATTTCCCTGTCCCAATAGCTCTGTATCACAACACAAAATTCAGGCATCTGCTTCTGTGTGAAATGTGAAGGGCAGAAGGGATGGTCTTTAATTAGATCCCATTGGTGCACAGCAGGGATGACTCCACATTTCACTCCCAGAACCTACTTCTGCAGCACTGCTGCAGACACAACACAGGCTATCCAGGCTATCCATCAGGTACCCATCAGGTGGGGGTTCAGTCCCTGAGCCTGCCTCAGACTTGCTGGCTAGTCTTCCAAACCTCCCTTTGCCGCCCTGGTGCCTGACCTGTTGCCACATGTCTCCCTTGTAGTCTGGCTTGGTTTGGAGAGTTCAAGTTTCTTTCATTTGAAGGCATTGTGGGGGGGAGGGAGGGTGGTCACAGCACATTTCAGTACTATGACAGGAGAAAGAAACAAACATAGCTCTTGCAGGACACATGGACCCAGAAAGCTGCACTTGCTGTCTGCTGTTTTAATTGTCAGTTTCACCTTATTTACAATGTCTGATTTTATGCCAAATACATCGAAGCGCTGCGGATGCACTTATCATATGTAATATCAACCTTGCTTAGCAGAAAATTTATCTGCTTTCTCTGTGGGCTCAAAACCCGGAAAACTAGATGAAATGTAAGAAATGTCAGAATTAGCACACACAGCAAAGATTTTATCATTTTAGCTGCAAAGCCTGATGTATTTCCTTGGGCAGAAATTTCACAAAGTGTAACTGTTGCATTTTATTATTTTTATCACAAAGGTCTTCGGCGCTTCCCTTTGGTAACCATCATCCAAGGCAAGCACGGAGGTAGTGCCCTCTGTGTCCCCAGGGTGGTCAGGACCACGCTCCCCCAGGAGCTGAGGTGGCAGCACAGCAGAGGCACCCAGAGCAGGTCAGCCCTTGCCCCATGCATGTGTCCCTTGCAGGGTGACAGGACCAAGGCCACACTGGGGTTGCTCTCGGGGTTGTCCCACAGGGAGGATCCCACCCAGGCCTGCATGCACAGAGCATTTTCCTGCCCCTCCTGTGCTCTGCTGCCTTCCCGTGTGCCTGTGCTGCCTGACCACACATGAGGAACCAGCCCCCACGCTGAAACCAGAGAGCCAGAGAGCAATGTTCCTTTTTTCTTTTTTTTTTTTTTCCTCAGCAGGCAAGATCTGCTAGAAAATTCCCTCTGCTGGCATAGTTTCCTTCTAAGTCACATTAAGTCACGTTGGTCTGAACTTCTGTGTTTTCGCCTTCCTACCCCTGACAAGATGCAAGCCCTGTAGTTCAGGAAGAGGAGAGCTGCTGAGTACAGCTGCTGTACTTTTCTCCCACATGCCACCCACTGCTTTTTCCCCTCTCCTTTTTGCATTTGAGCGGTCTGTGTCACCTGCACTCAAGAAGTATTACCTGTTGCAGGGTTCGAATATCTCCTGCTGCTCCTGAGCTTTCTCCTTTTTCCTCTCTGCAGCTGCAACATCTGTTTGCTAGGAGATCACCCCTCCTCTTTCCTCTTACCCCACCCCACGACGTCACCGTATGTAGCGCTGAGCAGGAACAGCACTGCACTTCCCGAGAAAGAAGTTTTTATGCCCAAATATTTGCGCTGCATTTGCCCTGACCTTCAGTCAGCCCAGCCCAGCCCAGCCTAGCACAGCCTAACCTACCTTACCCTAACCTAACCTAGCCTAATCTAATCTAAATTGGTTTCTTGCTGTTATACCAATAAGCTAGTCTGTAAATCCCTAATTTATTTCTTAACTTAATCTTTCTTTTGAAAGATTACTGGACAGAAGAAATGTAAAATTATTAGACTTTTTTTATGCTTAAATCATCAGCACTGCAGCAATGCTATCAACTCCATCAAATGATAAGGAAGGATGGGAGCACACCCATCCTTTAAATTATTTCAGATAGAGGAAAGAATTTTTCACTTACTGTATAGAAATGCGTGGGTTTTCACGCCCCTGTGAAATCTGGACACTACTTGCAGAGTGAAAATATATGTTCATCCTAGTTTACTTCTGCCCGAGGTGTCTTGGATATCTCAGCATAAATCAGATGAAGAATACCCTAACTTGTTTATAAACTCCCTTCTGCCAATAATTAAGTTTCACCACAGGCATTCATGTTGAAATCACACCCCATCCTGCAGTGAGATTTGAAATCTGATGCTGTAAGTGAAGAGCACACTGAGGATGTAATAGGATGTTGTGTGTAGGTCCAAAATGCTGGAGGATAAAATGTCCCTTACTGGGTCTCATCCTTGTTGCACTGAGCTCCTGGCAGGACCATGCCTGTGGTGTCCTGGAGAGGCATGAAATGCCTCCCTGACTAGTGAATGATTTCCTGGCAGGCAGAGTGGGACACCGTGTTTTCCATGTCTCCCACCTGAGACCTGGGCACAAGGGTCATACAGTTACAACTGGCTTTCCTGCCCTATGGCAGCTTACTTTCACTGCTCCAGAATCATCTCCTCCTAGGCTAAAGAATTCCTTTCTTTCTCAGGAGGAAATAATTTATCAGTGTTAAATAGAGGACCAAGCAATCAAACATACCACTGTTGAAAGGGCCTCCCATGAACCACTTACTCACTGCCCTTTGCAGATGGACAGAGGAGAGAAAATTTAGCAATCGGTTCATGGGTTGAGATAAGGACTGGGAGAGATTCCTCAGCAAACACAATCATGGGCAAAACAGGCGCAGCTTAGAGATATGAAGTGAACTTACTACTGACAAATCAGAGCAGGGTAAAGAGAAGTAAAGTAAGTCCTTAAAAAACACCTTCCCCCATCCCTCCCTCCGTGCGAGCTCTCCCTCCTACGCAGCTGGCACAAGGAGACAGGGAATGGGTGTTAGGTCAGTTCATCACCCGTGGCTTCTCCTGCTGCTCGGGGAGAGGAGTCCTTCCCTGCTGCACCACAGGGTCCCTCCCGTGGGAAACACTTCCCTGAGAGCTTCTCCAGCGTGACTCCATCTCATCAGCAGCAGCTCCCTCCAAACAGCTGCCGCTTGATCCATCCCACGGCAGCAGTCCTCCCAGAAGTGCCGCAGTGTGGGTCGCTCTTCCGTGGGGTGCGGCGCTCCGAGGACAGGCTGCTCCAGCCCGGCAGCAGGGCCCTCTCTCCACAGGCTCCCACAGGATCACAGCCTCCTCCCAGGTGTCTGCCTGCTCCGCTGTGGGGCTCCTCTGGGGGGGATCCCTGCATCCCTGTGGCCCTGCATGGGCACAGCTGCTGCACCGTGGGCTGCACCACGGCCGCAGAGGAATGTGGGCTCCGGTGCCTGGGGCAGCTCACGTCCCTTCTTCTCCACCTGGTGTCTGCAGAGCTGTTCTTCTCACTTCTTTCCACTCAGCTCTTCTCTGGCCACAGTTACAGCTGCATGACAACTTTTGGTTTGATTTCTTCTCTAATCTGTCATCACTGAGGCATTTCCACCATTTCTAATTGGCCCAGCCTTGGCCAGCGGTGCACCCATCTTTGGGCCACCAGGGATTGGCTCTGTCGGACGTGGGGAAAGCTTCTGGCAGCTTCTCACAGAAGGCACCCAAAGAGCCCCTTCTGCTACCAAAACCCCAGGCCATGCTAACCCAATACACAAAGCCACCAGCAAGGGCTCGCAGGCTGGATTCCACTTGGGATCCATGGTGGTGACCACCCCCGGCACAGCCTGGTAGGAGGCAGGGGCAGCCGGGGCAGCTGCATCTGCCTGGTGCTGGGGAGGGGCTGCCCCCCACTGAAGCATTTTGGGGGCTTTCCTTTGGCAGCAGTGTGGCTCTATAGAGTCAATGCTCGCTCGCTGCTGAAAAAAAAATCTCCTGGGGTGGTATCATGTGAAAGGAGTGATGTTGATCTCCAAAGGGAATGATGTTGGTGCCTACTCCATGATGAGGAACAAGGGGCAAAGAATAGAGAACCCATTTCAAAGGTGTACTTCTGACCTGAACTATAATGCTCTTGTTAATCCACACATTTGAGTGGCAATGCACTGCAGGGATGGAGCCAAGGTACAGGGCTCATTAAACAATTATTGCATAGATATTCCTGTTCTCCTTTGGGAAACGTAGAACGCAATTCTACCAGTAGCTTGTGATTGATCTGGCCAATCAGAACCTAATCCTAGGCCTTAATACAAAGAATCCTTCTCTAAATTCAAGAGTTTTTCCTCCATACAACTTTCATTTGAAAACACATGTGAGGTCTCTTTAGCTGTGATTTGCAGTGCTGTTTTTGTGTTGTGATGAACACAAGAAAGTAACGGGTAAGAACTTTTATTAGACTAGATAGATATGAGGACACTTCTAGGGACACAGATTTTGACAAAGGCTTTTATGCTTAAAACATTTAACAATTTTGTATGTTGCAAAGACATTAAGAGGAAAGGAAATACCAAATGACACTGTTGAAACACTGTATTAACTGGATGTGGGAACAAGAGGGTAAGTCATGGAAAAAAACCCTACCTTTTTATTTGTGGAAAATGAACTTTCTTCTCCACTCCAACCATTCTCTTGCAGACTAACTTCTGTCTAGAAACAACTTACCCAGTATCCAAAAACTATTTGTATTGCTGTTGCCATCTCTTAAAACCAGCTTTTTGAGTGTTCCACTTACGATGTTAAGACCAAGTCTCACAGGTTTTTAAAAATCTAAACAGCTTTTAACTGCATTTGGTTTCCCTGCATCATGAGGTAGGGAAAACACATTCTATCTGGCATGGTGCTTGTGTCAGGAATCTTTGCAAGGAGGTACTTTATGTTGAAAGTTAATGGCAATCCTGAAATGCTTCATGTGATGTGGAAAGAATTTCATTCTCTTCAAACAGGAAACATCACCAGGCTAAAACATCTGTTCCTTTTATGCACAGCTTTGTCTCCAAAATCCTTGCTATAAAACCAATATGCAAATGTGTTTTTAAGAAAAGAAAACATCTGTCTTAAAATTAATTTTCAATGTTCCTGTTAACATTATGTGTCCCTTCCTTTGTTATTAGATGAGAAGAACTGTACTGGGGGAGTTCTATAGCAGGCTTATTTTTAACTATTAAAATATTAAAATATTATAATCTCAAGAAAAAAATCGGTCGTGGCCAATGCAAGCTTTCACCAAAAAGTGGAGACCGGAACCGAGTACAACTCAATCCAAAGAGACTTTAAAAGAAAGTATGTTAATTGATTAAAGAGAGAGCAACATTTTGAAAAATAGTTGAAGTCAAATAGGCTTTATTACTTTGTCGAAGAAAAGCTTTCTGTTTTATATAAATATGTCTGTCAAGATATTTCCTTTCTGGGAATTGTAACACAGAGTACTCCAGTTAAATCCAGAGGAAGTTGTGCAGGTTCTGGTCTACCAAGATAAGAAACTTAAGAAATAGCTTAGACAGTAAAAGTTATAGTGAGTAGATGTAACAGTTGTTAACTGGTGTGCAGGGGCCAGATAATGCTATTTGAAATCTCAGTAGCTGATCTCCTCAGTGTGAATTTTGACTTTGCAAATGCACTTCCATGCTTTAGCAGTTATTTTTTTAGAAGGGAGTGTTAATTGTGTTTACTTTTATGTGTTCAAAAGCAGATGATATTATTTGCTTAGAACACTGAATTCCCCCTTGATGAAGGCAATGTGTTTTTAGGATTCTTACTGTGAGCACTTGGGCTCAGCAGAGTTGGTTCTAAAAAATGCCCTAACCTTGCAGCCTCTTGTGTAGACAGCTGAGGCAGGACGTGAATTTCCCTGTGCTCATCTGCTCATCACTTGCCATTGCTTCTTTCTCACCTCCACTGAAATAAAACCAGAGAGCTACCAGTTCACATGAGATGGGATCTTCAATTTTGCAATCATACAGAGAGAAAAATAATTAATTCAGTACACAACTGATGAAGAGCCTGAATGGTGTTTGGGAGCATGGTGGGGCTGGCAGTCTGAGGCAGCAGAGGAGTGGCCCCACAGCAGCTCTGCATTTTCCCTCTAGTTTGCAGGCTGGGTTGTGATACCAGGCAGGGCGAAGGTTGAGAAGAAAGATTGTCTTCACATTCCTTGACAGATGATTGCTCCTCTGGGAACTCTCAGCATTGAAAAAGCCTTTGCACTTTTCCTGAGTATATCATGATGTCAGAAGTGTGGGAAGTTTTGGTACAAATAATTCATACCTGCCTATATGAGGATTAGAAGATTCTTGAATATTAAAAAGCAATCACCTTGTTAGAAATTATCAGTTGCAATCTTACTTGATTTGTTCATATTGTTTTGCTTTGCATTAAATTTCTGAAGCAAACTAAGTTCATTCTGTCAGTCAACACTGAGAACTGACACTTTCTGTCAGAATTTACTCAGTATCTTTGTCACCCTCATTTCTTGGTCTTTTCTCTGATTGCTCCCTGGAAGAACACAGTGTTCCTCCACAACTGGGAGGGGGAAAACAGATTAGGGCTGGCCCTAACAAGGGGCAGACTGGACTGGAAGGGGTGAGGACCAGCAGGATGCAGCAGTCTGTGGGCACTGTCTTCCCATGAGCAGCAGTCTTCCTGTTCCCTTTTCCTGCCCACACACAGCCCCAGCCTTGGAGTGGGTCTGCCTGCTCCACCACAGCCACCCCTGTAACTTCCCCAGGGCTGATCTGAAGGACAAGTATCAAGGCCTAATCCTGGGTCACTCTTTGGAGGGTTATTTCCACAAGCTTTTGTCCGGCTTTGGGATTTTCTTCTGGTTTGGGTTTGCTTTTTTTAATTTCTGCAACTTAAAAATTAAGTCAGAGCTGATGGAACAAGCCAAACCCAAGGACAAAGTGCTCTGAACAGCTGTAGTTGATAGCTGACTGAGCTTTGTGAATCATTTTTTCCAAAATAAAGTCTGGAATAAGCATTCTTCAGTTCTGCTGTAGCTATTCTTAAATTTCATGTGGAAGACAAGGCTTTTGACCCCAGCCCCATAAATCTATGCTGGAAAACTAACTCTGCATAGATGAAAACTTGCCCTTTTTTGTGTCTCAAAAAGTGCAACACAGCTAAGTCCAGCACAAAACAGATAAACAAGGTGCTGTGAGACTAGCCCTGAGAACAGCCCCGCTGAGAGTGGGACCTGTGCTGCACAGCACTGGTGTGTGAGCCTTGTGGAAAAATTTATGAAGCTTCTTGGCTTACGATCAGTCCCTTCTGGGAAGGATTTTGTTTCATCGATGCTAAATTTTCCATGGGGATTTGAGCCTTCACGTTTGCTGTTTTATTAATTTCCATTTGAAAATAATGTAATGTATTTGCCTCACCTAACTTCTAGAAAAATGCTAACTGGAAGAAATAGCAGAGGGTTTCAGCTAGCTGGGGGCATACTGCACAGCTCCCCTGGTAGCACAATGGCAATGAAATATGTATTACTCCAAAATGTTACAAGGACAAGATTAAGAGAAATGATATTCTGAATCTCCATCTTTCTTACCTTACACTTAAGAATCCTTACCTTTCTTGAAAGTAAGAATAAAACAAAGGCATATTGGCTTGCAATTTTCTTTTTGTTTTTATTTGTTCTGTGACTATGACTATTCCAGGGTCCCCATATTTAAATGTCTTCTAGATAGTGTCTCAATACAAATAATTTCTGTTGCCTCACAGCTGGCCAAAAAGTAATTGAAATCAAGTGTTTCTTTATGACCTCCTGTCCATCACCTCCGAGATCTTGTTTTTTTCAAGAGTGGTTAATTTCTCTTTCAGTTCCCTTCAGTGGACCAATAGCACTTTATTGATAGGTATGGTCATAAAGACCTGAAACACTGTCTTGCCAAAATACATGTACATTTGTACATTCACCTAAAATTCTTACATTTGTCTCTAATTTCACTTTGCCCTCTAGTGTCCATTCTGATTTTTGCCCTCACTGCAAAGTACTGTGTTGATTGAAATGCCTCAAAGCAGATTTTTATTTCATGAGGAGATTTTTAAGGACAGCTATGAATTAAAAAGAAAACTTAATGATGTAAAAGTTTCTGAACAATTAGTGGGCCATAAATGGACATATTCCCATTGCAGACAAGTTAGGCAAGAAAAACTGGAACCCCTGACAAGAGAGCAGCTGAAAAATATTTCATGCTATTTCCAAAAGTAAATAACAGTTAATTGAAATTTCCATTTCAATTAACTGTTTTCTGCAATAGCCACCCAAGGACATCAGAACCAGAAGGGTCAGTAAGCTGAATGTAATTTTATTGTACAGGTTTGCAGAAGTACAAACAATAAACAAGCAATAGAAATGAGATTTGAAACAGTCCCAGGGTGGGTCCATTTCAAGTGCTGTTAGTTATGAAGTAAAGAAATACAAATTGTGTTGTAATATTTGTGGCAGGGTGTCACCAGGTGGAAAAATTACTCTGATAATTTATTCGGGTTTTTTGGTCTTTTTTATTGTTCTGGATCACGGCGAAGTTGCTAGCTGTTTTTATTTCTGGTATTTCAGCTTTATCCATGAGATCCAGGTCTGCCATCTCTTCTTTACCTTTCGTCCATGAGTGGAAGAGAGGAGAGTATGGACACCCTGCAAAAGAGACCTGTGTCACAGATATGACACCTGAGACCCCATGCACCATCACTGCAGTTCATTCCTTAGATACACTCTTTGTTATCTTCCCTTCCAATACTTTTTGGAATGGTTGGAGATCAGAAAAAAACTTTAAAGTTGTTCTTTACCTGATGCTTAAACCAACCTCTGGCAATTTCAGCCCTCCAGGACTAACACCACCCTCTTTTGGGATCCACAGACATGCTCTCTCCTCTGCTTCCTTATGCCAGATCTAGAAACCTGTGCCAAATGTACAACAGGGTGACCACAGATAGATGTTTGTTTGGGTTTTTAAAAAAGTTCTTGGGCTTTTACCAAATTTTAAACTCTATTCTTTGGGTAAAAGAGACTTGATATGCCTCTGTTCCCCTCACAGCGAGTGATTAGGAAAAGCACACTGTTTGAAATGGAGTTTTCCAGGGAGAGTTTCCCAAGGGTAAAATCCAGGCCCAGCTTTATTGCAAGCTGTTTTAAGGAATTTGATTATATTGTAATTATTACTGAAGGCTGTGTGGTTTGGAGGGGAAATTAATTGGAGGGCTCTACATCTATATGGTTCCATTTGTGAGCCAAGGGAAAGAGGCTCACTTCACGCAGCAGCAAAGCACAGCACTGGGCGGTGATGTTGGAGGTAGCCAGGATGAAGATGCCCAGGAGCAAATAGAATGTGCCACAGACAGATGTGGCTTTAGGGTACTTTTACATAGAAAAGTTACTTCAAATAATCTTATGAAAAAAATCGAAGTGAATTGGAAACACTTCAGGAAGGAATAAAACCCCTGCCCCCGAACAGTTAGAGGCAATATATTTCAATTAAAAGTAACACTGTCCAGTTGGGAAGTTACTTCAAAAGCCATAACTACTGCAAAAAATGTACAGTGTGGACAGATCTTTCTAGAATTACTTTATATCTTTGAACAAAGCAAATGCTAGAATTACTCAAATGTAAAAAAAGTTACCTGCTCGGAAAAAAAGGTTACAAACTCTCAAAGAAAAATGCATATTCTCAACCTAAGTCAGGATCACTTAAATAAGCAGTGTACTACTTTATCTTTGATGCAGTCTGCATTAGTACAAATCTAGCAATTCCTGTAAGATGTGGGATGTGTAGTTCTTCCACAAATATGTGATTCTCTGTCTGTAGGTGAAATAGAGATGGAAGGTAGCTGCAGGTTTTCTCAGCAGAAAACACCTTAAGATGTCTCTGTCTGTCAAAGGCTGCAATATCTTCCTAGCGAGTAACTCACTGAAAATTCTCATGGGTTAATTTATAGCCAGAGTAGACAGTTTACTTACCAATGAAACAAATTGCATTACATTGAATAATGCATTACATTTGCAAAATTAAATTTCAGAAGCATAATTTAAATACAATAAAAATTAACTAGGGCACTGCCACAAGAGAGATCGCAGAACAAATAATAAATATTATTTATAATATTTGATTATTAATATTATAAATAATGTGAGGTTAAAATATTTGTACCTTAGTTTTTAAGCTTCCTTGTCACCTTATCAATCAGTTGGAGACATCTCCTCATTTCTGCGCGGCTGATCTCCCAAGAGCACAGGTTGTGTTGTTTATCTTTAAGAAAACAGTCTATTTTTTGGAAGTACTTTTTCAATTTCAGCCGGCTGACTTCTTTACTCCGACACTGTTGAGTGTGCTTTTTGATTACACAAGCCTCCAATTGCTCTGTTTGCAGATAAAGTGCATTTTGGAACTGATCCAGCACTGTTTGATCCCAAGCAGCTAGAGTCAGGTTTTTGCTAAAGATATAGAAGATATGTTGGAAGATCTCGTCAATGGCAACTCCAACAGTCTCCTTCTGCCTGGGCTGCAGAACCTGGGTAGGAAATCTGAAGGAGGTTTTCTCTCTTAGGCATTGCTGGGGAAACTCTTTTCCCATTTTATCCAAGAGTCGCAGACTGTTCTCGATCACTTTTCTTTGCTGCAGAGGGAGGTGGTTGCACTGAAGGCTGGAGATGAGGGTGGTGCTGGACAGGATGAGGCCAATTTCTATCAAGCCAAAAGCATTCATGATAAGGACAAGCTCTAATGTTCCTTCTTTCCTGTGTATAAATTCTGAGTGCTATGCTGGTTGCTTTGAAGTTATTTGTAGACTCCCATTTCTTCAAAATCTTGACATTTAATTATTCTGTAGGAGAAGTTTTCTTTCATCATTTGCTGGTTTTTAAGGTTTTCCCCCCTGTGCATGCTTTTGCAACACTTTCATTTTCTGCTTTATGACTTCATAGTATTTGTTTTGTTTTGTTTTGCTACTTTGTTCTTTTTTTCAGATGGATATTAGAATACTTATATATGTGTTAGGTGATTTATTGTCTTTGCAACTAAAATTCTATAGGATGTATAATGAGAATCCAAAATAAGAAAACACTTGTTTTGTTAATAATCTAGGAGTGGAAGAATATGCTGAAATAAAGTAATATTTTCAATGATTGGTCAGGGACCTGCTGAATACTACTGCCATCTTGTCTCCTGTAGTATGATTTATACTTCTAAGCTTCCATTAAGCTTTTTCTACCTATGCTCTTTCAGGAAAAATGTTTTATTTCTCCTCGCTTTTATTTCTTATGGATACATATCATTAGAATATGTGTGTGTGTGTGTGTGTGTGTGTGTGTGTGTAAAAATGTGTAAAAATGTGTATTAATATGTGGGCTTTGATACATCAACGCTGCTAATTAAACGAAGCCTTGATCTCACTTAGACATGATAAATAACTTGCAAATACAAACAAATACAAACACACTAGCATGGGAAGAAGTTAGGTACTTGAATGAAATATTGTTTTTCCCTTATATGAGTAACAGAGCAATAATTAATATCAATGCCAATTGAGTACAGGTCTGAATTCTGACAATAAAGGGGAGGAGAATGAATGGGGAGGACAAAAAGTACAATTCAGCCATTTGCTTTCCCATGACATGTAATAGAGGCAGTTATGACTATCACAGTACTTTGGGATATCTGGCCCCTGGTTTTGATTGTATTTTGGTGAAAGCTAATCTTAAACTGCCATTTTGTTGTCCCCCCTGTCTCCTGTAAATGTATATGTGATTAGAAAGGCAATAGTCTGTAAGTCATGTGGTCTGGATGAAGAGGTCAGATAAACTGGTTTTTTAGTCTGAGACCTGGCTGTGTATTTTTTGTATAAAACTTATAGAAGACTAGCAGAAAGTAAATCCCCTTGGTTCCCAGGTGGTCCCCAGAGAACAGAGGGACCAGGTGCAGCTGATTAGTACCAACTTGTCACTCTGAGTCCGGTCACATTAAATGAGATCCCAGAGACACCAATGACCAACGGTGTGGTTACGCTGTAAATCTGGTCTGGTCTCATTTGCGATCACAGAGTCACAAACAGGGCAGCTCAATGACTCAACACAGTCTGGTTGACTTGAATAAGAACTTTCAAACCCAGATTCACCAACAGTTCAGTTATTTAAGTTACAACTTCTTGCTAGATTTCCAGAAATAGATTTACTAGACATGAAAAAAGCGTACAGTGCTATGTGCAAGTGTTCCCAGGTGTACTCTGACACAGTTGGGGATCAAATCTTGCCAAGAGGTGTCCCTGCTCTGGGGAGGAGAGAGGATTGAGGCCACTGACTTGTCTGCAAGGCACTCATGTTCTCATCCTCTGCCATGAAGGATTTCAAATACCAGTTTATACATGTGGGAGAAGTGAATGTGAGACTGCAGCCAAATTAGGGTTACTGCCAGCATGAATGTGGAGAGGGCACAGCCAGTTTAGATGTTAATGAAGGGTACAGAGAGAGATTACAGAACCATGGGTCTTGTGCAAGGGTGGAACACAACACAACAGGGACACCTTTTTCCCCTGGCCAAGTGCAGCAGTAAGGGTCAGCTACAATCCTCCTGATGACCTGTCACCCCAGCAGCAAGCCACAGTCCTGCCCACAGTCATTCCTTTGTGACATCTCTCATGGCTCTAGGCCTCCTTCCTACAGTATTTCTGTTCTGTTGTTGCACCCACTGCTATGTGGTTGGCTTCATTCCCAGCCTGCTAGTCACTCCAAGCAGATTGATGATACTGTTTCAGAGCTCCCTTTATGTTCAGCATGTAGGTATTTGGGAGGCTTTGAAAAGTTGCTTAAGCAAACTTGGACTGGATGTACTGCCAGTGTAAGGAAAAATGCATCCCCTATCACCTATGACAACAAAGAGTAACATCAACCAGAGTGGGATGCAAGAAGTGTAACATGACATGAAATGCTTTCACTTACTGGGAATATTTATTACTTTGGAAAATAGAAGTGCATCAGAAAGCAGTATAAAACATGTGTACTTCAGGAAAATTATTTCCTAATGTTACAACAATTTCCATAAATTATACACAAATATTTTTCCAAAACTATAATCTTTATATGGGTTTAATCCTTCTAATGATCTAAACAGATAAACTTCATCATATTTATTATATCTCCCAGACACACAAGTTCTTTTTTCCTCTTGCAAAATAGTTTTGTCCAGGTTTCCTTCTTAGTGAAGATCTGAGGACACCAAACTCAGTGTCACAGAGGAAGAAATGGAAGATGGTCTCTTCCTTATTTCTTAAGAAGATGTGGTAGGTCCAGGTGTTTTATTCTCTTGTCTGTCTTACCATGTTATCTACACTTTCTCACAGAACAGTTACACTTAGTCCACCAGGGGTTGGTTTCTGTTTGGTTTTGTTTGTCTGTGTGTCTACTAACTTTGTCTACTAACTACTTTGTCTACTAACAAGAAATTGTTCCTCCACAGTCAGACAGTTTCTTGATTAATGCACTGAGCAAAGCATAGTGACATTGCATGATTCAGGACACAATCTACTCTAATCATCTACCTTCCCTGCTTCATTCAGGAAGAAACAATTCATTAAAAGTAATGACTGGAAGGAGTAACCGTGATACGAAGCTGCAGTACAGATTGCTGTTTATTTGTCTGCCTGCGGGTGAAGCACAGACCAACCACTCTAAGCTAGAATTAAATGAGGGAAAGGGTTTACAAAACACAGCTGTGTCTCCAAGTAGACCTAACTTTGGAAAGGTTATCTAGTCTTCAATTCACAAAAAAGGTTTGCTCCCAAAAGATCGTCTAGCTATGTATGTATTCATTACAGGAAGACTAAAGCTAAACATATGCACAATTTTGTCTTTCTAACATCTTGAAAGGGCTGTAAATTACTTCTCTAATGAAACTTTATATTATATTTTATAACACAATAGAGAAATTAAATTAATATTTGCTATCCATGGGTTCTTTTATCTCAGGCACCAAGGCAAATGGAAAGTCTAAATTCAACCTGTGTAAAGGATGGCCAATGGAGCATTGAGACAGAACATTCCTACAAAATGGTCATCTTTTGATAAGTTAAAAATACCCTGTGTTGAACCATTTAATCTGTTCTAGATATCAGGTTTTTTCTCCATTCAGAAAACACAAAACACACTGATTTTAAAAACTCCGTGCGTAACAAAGGAGTTGGAGTAGGTTTGGCTTGGCACAAGACAGCATCCTCCCCATCTAGCTTGACCCTGCCCATGTTAAAAGAAAATATTTTTTCCATTAGGCTTTCATACAGCTATGTGTGCCAGTCTTCTCTCTTTGGAGTGGCTTGGGTTGGAAGCCTGAGGGAGCTGGGCGTGTTCATCCTGGAGAAAAGGAGGCTTGGGGGTGACCTTATTGCTTTCTGCACTGCCTGAAAGAAGGGTGCAGCCAGGTGGGGGGTCAGCCTCTTCTAGGGACAGGGCAAGAGGACACAGCCTCAGGTTCAGGTTGGACCTTAGGAAGAATTTCTTCATGGAAAGGGTAGTTAAGCATTGGAATGGACTGCTCAGGCAGGTGGTAAAATCACCATCCCTGGTGGTTTCAAGAGATAACTGGATGGCAACCTTGATGCCATGGTCCAGATGACAAGATGGTGTTGGGTCAAAGGTTGAACTCAATGATCTCAGAGGTTTTTTCCAATGTACCTGATTCTATTTTCCTGTGATCATCTAGTTCCAACCCTCCTTGCGGTGGGCAAGGATACCTTCCACTTGACTAGGTTGCTCAGAGTTCCATCCGGCCTAGCCTTGAACGCTGCTAGGGATGTGCCATCCACAGCTTCTCTGAGCAGCCTGTTCCAGTGCTTCACCATGCTCACAGTAAAGACTTTCTTCCTAGTATCTAATCTAAAATTACACTCCTTCAATCTAAAGCCATTGCCCCTTGTCCTACTGCCTAACACCACATATCCTTGTCAAAAGTCCCTCTCCAGCTTCTCTGTAGACTCCCTTTAGGTATAGGAGAGTGCTGTAATGTCATCTCAAAGTCTTTTCCAGGCTGACCAACCACAGCTGCCTCAGCCTTTCTTCATAGGAGCATTGCTCCATCCCTCTAATCATCTTCATGGCCTCCCCTGGACTCTCTCCATCAGTTCCATGTCCTTCCTGTGCTGTGACCCCAGAGCTGATGCAGCCCTGCAGGTGGGGTCTCAGCAGAGCAGAGCAGAGGGGCAGAATCCCCTCCCTGGCCCTGCTGCCCACCCTGCTCTGGATGCAGCCCAGGACACGTTTGGCTCTCTGGGCTGCAAGCAGACACTGTTACCTCATATTCAAGTTTTCAGCCTCAAGAACTCACAAGTCCTCCTCTGCTGGGATACTCTCAATGAATTCACTTCCTACTCTGTGCTCCATCGGGGATTGCATGTGCAGCACCTTGCACTTGGACTTGTTGAACTACGTGGGGTTCTTGTGGGCCAACTTCTCAGGTTTGTCCAGTTTCCTCTGGATGGCATCCCATCCTTTTGCTTTTGTTCATATGCATCACTCAGTTTCATGTCATCTGCAAACCTGCTGAGCAGCACTCAATCCTCACTAACTATGTCATTTGTAAAGATCCTGTCTTCCAGCTCAGAGGGCCGAGGGCAACTGCTCTTACTGTTCAAAACTGAGGCAAAAAAGGCATTCAGCAGCCCAGCCCAGCCCTTTCATCACTTGTCAGAGTGTTTCCCCATGAATCCAATAAAGTTCTGCCTCTTCATCCTGGTTGAGGTGGATGATCCCGGAGTGGGTGGGGGCCGGGAAGCGGGCGAGGGAGCTGCGACCCCGCCGCACCAGGTCCCGCCTGCCCGTCCCGATGTCGCGCCGCGGGGGCTGCGGCTGGACCCGGGCGGCTCCGGTGGGAGCCCGCAGGTACCGCCAGCGCCTCCCGCCGCCCGCTGCCGGAGCCGGACCGGCATCCCCGCCCCGGGAGCAGCCCCGGGTACCGCAATAACCCGCGGTACGGACCGAACTCGAACGGCTTCTCTTAGGAGAGTGACCCCTCAGCTCTGTTACACCGCATTTAAATAGATGTACGTCATGCGTTCTTTATATCACATATTTATATTATATTGGTATTGTCTTTATCAATGACCTGGAAAGGGATCAAGTGCCCCCTCAGTCAGGAGATTTGGTGTCACCCACCCAGTTTGTGGGTGACACCAAGGTGGGCGTGTGTTGATCTTCTCGAGGGTAGAAAGGCTCAGCAGAGGGCTCGGGACAGGCTGGATCGATGGACCAAGGCCGGTGGTATGAGGTTTAACATGACGAAGGACCTGCCCTTGTGAATGCCCCTCATGTTGGGTCACAACAACCCAACAGCAGTGCCACAGGCTGCGGACAGAGGGGCTGGAAAACTGCCCAGCAGAAAAGGGGGTGCTGGTCAACAGTAGCTGAACGTGAGCCAGCTGTGCCCAGGCAGCCAAAAGGGCCAATGCCATCCTGGCTTGTGCCAGCAATAGTGTGGCCAGCAGGAGCAGGGCAGGGATTGTCCCCCAGTCCTTGGCACTGCTGAGGCCACACCCCGAGTGCTGTGCTCAGTTCTGGGCACGCCACTTCAAATAAACCTTGAGGTGGTGGAGGTCCAGAGAAGGGCAGTGGGGCTGGTGAAGGGTCTGGAGCACAAGTCCTGTGAGAAGCAGCTGGGGGTGTTTAGCCTGGAGACAAGGAGGCTCAGGGGCTCTCTGCAAAGGAGGTTGGTAGTGAGGTGGGGGTCAGTCTCTTCTCCCAGGTAACAAGTGATAGGACAAGAGGAAATGGGCTCAAGTTGCACCAGGGGAGGATTATACTGAGTATTAGGAAAAATCTGTTCATAGAAATAGCTGTCAGGCATTAGAACTGCCCAAGTGAAGTGGCTGAGTCACCACCTTTGTAGGAATTTAAAAGACGAGCAGGTGTGGTACGGACACAGTTCCGTGGTGGATTTGGCACTGTTCAGTTTATGGCTGGACTTGATGATCTTGGAGGTCTTCTCCAACCCAAATTATTCTATCTCCGCAGCACACGTTTCCTCATCCTACTGCTTCAACGAGAAAATTCTACCTTTTCTAAGAGGGTGTTACAGAATCATGGACTTCCAGAGTTGGAAGGGAGCCACAAGCATCAGTGAGTCCAGCTCCTGGACCTGCAAAGGGCCATCCCCAAGAGTCACACCATGTACCTGAGAGTATTGTCCCCTGACAGACTTCCTCTTGAAGTCTGTCAGGCTGGTGCTGTGACCACTGCCCTGGGGAACTGTTCCAGGCAGTGCCGAACCACCCTCCCAGTGAAGAACATTGTCCTAATATACAATATAACGGTTACAGGTTGGAAGGCACTTTATTTTTAGAAGAGCATTAGAAAACAATCTTTCATACTGTATGATCAAAAGAAATTTTTCTTTATGCCACCTTGAAGAATTTTACTGTAAAAGGCTAAAGAACAGAAATGGTGAGGCAAAACTTAATATTCTAGAAATAAGTCCATAGTTTTGCACCAGTTTCAAATCACAGCAGATTTTAAAATGATGTTCAGAAAAGTGTGAAGCACATCAACAGCGATGTTTCCCAGTTACCTGAACAGAAGGAGACCCTGAACTGAAACAGTGTACTCATGGAAGTCAGCAATTCTAGACTAATACTGTTGAAAAGAAAAATGAGATACACAAGATTTATCTTGAATATATACTTTATTATTTGCAGTCTGTGTAAATTTTAATATGTGACTGAATTTTCTACACCATTTTCTCTGTTTAAGCACATCCTGGTCTTTTCCAACCACCCAGTCAATTGCACCTTTAATATGTACAGTCAGTATTTATGAATATTGCATATGCATCTATGAACTTAGAAAAATAACATGCAAGGAAAATTGTTACCATGAAACTGATAAAAAATAAAGATAGGTAAAACAGTCAATCCCCTTTTTAGTGTGTTATGGCTTTGCACCAAGTATCAGATGTCAAAACAAACAGCTTCAGATGCTTCTTGTTAAAGGCACTTACTGTTCTTCAAATACACTGTCACATTTAGTTCTATTGCATTAGAAGTGTATCTCTGGGATCATACTTTTATAACATAGCAGAACAGTCCAAAAAGGCAGCATTAATAAAAAGGAAAAAGGGGGGCTTATATTAAAATATGAAAATGCCAAGAATTAACACAAACTTTAAGGATTTGGTCCTTATAAAACAGGCAACAGCATTCAGGCAATAGTGATTTCTTTTCATAGACACTGACAAAATAATATCCCCAAAAAATGAACTCTTCCAGTTCCAGTGTATAGATATGTCTGAGTTGAGTAGCGTACCCTCTAACACCACCCCCAGTAAAAATACAGCTTTTCAGGACTAATTACTGTTCCACTTTGGCTGCGAAGGAAGAAACCTCAGAAGAGTGTTAGACATGGACATGCTAGCAAGCCTACAATTCTGTGTCTCTGTATCTGGATGGCTGTCCATAATAGCCCTTCTTAGAGTGGTCTGCCAGCTGCCGGCGGTACTCCTCCTCCTCCTCCTCCGCATCGCTGCCGTAGCCGACGCGGTTCTCCAGGTAAGGTCTCACAGGAGCCTTCTGGGGTTCTGGAGGCCTGGAGCTAGCATAGCAGAACATGCAAAAAGAAAGATCATGTCTACTCCCATTGTGAAAAAACAAAAAATTAGTTGTGCTTAATATCTGCTTTATGGCCACATACAGCTTAGAAAGGCAGATGGAACAAATGAAACTGACTATGGTAAACCTATCTGGAGAAGCATCTTATTTCCATCAAGCTGGAGGATGATGCTCAGATTTTATGTACTCAACCTACCTGGAAAAATGCCAAATTTCAAAATTTAAACTGCACCACACAGAGACATGAATAGCTTCAGAGTACTCTATTCCCTGAGCAGAGAGGCTTCCAGCCTTGCTACAACTCCCACTGACATCTCCCTTAATTAGTTTTGCACAGAATTCTTTTCTACGCATCCTTCTTGTTTGGCATCCTCATCTTCTGTCTCGAAGTCCAAAGACTTCTTATGTGACATTTCTTAAATTGGTAGCCTTTTCACTCAAATTGGTAGCCTTTTCAACCACTGCTCTCACTAAGGTACTTAGCTTTAAAAGTGGGCAGAAACAACCCACACATTTGCTTTTTATGCACTATGGTGCTACACATTTGATGCGGCATTAAGCAGACATAGAAAAATAGAATCTGTCAAGGCAGGGTATTTCCTCAGTTTCAAACCCATGATTTTTGCAACCCCTACTCTGGAAAAAAAAGATGGTATTCTCCTGACATCTTTCTCCCAGGGATTAGATACTCCCTTCTAGGCCAATCATTAACACTCCTGTAAAAAGCCAGTAACACCCATTTCTACATGTAAGCAAACACTCTGCAAACATGGTGAAAGACTAATTTTCATTACTTTTATAAAGATTCCAATGCTATATAAAAAGGAATGCTTTTCTGAACCTGCCAAGAAATCCAGAAAATACCAATTTTCCATCTTTGAATTTTAGATTATTTACTATGACATCAAAGCATTTGACTCACTAGGAAAAAAATGTTCCATTTCTATTGGCTATTGCTAAGATGCAAGAAAAAATTAAGAGTCCAGAAGAGCAGAAGACAAAATCCATCATGCAGTGTGTTAGCTCTTGCATAGGTGTCAAGTCCTAGAAACGTGCAGTGCGTAGGGTAAGATAATGCAGTGGTTGATCCATCAAGACCTTACTGAATTTTAATGAAAGACTACTACTTTCATGAGATTTGATGGGTCACCTGTATGAACTTTCATCCTTAGTTTACCTAGCCACACTACATCTCTGTAAAGAAGAAGCATTTAAGCAATTAAGTGTTATTAGAAGAGCAAATATTTGTTAGGATAGACAGTCATCAAGTATCTAGCACAGGTAGAAGGGACATCAGAGGACATGAATGCAGGCCAGCTTCTGTAACACTGACTGGGGCAAAAAGCTGTCTCTGCAAATGTTTCAGTGAAACAATATAGTGTTCCTTCCCAGATGACTCAAATTCTATAAATGAACTAAAAGGAAAAAAAAAATCCTGAAATGAGTTCACAGAAGAGTTCGCTAAAATTCTGCTGCACCATTATGGTAATCTTTGAGGCACCACAACAAAATGATATACCAAGGCAGGATTACTTGCATGAACAAAAACTGGCAAGATCAGTTTTCCTCCTGCCAGCAAAGTCCAGAATCAAGACAGAATATTTGGAACTGGATACACCTTACCTCATTGGCTGGGGCCAGCTTTGTTCTGACTTCTGTGTTTTGACAGGGACAGCATAAATATCTGGATGCTTTTGGGCTATTTCAAGCTTTAAAAGAAAGTAGAAGAAAATAATTGTTCTTTTTTGATCCGATATTTGAATCTAGGATCTAGCAGAACACTGCTACATCTGAAATAATTAAAGCACAAATTGGTAATATCCTACTAATATTCCTACAATTATATAATCTTTTGCTAGAGTACTAATTCAAGGCACACTTGAGAACAATGGATAGCCAAAAGCAACAGGATTACTAGAAGTCAGGTTTTCACAGTTACAACAGGAAACCTTAAAATATGGCCGCTTTTTATATACAAATACACACAGTGAGTGAGAGTATGTCTCTGTGTGTGGGTTCCCAAATTTCTCCCTCCATAAGCAACACAATGCAAAGGGCATGATTTTAGCTTCCAGGACTCTGGCTGTTCTACAGGCTGCAAAGCACAGGAAGGGAAAAGGCATCTCTTCATACCCTGGCATTCTGGGCCTCTTGTAGCTCTTGCATTCTTTGCATCCTCGCCTTGTGATCCATCTCCTCAAATATTTTTACTTTCCTCAGTACTGATTTTGGAGTATTTTCTTGTTCACTTCCTTCCTCTTCCAACTTTGCCTCCTCCTCCTCCTCCTCTGCAGGCAGGACTGCTGGCTGAGAGTTTCTCAGAATGGGACGCCCAAAGGCAGGTTTCACAGAAACAGGTGGTGGTGGTGGTTTAGCTGATACACTTGAAGTCTCACTGCTGACAGCAACATTACTCAGCTTGGAGTCATAGTTCTTGGGGAAGTCATATGGGTCCTCTCTGTTTTGTAACTTTCCCTGAAAGTATAAAACCCACAAAGTTTACATCAGCAACTGTATCATTTTAGTTTCAAAAGAAGGCTTTAAACTGGAAGTAATCACTTTGCCTGAGTATTTGTCAGGGTCAATCTTCATATGATGTAACACTTCAAAGATGTTTGAACTGCTGCAACATTTGGGCATATGCTCAGAGACTACACATCAGCTTATAGAAGACCAGGACATTTAGACTTTAGAGACATTTGTTTGTCCTATTTGTTAAGGGTTACCAGAACTACCTGTGTTAGAGCACAGCACAGAGAAAACTGATGCCCCTAATAATTTTTCACTACTGCTTAATGTGAAGTATCATGACCTAAAATTTAGAAGTGCACAGAACCCTATGTTTTATATTCAGCTTTTGTTTTCACTGCGCATGTCCTCCTCTGCCCTATCTTCATTGTCAAGGCACACTTGGGCTGAATTTTGAATATTTAGAGTATAAGACCTATTTTTTTCCTTCTTGAATCACTCCTGAGCAAACAGTTAACAGAAATTTCTAGTGATGGTCAGGAGGTAGATTCTGCTTTTGTGCTTCACAGTAATAGCCATGAGATATGTTTTTCCTGGTGATTAGCCTACTTTTTATCTTACTGAGCTAAAAAAGTGCCTCTAAGTTTGCTAGTAGATACAAAAAGGAATTTACGTTCTTATTCCATATTGAGATCACATGTATTTGAGAAGAACTGTTTTCCAATAAGTCTTCTTTCTGCTTGATCCTGCAACACTTTCAGTCATTTCTTCTGTCCACACTTAAAATGTTTTCTAGTCTCTGACCATGTCTACTGCTCTTTCCAATCTGTCGCCCTAGAGAGTTCTCCAGAAAGAGGATGTTAGTATTCAGATTTTTTAAGTGTACAAATTTACCTTAGGTGGTTCAGGTTTGAATGCTGGAGGTGGACTTGGCTCTCTAAGGATCTCCCTGCTACCAGCTTTTCTCAACTGAGCCCTTGGTTCTGGAGTAAACTTTTTTAAACTCTATGATAAAGAAAGAGATAAAATCAGTGCACTAGCCAGTAATTCAACCATTTTTCTTCTCTCTCAAGTTTGCAATTTTGGGAACAGAACCAGGAGTCAAAAAATTGCCAGCAATCTGACTACAATCACTGCAAATGTAATAAAAAAGTTCAAGGTCATGAGACATCATCAAGAAATATATAAATTTAGGCAGAAAAGCAGAGCTATTATTATTTTACTCTTCATAGTGTAAAGAAGCAAGGTAAAGCTGCTTTTAAAAAAAAAATCTCTGATTTTTAAGCCATACATGAAGGGTTTTCAGAAAGCCCAAAGTTCAGTCTTTCTGAAAAATCCAATCATCTCACCTCCTCGTGATGCACAGGTTCAGAGGATCGGCTAACAGATGAAATCCTTGGTTCCTCCACAGTCTCATCAAGTTCATTGTCAGTGTATGCACCACCTTCTCCATCCGTGTCCTCCAGGTCACTGATCAGCCGGCTGTCACAGCTCAAATAGTCAGCACCCATGGCAGTAAGGTAAGACATACGATCATCTGCGTCATCTTCCATGCCATCCATCTAGGGGAAAGCCAGAAAGAAGTAAGGAACTAAGATTAAATAAAGTCCAGTTAAGACTCAACATCAGGCCAAACAGCTCAGGCTCAACATCAGTCAGCCCTTAGGAATGACTTCATGGAACTGAAAGAAACTAATGCGGAATCACAATGAAAAGTCCTGTAGAAGTTCATCCCTCATCATCATTCTCTCGTAGCTCAGCACTAGTGATGAAAGCTCCAAAGTGTTACAGATAGGATAATAAATTTTTTTTGTTAAAGACATACATCAACTGACTATTTTCTAGCCTATTGACCACTGGCAAATGAAATTCTGAAGAATTTTTACTGGCAAGAGATACTTTGAAACATGTGTATAGCTTCAGCGAGTATGGACTGGCTCCTTACCTTTCCTTCTGATACCCATACTGCTTCTCCTTGCTGTTGCTGAATTGTATCCTTCAGGCTACCATACCAGCTATCATTGGCTGAATTCAAATTAATGGTTGCTGTAAAAATTGAAGGAAAAGGTGAATATAACATGGTAAATGCAATCCTTTATCCATTCTTTGCTGTTTAACCCTTTTTGGTTTAGGTATGTGAGAATGTTAAACAGCCACTTTATTTAGATCATTTACAAAAGCATGGTATTCTTGCTTTTTTGTTGGTCCATTTCTAAGCTTATTAAATCACTTATCTTTTAATGGCAGTGCACTAGTGCACATTTCTTTTCCATTAGAATTTGGCAGAACAAGGAACTTAGAAAGAAGTCAAGGAAGGCATTAGTCACGACCATACCTTCACACTCCTTTAGTTCCAGCCTGCATGAGTTAATATACAGAGTAATAACTAGATGTCTCAAGACTTACACAGTCCCATACACTCCTCTCTTAGTCAGCAGGTTACACAAACATTCTTCCTTACCTGTAAAGAGGTGGGAGCAAGTTTTCTTCAGTTTGTTTGCTTGCTCATAAAGTTTTCTTGAGCTCTTGTTTGATGTAGGACATAGCCTTTGTCTCATGGTCTTCACACCCTGTTTACTGTCTGGGTTGAAGAAGACCACAATTGGAAACCACTGGGTGTAATTTAGCAGGTCCACTGCTTTAGGAGTGACATCCAACAGAGCATGTTTATCCTGTTAAGAAGAAAGGCCAGTCAATGTGGTGCATGTGGGAACAAGTGGAGGGGACTGGAACATGGGATCCTAAGAACACCAGGATATTTGTACCCAAATAAGAGCACAGCTTGTGGAATGTTTTCCCACAGTAAAGAGCAAGAGGAGCACTGCATGACCATAATGCCTCTGGCAAATTCAGAAAGCATATAGTAAAACAGATTCTCCTCTGTCCATTCTCAAATTTAGAATGGACTTTGAGAAGGAAAATGTAATTTTTAATATCAGGTTCAAAGTTATAAAAATTACTAAAATTGCTGTTGAACAACTTCAAAACAGTTTTATCATTAAGAAATAGATGCAGTGAAAATTTGAGTATTCTGAAAGTTCCAGGAGAAAACAAATCAAGCACCATGCCTTTGCAATTTTCAGAGGAATGGCCTACCTGCTCAATGATTTGCCTCACAGTGTTCAAGCGCACTACCCCAGTTGACTTCTCCGAACCTGCATCTCTGGGCTCTGTCTCTGCCAAGACAACATTTTAGTTTATCTAGAGTGGCCAGGCAGCTGTGATTATTAAGTTATCCAGTCTCTCAGTTAAGGATCAAAAAGACACTAAGAGGACAACTTACTTGCTGTCTGGTACAGGTGAGGCAAATCATTTGACAACTTCTCCATAGCAACATCTGCAATAGGGCCAAATATCACAACAGGTCTCTTAAAACCAGCTGAAAGAAAAAAAATTGGAGAAAAGAGAAATCTGGTAAGACTGGTTTCATATGTAAAAGACAAGATCTTCAGTAACTATGCAAAGTTGAAGTTATTAAAAATATATTTTAAAAAAACTATTTCTCAGAGGTTTGTGCAACAGCATAATAGAGAAAACTACTTTTACCAGCTGAGAAAGAGACTGTTTTCATTAACAGCTTTCTTATTCCTTCTAGCAGAATTTTACTTAGAATGTTTTACATCTGAAAATGTACTGATCTTCATTTATATTTCCGTCCATCAAAACTCCACAAACCTTGACACAATGGGCTTTGTATGAACAAAGACACAAATGATAAACCTACTGCAATGCAGCTTGGAGAAGCAATGTAAAACTATATTACTGCTCATGTCAAAGCAAGTGCAAACACAGTCCTCAAGAGTTAATGGGGGGAATGCCATTACCCCAAGTCTTCATCCTGCCATCTGGGATCTCCTTTAAAATACTCTTTACTAGTTTGTTTTGTTCCAGAATACTGTCACATGCTACTACCCAGAAAACCAGCTTGATGTGCTCACCACTAGTAATATAGCTAGTTTACAGTCATGGAGATAGACCAAATGATCCATGACTATATTTGGACTGTTGAAAATCCTTAAGTTCTATTTGCTCTGAACCTACTGTTGATGTGCTATTTATGAAGACTGAGGTTGATCTCAGGTGTATGGATTGTACTTTCAGAGCTAGCCAAGAAGAATCTGAGGAAACAAGGAAAGTCCTGCTGTTTCATCCCCTTTTCATTTTTAAACCTTCAAACTGGCAGGTATAGTTTGGAGGCAGGAGAGAACAACAGCCATTTAAAAGGGGAAAAAGCTTTCTCATAGACTAATTAGCAGCATCCAGAAATCTCCTTAACATATTAGAAGTTGTTAGAAATCCCTTTCTTAGCTGACCAAATATTTGGATGCTAAAGCAGCCAGTAATAAATGGGCAGCCAGCTCAAAGCAGTCTCACCTACCTTCACGCAACTGAACACGCTCATAAGCTGGGAATTTTGTGCTCACAGATACAATAGCTGTCAGATCTTCACGACTCTTCCTCAGATTCTTCTTTGCTCCAGATCGCTGGCCACGTGTTCTCCAGAAATCTGCCCTATCACTTGAGCCATCCTTTTGTGCATTTTGAACACTGGCCATCTGTTCAGCTCTGACAGAGAAAGCAGGGAGTTCAGAATTAGTCAAGGAGGGCAAGGGTGCTTTCACTGATGAACAATGGATTTTGAACTTGCAGAAAATAATTTGCCAGACAGATAGAAAGGAGTGGAGGTAAAAGCACACAGGTTCAGGTGTGCCTTGGAGCAAACACATTGTAAGAGCAATGCTCCGACCTGCCACAGCTGCAAGCTGCTGGGCAGGAGTGAGCCCTGAGGTCTTAAACTGATCACTTACACGGGTGTAAATAAAAGAATTCAAGTGCAAGGAGGCGGTGAGAGAGGGCAACTCGGAACTGAAGGGCTAAGAAATTACTGCCACTCTTCTCTTCTCCATTAGGCCTCAAAAGTTAAGTCACTAGAGCACAGAAACAAAGGTGGGTTTGGTCAGACCAATTAACAGAGAGGAGAAAATATACCCACCAGGGAACAGACAATGGAGTCACACAAGAAGCATTCTGCAACTCGTGTGCATCATATAATTGTGAGCTTTTTCCTCCATCATAAAATCACAGCCACACTCAAGAACTTAAAAGCTACAGTCTAAAAATTCAGCTACAGTGTGGTTGTGGTTTTAGGGGTTTTTTTGTCTGGTTAGTTTTAACAGTTTTATGCACTGTATACATTTCAACAGTTGTTACTACCTCCCATGAATTTTGATTAGGAAAGCATATTTAAGCAAAAAATATTGCTGTGCTTCATTCAATATTTTACACAAAAATACAGACTACAGCTACAAAAAAACCCCAAAAAACCAAACAAAAACAACCAAACCAAACAAAACAAAATCCCCTGAAATAAACTCTAACTGCCCCCCCCAAAAAACAACAACAACAAAAAAAAAAGCCTGCCTCAGAATAGATACTTAAAACACTGTCCACAAGGATATAGATAAGAAATTTAAGCACTGAATTCTTCTAAAGATTAATCACCAGAGTATTCCTTCACAAAAAGTCACAAGCTTCCTAAGGTG
This sequence comes from Fringilla coelebs, assembly GCF_963513975.1. Lineage (NCBI taxonomy): Eukaryota > Metazoa > Chordata > Aves > Passeriformes > Fringillidae > Fringilla > Fringilla coelebs. Next base: position 34,439,629 of record NC_140031.1, read on the forward strand.
AAGGGTTTTTGTTGGTTTTGGTTTTTCTGTTTCATTGGGGTCTTTTGTTTGTTTTGATTTGATTTGGTGAGGGTGAACATACAAAGAAGAAGGTGGGGGAAAAAAAGCAAAAACCTAACAAAAATAGGGCCCACCACCCATTTTCTGGAAGAGGAACTGAAGCAGCTACTGCTCAAAGCTTGGTGGATTGCTGAGACAGAAGCTCTATGTCTGTGCTCTAAAAAATGACCTGGTATGTAGGTAACACCACCCTCTCTCACTGTCTCCTTGCATAATGCCATGGTTCTAAAAGATGCACTTTTTATAGGCACAATTCCTGTAAAAATGGAGACAAAACAATTCTTTCATTCTTGTAGAAGGGAATAGAAAGGAAGAAAGGTATGACATGGGAAGCAAAAATGACTTGGTGAAGGCAAAAAATCTTACTTCTAACAATGAGTAGAAAGACATGGTGCCACCTTACCTGCTCTTATTTGGAATGAGGCCCTTTTCCAGTTCATTTCCAATTCTCACAGCCAGCCAGTTTCCCAGTTTGCCATCATACAGTGTATCAACTACTCTAAAGATCTCGCCCCTGGTGAATGCTAAGCTCTGTGGTGACTCTTTTTCACACTCAAAGTGACTCCTGATGAAAAATGAATCTCCTCTGCCACAGGCCATGATGTCTCTGTAGACTAAAACAAGACCTTCATTTTAGCTTTTTACACCTGAAAGAAAGATTGAGCTGTGATTCTAGTGAATACAGCTTTGAAATGCTAACATCTGCTCAGAAAGATGAAAAAACTCAGGTCTACATTCCCCTACACACTCTCATCAGGAGTGTTCCATACTTGTATGTGCACAGCCCTTACAGCTCCAGGGCAAAAGGCAGCTATGGTACTACAGTCCTGCAGCAGGCTGTGTCTCCCAAAAAGAAAGCAAGAAGCTTTTCTTGCTCCTTAACTGCTCATGAATAAAATTGTCCATTTCTGCTGACTCCCAAAGCACAGCAGATCTTCTCCCAGCTGCTACAGACAGAAAAACAGAGGAAAAAGCAGTACCTTACCACTTCTCAGGATTAAGAGCTGCTATTTGCTAATAACAAAAGACATGGAGAAGTACTCTGAAAAACACATCACACATGTAGTGCTGTATGTATGGAATACAGCTATCTTGTCAACTAGTGAAAAGGAGATAAACTAAAATGCTATCAAAATAAGCACAAGAGAGATTATTTGTGGTTTCACTGACAAAGCACAGCTTAAAAGATTCACAGATATACACACATTTTTTTCAAAGCACCTACCTTCATATTTGCTTTGAGCCAAAATTGTCACAGTTTCACCTTTGGGAATTTCTAAGAGATACAAAACAGCTTCTTCCCGAACAATGCCTCTGAAGTCTTGAGTGTTTACCTACACAACAACAACAACAAAAAAAAACCCAACTGATAAATCAACAATAAAAGGAATAACCACAGATTTTTCTTTCATCTGAAAAATCTTAATATTCTCTTCCCTTATTATTTTTACATATATCTATATATCTATATCTATCTATCTATCTATTAGTAAATTATTGTCTCTTGTTAATATTTCATTCCAGCCATGAACAGTAATCTCCCTGAAATAAAACATTCTGGTTGTACACTGCTAGATTGTTTCTTCAACTTTTAACAGCCTCTAGAAGGGGCAAGAGAAAAGAGGTAGAGGGAAAATTACATTAACCTTCCATGTGAGTTTTCAGAAAAAAAGCAGAATGAAGTGATTAAGCGGCACAGATGATATAAATCAGAAACCTGAAAAATAAATCACCATAACCCAATAAACTGGAGAAAGATGAAAGAAGAATTTTTGGCCCCAATTTTTCCCCCTCCAAGACCGGAAAAAAACATTGTACAAAAAATTTATTGCGCCGTCTTGCAGCATTTTTCTTGATTAATAGTTCCACAAAATTATAAACAAACTAAAGCTTGGTATACAATGCTCTTTCAACAACTCATTTCTGTAAGATCCCTCCACCACATATACACCCTTGTAAAGCAATCATTTGATTCCTAAGATCATAATTTCTTCCATATTTCCAGTAAGAAGAGCAAATGAGAGTATATAGAAGTTATTTGCATTTCAGGGGCACATACTCGTACCTTAAGAATCTGATCTCCTTCCTGCAGTCCCTCCTCATCAGCTGAGGTACCTTCTTGAATTCCAGCAATAAATATCCCTACATCATTTCCACCAGCCAGTCGTAGACCCACGCTGTCCCCCTTCTTGAATCTCACCATTTTTGTATTAGGACTACAGATTTACAAAGAAAAAAGGGAAGTAAGGGCAGATATTATAGCAAGTACCAATTTTAGGATGCCAAAAGAAAAAAATTACAACCCTCAACTATATAATATTAATAATATTCCTATCTCCTTTCTTTCACTATATAGGCTATATTTACAGAGGTAACCCTTCAGTGAAGGCAGGAAGCAGAGAATTTGCATTCTTCAGAATGGAAAAAGAACCAGGAATAGTGACTAAGTGGCTATTCACAGACCTGCTGAGCAGGGAAACAGGTCCCTGTTTCTGAAACCCCAAAGTAGCTCCCCACCTACTGCATCCTCTGTCATATGAACACCTGTGGTTTTTGTGAAAGCAGACTGAGTTATGAGCAATCATACTCACTGTTTTTTCCTTCTATAATCTAAAGAACTGTCAAATGAACTAAACGGATACCTATTTTCTCTACTGTGTAACATGTTTGTTAGACTTTTTCAAATTTTCTTGCAATGAGAAAATTTTCAAGTACAATCTACTGATATGTTAACAATCAGTCCCCTCACATTGCAGTGGGAGAGACTACAGGACTAGGCTCAGCTTTTTTGCTGTCAGAAAAGCTGCATGACTGAGTGACCTTCCAACTCAGAGGACACTACTTATCTGTCAGCCATTCTCAGTAATACCCTAAGCCTGTATTATAAATTCCCCTTCACCAAAATAATCACTTGATTAATTTGCACATCTATGACAACATATGCAGGATCCAGCCGAGAAAGGGTTTCATTTAAAACAATACACCAAGCTACAGAACATTTTCAAAACTTAAGACTTCTCCTTACAATTCCAACACTCCTATTCCTTCAATTTTTGTATTTGGAAACTCTCAAAAGAAAACATAATAAACATAACAATAATATTATATTATTAATAAAAATAAAATAAAACAAAACTCTTACATATGTTCCCATGCAAGCCCCGAAATACACGGTGTCCTATACCTTCCAGGGAGATATTTCTAAAACTAAGATGATCTCAAATATCATCAGTTAGAAGCCATGTCACCTATTCTTGGCATTAAGCTATAAAGGGAGTATCACTCCAAGTGGGAGAAAGAACACAAAGCCGTGCAGCCAAGAATCACGCACGGGTCATTGGAAGAACACAGAATGCGAGAGAACTCAGCAAGTACCACCTTACCCATATATTGCTTCATCTTCTGGGCTGGGTTTAAGAATTGTTCGTGTAACTGCTTTTGGTTGAGGCACTAAATGTAAAAACACCAAAAAAAACCAAAAAAAAAACCAAAAGAAGTTACTCAGATATTGAAAAAGCTGTAAATGGCAGGAATTTTTAGCTATCAGACAGCAATCAAACCCTCCATGCCAAAGACTAATACAGGTTTAAAAATCAAGCATGTCTGACTAAAATTCATTCATTTGTATTTTTTTTTTCATTCTTGAAAAAGAAAATAAAAGTTCAAGGAAGGGATACACAACTCTTTAAAGCAAGCTAGATCAGACTTCATTTGTCTGCTTAGGGCAACAGCCTAACAGCAGATGTTTTAAGAGAGTATTTGCTTTTTTCAGACAGTAGGTCTAATAAGCAACTGCCATTAAAAAATATCAGTTGTTTCTTCCCTGTACCACAAAGCAAAGTGGTGCAGGGAAGAAACTGCTTCTTCTGTGTGTCAGGGTGGGGCTGACACGAAGAGCACACCAGCTTTGTCAACATGGTTGAGGGAATGGACATTCTGTGGCCAGGGGAAAAAAAAAGCACCCAAAACCTTCAGGCTCTGACCTGCTGGGTCATCTTGGTACTTGAGTTCTTTGTTTGAGTCTACAGCCGTAAGAGCAGGAGCAGCAATGTCACCAGTTGATTTGAATGGAGTAGGCATTGCTCCCATTCTGGACATCCTACTGGAGGGATCCTCTTTTGCACTAAAAGGAAGAAATAGGAAAAAACGTGTCATGAAATCTGATAAGAATGCATATATTTAAATAAATTCTTCGATAAGCATGAGAAAAATAAACTAGAGAACATTTCTTACTTTGGTTTCTCTTTCAGTTTTTCATTGGATGAATGCGAATCTAGATCAGAATGATGTGATCTGTCATCTTGAGGGGAGAATGATCTGTTTGACTCTATTTCAGAAATATCTGTAAAGATATGCAATGCAAATGAAGACATGCAGGGTTTGCTTAAGTTATCTGCTCACCTGATCAGCATGCATATTTACGAAGTTTTCAGATACAGGAGATGCTGAACATTTCAGCCCACTCTCATCTCAAGTTGGATTTGACAAAGATTCAAAAAGTGCCTTTTAGTGTTTCCACCCCTGCACCCTCCCAAAATATTGCAGGAAAGTTTCACAAAACTTCTAACAAACACAGCCACATCAACAACCACTTTGAGCATACCACACATGCATTAGCTAGGGCTAGCAAGCTTTGATTTGAGGTGTGATGGAGGTTTCCAAACCGAAGACCACCTTTGCATCAACAGTCCCCCCATCATTGCCCTTTGGCAGCAAAGGAAACAAGAGTGTTCCTCGGATCTCAGCTGCACCTCAGACTTCAGAGTAAAACCTACGGGAAGTTCCACTCCATATGCTGAAAAGCAAGTATCTTGTTCCACATAATAAAACATCCTGCTCTCCCAAACATTCTGAGCTCTTCCCAAAGCAAGATCAGGCTGAGAGAAACAGCTCACATAGAATTATGTTATATGTTACATAGAACAGGTGCTGGGAATAGAAATCAGTTATCCAGGCTCACCTAATTCCTCTTGTCCTGACATTTCTTCCCCCCATTTGAAAGCTGCCATGAGTGTTAATGTCCTCAGAAGGAGAGACCAGTCCAAAGCACTTGTTTTAAAAATTTTTATCAATGCACCTGATTTGCTAGCTCCAAGAAGTAAGACTGATTTTGCCAGACCAACATTGGTCCTTCTATCTCTGCCCCCTCCTAAAATGTAACTATATGGTTACTACAAAATTATTTTTGCTTAAAGGAAGGGCACTTGTTGCTTAACTGAGCATTACTTAGGTTTGCTTGCCTTTCATTGTTTTTCTTAAAGAACCTAATACCACTCTACCACAGCAAAATGATATAAGCTCCATTTTGTCCTAGCAGAGAGCCCAGAACTTTGGATCCACATTAAACCTCACCATCCATTTCTGAGTCACTGTCGTTCAACGAAGGAATGTTGAGCAGCGTCTGCTTGCGGTCCCTGAGAACAACCAGCTGGAGCTTCCCACGTGACTTCTCAATCAATTTTCGGGCATCAGCTAAAGACATGTTCTCTGTCACTGTACCATTGATCTGGACACAAAAGAATAATAACAAACAAGTCCACATTGTGCTCAAGTTTAATAGTGAACTTGACTACAACATGACTTAGTTCAGAATAACCACTATAACCAGCACCTGCCAAACTGGTAGCAGCAAGACCAGAACAGACCTTGAGAATGATATCTCCTTCATGAAGGTTGCCATCTTTGGTTGCTAGGCCAGTACGGGTCATTTCTTTTATGAAGATCTGACTTCCAAGACGGAGCCCATACTCTGGAACCAAGAAGATAATCCACTGCAGCTTAAAAGATGAGCAATGATGCATTGTTTTAAAAACTACACAGTGTTCGTGCTTCAAACACCATTATACCACGAGAGGGAAAAAAAATGAAAAAAAAAAAAAAAAAAGCAGGCCTAGTAAACACTTCACCCTAAGCTGAGTCTCCAATACCTGTGCTGCCATTACTGTTGAACAAGCAATATCCCAAATCCAATTACAGTTGGACGACTGGTGTGCACCTTCAGCAGCAAAACAATGCCTTTGTTCTGGAGCTGCTTATTAGTACTAGATTAGCTTCTCTCTGACTCGTATCTTGCATGGCATGGAGGGGGAAAAGGGTCTAAAAGCACTAACAGAAGTATTTCTTTTCATCAGTTGCAGCATGCTGACCCTGTCCTATCTGTACTCCAGGAAATGTTTTGGTTGTTTCAAGCAAAGGAATTTTTTTTATTCCCCTGCCCCCTTCTTTCCCTGCGATCTAAGTTACTTGGGTCAGTATATTTGCCACTTAAAAAGAAAGGCAACATCCTTAAAAAACACGCTTCCTAAAACAACAGAATGTTGTCCTGCTTTAAAATGTCACTACATTTCAGCAAGTCTGCAGAGTACACATATGAATGGCAGAGCTTATTGTGGTGTAGCTAAACATACAAGTTAACAAATACAACTTGTATTTCTCCTTACTTTTATACATATCTTTATAATCTTTACAACATTTCATGCAAAGAAAGAAGAGGAAGGAGAAAAAAGGACTGTTACCAGAGCCAATGAAAAAAAAAGAGATTAGCTCCTGCATACACAATTTAATTAGCAAAAAATTGTAAAAATTACAACAGGACAGATTAGAAAAAAACCCAACAACCACATCCAGAAATATACCAAAACTCCCCTCGAAAAACACCCTAAACAGAAAATGATGTACAAGCTAATCTCAGATATGCTTTCCAGCACAAGTCTTTATTTTACAGTGAAAAAATGGTCAGGCTTTTGGCTTTCATTTACACACTTCAATAGCAAAGAAAGGCTGAAATACTGCTATTTCAGTATTTCAGCTGCTGCTATTTCAGTATTCTTTAATGACCAGAACCAAACAAACCGTATTACTAAAGGCAGAGTCTACTCTTTTTTACCCTTTCTAGCTAACCTTTTTGTAGATGTGCCAAATGTAATCTGAATCGTGATCAGATCCATGTTTTTCCTCAGAACCGGGAGAAAAGGGCAGAGAAAATGTAAAACCACGGACACAATGGCTTGAAAATACTGAAATTATGTGGGTGAACAAATCTTTGCTCAAAGGTAAAGTTCAAGGTTCTGGGCAAAAAGCATCCCAAGTCAGCCAGAAAGAATGAAAGAACAACTTAAATCATCAGTTTAAAAAGTCAACACTTAACCTGAAAAAGTAGAAAGCAATTCAGTTCTTCTGTTTTCCCCACCAAAACCCATGCTGTACTGGAAGCTGACTCCTCTCCTCCCCTGTTACACCCACCTTCATTATGTCTGCCTTTTGTTAAGAGAACACTGATGGGTGCATTCTGATCCTGCGGTCCCAGGTACTCATGCTGGTGCTGTATTTCAGGCGAAGGACTGCGGGAACGAAGCCTGTCCCGACTGCGACTCCTGACTTCCCTCCCATATCTAGGATCAGATAAAGATCCATGACTGTAACTGGGTGGGCTGTAGTCTCCTCTGTAGTCCCGTTCATAGCCAGCATCCCTGTCGATGCTCCTTCCCCTGCTCCGGTCCCTTCTATAGTCTCGATCCAAGCTCCGGTCAACGCTCCGACCACGGCTTCGATCGCGGCTGTAGCTGCATTCCCTGTCACGGTCTCGGCTTCGCCCTCGGTCGTGCTCATCTCTATAGCTCTGATCCAGGTTGTTTCCCCAGCTTTGGCTGCGCCCCCCATTTCCACTGTGCCAGCTTCTCTCACTATAGCCACTTCGAGCACTTTTGCCATCAAATTCTGCATGGTCGTCCATTACATCTAAAGCTCTGTCCTCATAGTCAAGGGAGGGGCTTCTCTGCAGCGCAGCAGCCTGCACTTTCCTTGGTCTTTTCACTACCTGTTCATTACAACAAAAAACAAACAAACAAACTCCTATCAAAGATCAGAATGTGAAACTAAACAGATGAATATTCTTCATGTTTCAAATATATGCGGGTGGGGAAAAAAAGAAGGAAGAACAATATTCTATTTATTATTGAACAAAATCTGTGTATGCAGAACATAATTTGCCTCACAGAACTTCTATTCTGTGCTACTCGTTATTCAGTAAAATAAACATTAAAAAAAAAAACATTTTATTCTCAGTTTTTCAACAAGATAACTTTGTGATACTGTTGATTAACTTCCATTTGTTTCACCTGCAGAAACTATGTCTTTGTTTTATTTATTTTGTACTTTGCACATGGCAAAGGACTGCTTTACTTAGTGCCTTCAAATACTCTTTATAGAAGAAAACCAAAATCCCAACTGTACACTGTACACTGAATACATGTGTACTTTACTTACAATGGTGGCCACTTTTCCACTTTTCCTAAGCTGCTGAACTGCAAAAGAATGTAGAACATTTTCCATTGGGGTCCCATTAACTATGACCACTCGGTCGTTTTCTCTGCAAATGGGAAGGGAGATAAAAAAGGAAAGACAAGATTTAAGAGGAGTCTTCATGAAAACTGCAGAACAAAATTTCTTCTTATTTTTTTTTAACAGAGGAAAACTATGGATTTAATTCAGTTTAACAAGGAGTTTTGCTTTAAAACTGTGTTTGCTATATTAATTCTACAATATCTGAATACCAGAAGCACCTTTCAGTACATCTAAAAACTAGACATTGAGCAGCACTGTTTTTGAGGATATACTGTGTTCTGCTAAAGCACCTTTTCATAATGTTTTTTAAAGAACATTTGTGATGAGTATTGAAACTTTTTTATTTTTATCTTTCAGGATTCCTAGTTTTTTACACCTAGTGCTAGACTTCTTTCAAGATATAAGAATTTCACGACAACTTCAAACTGCTGCAGCCATACCAGCATTTAGGCAAATATTGACAAGTACAGCTGCAGTACATTTTTCTTGAAGTCTGGTGTTCAGGTCACATTTGCTCTGTAGAAGGGTGATTGGGAGAAAAAAAAACCCAACAGAACAATACTACACAAGAAATCCTCCTTGCCTTAAAACAGGCCAACTGAGATTTTCTGTTGAGACCTCCTGCACATCAAACAGACCACTAACACCTAACTCACCTAACCCCTATGAAATAGCCACATAACACTGATTAATTTAACCCCATAAGTTTCATAAAGGCCTTTCAATGCAAAAAGTGAAGAAGATAAAAAAAAACCAAATTACCACTCCTCATATTCCTTATATTAGTTTATTCTGGTGACTATCCAGTTACAGTCAGAGCATTAGCTCAATGAATTACTGGCTACTTTGCCATTTTCTGCTAGATAAAAGAAATCTTTGGTACCAACTATTTTATTGTCATTATAATCAAATCACATCACAATCTTTTGTTCAAATAAGAAGATTATATACTCTAAGCCTCCATTTGTAAGGCACTCTAACTCCTAAATTATTTTTGTGCCTCTTTTCATACCCTTCCAATTCCTTTTAGAGGATGAGTATGCCAGAACAGCATGCTGTATTTCAGAATCAGTTTCACCCAGGTTTATGCAGGAATTAAAATAGCTCTCTGGACAGTCCATACATCCAAAGCTAGTATTGAACTTAATGTTGCAATATTATGCCAAGAGGTCCATCTACATGTGCAGATTTTACCCTGCAAAAGATGACAGGATGGTTTTACCCATCCACTCTGAAGGTTAGACCTAAATTCCTTGATTTGGAGGATAAGCTTTGCCTTCATTTTTCTTCAGAATGTGTTTTGTCCTAAAGTGCCCAAATATCTTGGTATTCCCTTGCCACCATCAATTCACCTATGATCTTTCATAATTTCTGGCCATGATTTCACTCCCAAATCACAGGTGATTAAGGAATAGGATGGCTGACAGTGGTGCTGTGCAGGGGTCATTGCTATAAAACATAGGACTTGTGCACTTCCGCTGAAAGTTATTTGCTATGCGCTTTACAATTACCCTCTTATTTAGTTACTCAACAACAACTCCCATGTCAGCCATTTCATTTTCTGACCAAAAATAAATGCATGGCAAAAGGGACAGAATCTACTCTCTTGATTTATTATTGCTGCACAATTATTTGGTATTCTTCCAAATTGTCTAGTCCTCATCAGGTATTTCAGACCAAAGGATGAAGAACTGATCTAGAACAGAAACTCTCAGCCTACAGATTGTTTGTACATGACAGATGCTGCCTCACCAAGGATGAAGTTATCTGAAAGACAAGAGAAACTCTTTATTTCCTTTTTTTTTTTTCAGATACAAATAAACATTTAGCAAGCCTTATTTGGGCTGACTTAAGTCATTCTTGGAAACTAATGATCAATCAGGAAATGTGTTTACTGGAGGAGGTTTTAAGATCCTCAGTTTTTCTACTGTTTGTTTAAATGAAATGCAATCATGAAAGAAGCATACTTAACAGTTAAAGACTTTTCAAAACCACCACTGAAATGTAATGTCTTTACCAAACAGCAACTAACACCTCCATGTAGGGTTTACTTGTTACGCTGTTTTGGGGATTTTTTCATTTAAGAGACACCTAGATATTCGAGAGGGCACCAAGTCTTGAGGTGATTAAATCACCAGGATTTCAACCATGTCTGTCTAAAGGTTTTATGCATTCTACAGCCACACCCATCAAAATGCCAGACAAACAAAAATGTGCTTACTGAAGTAATCCATCTGCGGGACCACCTGGGAGAACATCCGAAATTACTATCGATGTTTCACCATTTTCAAAATGAGGGTTATCTCTGCCGCCAGAAACTGCAATCCCAAATCCTCGTTTTGAATCCTGTACAATAAAACCAAATACAACAAAAGTTGAATACACTGACAGGAATTTTGAGAGGGAGAAAAAAGAGGAACATGAACGTTCTCACTACGGCACTCTTAAGTAGGTATTAAAATATGATAGCTGCATGCATAGCACTGCAGAAACACACAATACCTCTAGACTTAAGAAAGATTAGGTTTACACATCCATGTACCAAGATGACAAGTTCCTGTCTTCCAAAACCTCTACAGCCTTATGATTGTTAGTAATTAAGTGAAGAACTCACTAAATTTGCCTGTATTTTGCTTCACCATCCCATAGGTTATTCATACCAAAATCATTGTTAGGTAGATCTATTTAGTTAGTGATGCCTGGGAAAGTAGAACAGCTTTCCCAGGATCTCCTCTTCATTATGATTACTAAGTAGTTCCTCAACCAAAATAACAAGATCACAGTTGATTACAAAGAGCAAGTAGTGAACTTGTGCATTGTCTGTATAATCATCCTCTGCCACAATCAACTATTTTAAATATGTAAATAACATCAAACCTGTCATCATAGAAATAACAGATCCATAGAAGTCTTAAGATAGCATTCATAAAACCAAAAAATGCTTCACAGAATGCCAAGGAAACATGTCAATAGCACCAAACTGTCAGCATAACTGAACTGCTGACAGCAAGGGGAGCACAACACCACACAAGTTTAATTTTGTCAGCTATTTAACATACACATCATATCACTAAAAATTACAAATTATGCTACATTTGAACAAAACATTTTAACATAGTGGCAATGTAACACATCAAATTAAAGTCACGCTTTGCCCCCAACACCCAATCAGCATGTGTAGCTCATCGTATGTCAGCTGGTGTTCCACTAATGCTGATAGTAAGTGATTATTTCTTTGAGGAGGAAAAAAGCAATGTGGTTTTCTTTTAAAACAGCACATAACTTGATACAGCTTAGTTTTACAGCAAGCAGTTTGATGTTTTACACCAAAACAACGGATTCAAAGTAATGGTAAAATTAATGGTAGTGGCTGATACAGCAAGTTCAACAGCCCTTCACCATCTAAGTAGCCTTAGTGTGCCTCTGTGGTAAAGAAGTAATGCTAACTTGCACAATATCAAAGAACTGAAATGCTAGAAATTACAGGAACTAAGATCTTCTATTGCAAAGTTTTTTCTGTCTACCTCTGGAACCTAAAACCAACCTCTTTTCAACCATAGTTTCCCACATGAAACAAGCTGTGTAGAAAAGATCACTATTTCACCTTGGGTCATCAAAGTCAGCTCATTGCAGAAGATGTGAGAAAACCTGAGCAGCTCAGTGCAGGCTGCTCACTGAACACAGATCACCAGAACAGCTGGGAGGACCAGCACCACTGAAGCCAAAGAGCATACCTGGTACTGTGGTGTGGCAGCCTAGCTATTAAAGGACACAGGCACAAGTGCTCTATTTTCTTTAATTCAAAAGGACTCCACATGATGAGACACTTCTTCCTTTCTCAAAAAAAAAAAAACTTTTAAAGTGACACCTATAGTCCACCTTTTTACAAGTTTTAATGACAGTGTTTTTCCACTGGATTCTATACTAGTATATATTAAGGTATCTTACAAAAATGAAATCAGTGGAATCCTGTTCAGTGATTATTACAAAGCCTGGACATCAACCACAACCTGCTTGATAGAACCATCTCCTTTACTTTTAAGGCTATGTGGCTGACATGTGGTATATCACACTGACATTAGAAAGGCCAAACAGCAGCAAATATGGCACTTAAATTGTTAAATGAATTTACCTATAACATTAAAGAGTTGTGTTATTGTGTGAGTAACAACTAAGCTTTAAAATAAAAACCATATCTGATTTGGACAATGAATTAATCCTATTCTAGACCCAGACATGCTAATGACATCTACTGCAAAACATATTCAGAGTAAACCAGTGCTTGAATATTTGAAAACTAAAAATATAACAGGCACTCACTCACCTTTTGTAAGGTCACTGTGTACTGTTCCCATATCAGCTCTTCCATGCCTGGGGCCTGTTGCACACAGAAACCAATTAGTAAAACACATAGCACATAACTATTTAAATTAAAATGTGAAATGCCCAACTAAAACACAGGTTTAAAAATAATTTGCGTATTCTAATATTTTGGGAGAATTAGTATGAAATTAACGTATTTTAAATAACGACATTTTTTCTTTAAAAAGGAAAAAAATATTAATAGGTCCAGGGTGGTAGAATCCCTTCACGTTTCACTGATGTAACAGCTCACTCTGATTTTCTGGAAAATCCTTATTCAGCAAAAGCATTTAATTCAGATCAACTAGCAGTCTATAGCCCTGACTCAAATAACACATAAAATACTTATGGAAGACCCTTCTGTCTCAGTATGCAGTTGAAACTGAGGTTTTCAAAATTCACTAGACTTCAGATCTTCTTGTGTCTTGTTCATGTGGATTTAACAAAATGTTTTGTCCACTATGAATTACATACCTAAATATTTAGGTTCCCATCAAGAAATTAAATTTTACAGGAAAACACAATATATCACTATATAGCACAGGTACAGCCATTTCTATGGCACTGCTCGGAGACCTTTTTTTACCACATTTCCAGTTAAAACTGATCACTTTTATCTTACATGATATAACCTGAAATCTTTCCAACATCACAGCTTAAAATATAGTACAGAATAATCACCCAGCTGTGATGCATCATATAGTACACAGCCAGCCCCTTCAGTGTCTGCCCTGTAAAACTAGGAGAGAAATGAGCCACTGCACTGCAGAGAAATGACAATGAAAACATTTCAAAATGCAAATCCATTGCAGAAGAAAAATCCAGACATTGCATAAGTAAGTATGTGCACACACATACTCAAGCCACAGGTTTTATTTGTTTTTACTGGAAGTGGTCTTCCTTTATCTCAGAAGACTGAATCTTAGACAGAAGCTCATTTCAGACTTAATGGTCTTTTTAAAGGCATCACAGGGAGTAATGACAGCTAAACTCCAAAACATTAGACAGAGAAGTGACACACAAAGGGTATGCCTGTACTTTAAGGCATCCCTTGCATTTTCAGAGTAAGACTTCTGGCAATGCACAACTGTTCAGCAAGCTATGGATGTTATTTCTCATATGCAAAAAAACCCTCTTTGCATAGTTCCAGTTGATTCTGTGCAGCACAAAGAGAAACTAGATTTACATTTTCCATTGCACATTCACTCTATTGGAAAAAAAAAAAAAAAAAGTAAGTCCTGTTCAGAAATCCTGAAGGAATATGCAAAACATTCAGCATTCTCACCAGGAATTTTACAACACTGAACAGTGTTAAATTTCCACTGTTCTGCCAGAAAATGAACAATGCTTTCCAGTTTCCAGAACCTCTGCTGTCTAATTAAAAAGAAAATTAGAAATAGATGTAGAAGGTGATGGCTAATAGTAAAAGTAAGACATATAAGTAATTGTTTCTAAATTTTGACTTTTCTAGGTAAACAAGAATGTGTCCACATCTGTTAGCATTAAAACATATGTGTCTTGGGGTCAGTGTTGAATGTGCTGAATCACATAGTAAAATTACTTTATCTGGTATTGCCATTTAACCAGCCAACACGTCAAAGCTTTCAGCTATCCGAAACTGAATTCACTAGAAATATTACCTTACACAGAGAATCTCTGCCACAAGCGAAAAATTCCTCATTAACTAAGCTCTTCTTTCAAACTGCTGTGATGCTGTAAACAGAAGTAACTAGGCTTCCTTATCTGGCATGTAGGGAACAGTTTACTGACCCTTCCTACAGTCCTGCTTTTCTGAATATATTTAAGTCCTGCAAAAAATGAGTCTGTGCTGAAGAGGGATCTCAGTGTCACTTAAATCGCTGAATAAACTTTTAGAAATGAAAGTCAGTACCAAATGATGGGTAAAATGTGAAGGACAAGCAGATAGGTACAAATTTTGTAGAAGCACAGAAGATGGAAAATCTTTTCCGTCCTCCTCTTGGTAAAAAAGCCTCAACAACTTACACATGTAACACAAACATCACTTAAATTCAGTTTGCACTGTATGCAGCTCCTACCAACACTACCTGCCAGCCAAGAATGCTGAGGCCAGGTCTGAGCAGATGCAAGAGTAAGGCAGGCAGAACGCACTGACAGGGAGCTTACTACCCAAGGGGACAGAGACAGGCCTGAGAAATGACTGCTAATTCAGTACAGCACTGCAGGAAAAGGACTGAGGAAAGCACTGCAAAGGTATGGATATGAAATAGGAAACTTACAGGAATTTCCTTCCAGAAAACTAGGCCTTCCATGAGCAGTGGCATAAGTATAACCTTGTGCACAAGTGGAGAGATGTATTGGGTTGTAAACCAAAGCATCATAAGCCTACAGAGTTAAGTATACTTTACTCTGACAAGTAAGTTTTATGGTATCTGGTCAAAAAAAAAAAAAAAAAAGCAGTAAGAATGAAAGAGAAACTACTCCCTACAGACACTAAAATAAAGGTCTTGCAAGATGCCAATCCCATAGTACCATCCCATTTGTGCCTAGAAAAAGATCCTAAGAGTATCAGTGACTGTTTCAGATACATCTTCGGGGCTTATTTGTACCTTGAAACTGTTACTGAAAATTCAACAAAAGTGAATTAAGCAATTCACTTTTAAACTCGCAAGTATTTGTAAAGTAATCCATTTTTTGAAACTGCTCCTTGGGAAACTGTCTCCCATTTGCTGTACTCTGCATCAGAGAAGGAAAGCACACTATGTACTTGCAAAGCTGATTTTGTACAATATAATTACCAAGACAACACAACTAGCTCTGCTGTACTGATAAAGCAATGCAGGCTCTGCAGCACAGTTCAAAGAACTGAATGGTCACCTTGGAAGCCCATAAGGCAAAAACAACAACCTCTTTAACATTATAAAATGTACCACTGCTTGCCATTGTCACGATGCTAACCCATACCATCAGAGTAATGAAGAAGATTGAGAGGGAAGGAGAGACTACAAATGTTACAAATCATCAGTTGGGGGCTTGAACAAAACTAGTATCTAAGTCTCCACCCGAATTACAAAATTCCTGTACTCCACATTTAGTGATGTGACTCTTCTCTGAATGTATCAAGTGATGAGTTATGAAAAGCCTTCATCACCTTGCCAATTTCTTCATACTTCATCTGTAAGGAAACACAAAGGGATCCTGAGCAGCTTGTGCATTCCTTACAGGATCGCAGTTTCACTGCAAGATTGCACACCAAAACACTGGAGAGAGAAAGGCAGGCAAAATGGTTAAGAACCCCACCTCCAGTAACTGACAGTAACTGTTTTACCACCCAGGTTTCACACAGACAACAGGCTACCTGCAGTAAATGCAAATTATTGTAATTAGCTAGTCTAAATGCATTAGGGACTACAGTCAGTCCATTTCTAATTAGAAGAGTGCAGTCAGGATTTGCTCAAATCCGTCTAACGCTCAGATACTAAAATGACAGGTGCTTTCTAATACCCAAAACAGACTGTTTAGCAGAATCTTTGGCAGGAAACTAGTCAAAGTGCTAAATCGCCAGTGTGCAACAATCAGGCAGCTGTTGCAGCTCTAACTGACAGCCATCAAGAGACTGACACAATTACTTGCTACTGAGAGATCACCGAAGACAACTTCATTCATGCCGGAAGAAGAACAGAACCAGAAGACCTGCCACAACAATCATCTGGCTATAAAAGTGAGTTGGCGAGGGGAGGGATATATAAAGGGAGGAGGGGAAGAAAAAAACGTGGAGCAAGATGCAACAAAAAGCAACTCACGTGCCCTTTCAAAATCCCCAACTTTTTGACTGCATGTGACCACATTCTCTGCAGAGCTTGAGCCGTCTTCATTGTTGCAGGATATAATCTGTGAGGGAGCGCCGTACATCCCGTCTTTTCATCTGTTTCCACCACTCAACTCGGTTATGTAATTCTAATACAATAGTGGCCTACATACTCGAACAAATCCTGCCGTCAGTTTCACACAGAAACACATCAAAACCACAGCAAGGAAATGTACTGTGAGTTTAACTAGCTCCCACTTTCAGAGATCCCAGGAAAATGCAGTGCTGTAATCTTACGTCTGTTTGTTTTTAAAAGAATTGTTGAAAACAGATCGCTGTGCAGCACCTTATTCTTCTTCCAAGCACACAGGGGTTCACCCCACCAGGAACCTAATTTAAATTTACAAGAAAAGAGGCTTAAGAAGCACAGTGCAGATGATCTGAAAATTCATATACTGACTATAATATTTTACAGAACTGTGTGGGCTTGGCTCCAGCAAGAAAAAGGAGAAATAAATATAAAATTATACTCTCTGCAAATAACAGTATTTGCCATCAAACATTTAGTAAAGTATCATTTGTAAGAACGATAAGCTAATTGTACAGCCAAACAGACAGGTTACTTTATTGGAAAATAGGTCAAGCTATCACTTCCATTTATGCTGCATGAATGCTGTGAAATTTAAGCCTCAAGTGAACTTTTCCCCTAGACTTTATGTAAGTTTCACAGGCAGTAAACAGACAGGAAAACATACCAAGTTTTGTACACAATCCTAACCAAAACCTCCATACACAGATTTCATTTCTCACTAGTAGGGCAATTTAACTGCCAAAGAGTATTAATTCAGACTGCAGTGGAAGATGTGAAGAGCTGTCTTTTGTTCATTTTGTGGTGGAGTTCTTTTTGTTGGGTTTTTGGGTGGTTTTTTTTTCTTGAGGCTGATGCAGTTAGGGAGAATAGTGGGTAGGAGGGCCACAGCAGGACAAAGCATGTGCTCCAGTTTTTCCATTCAAAATGAAGACTGAATTCAGCATTCTGTATTTTGACTGTGACCCCACCTCTGCACTAGCCAGCCGAACTAGGATGAACAGAGGCTTGCACCTTCACCACTGAACTGCCAAGAGTGAACACCAAGGGGATGCAGGAGAAGCACACTGAGACTAGCCCCCAGCTCAGGCTACCCACTTGGATGTAAGACTTTTATTAGAGTTTGGTCAAAATAGTTTAGAATCTCCATCAGCATTTCTAAAGAGCACATTCCTCTCAACAGACTCACATTCACAGTTTCCAAAACTGGTATTTATTTATTTATTTTTACAAAAAGGGCAGGAAAAAGAAACAAATGTAAGTATGTCTTTGAGACTTCTTTAGCCTTGTTTTCTTAGCTTTTCTGTTTTCCTCCCCCTTGGCTGAAAAAGCTTCAGAAGCACTCTGAATAGAGAAGAAAAGACCACAATGACATAAGAGAATAGAAATTGTGAAATATTATCCATATGCTGTAGCAGTTATAACAGCAAGGACTCTTCTTTGTTGGTTTTGGACTATCCTTTTTCTCTGAAGGAATATAATGAGAAAAACAAATGGACTGGCCCCCACCAAAATTTGAAATTAAATTTTTCTGAAAGGAATTTTAAAAAATAATCAGGAAATCTAGGAACATTGCTGCAAGTGAAGACACCAGAGAGGTAACAGAAAGACAGAGGTGTTTGCATTTGGATATTTCATTTTGAAGGAAAACAGTATCTCTAGAATACTTACATCTTGATGCAGCTTGATACACCTCAATTCAATCCTTTTAAACTGAGATAGAAAAAAAATTCCAAACAAGCATTGTCCCAGACACTGTCCTTTCACTTTAGCTGCATGCCTCTTCACAAAAAAAATAACCATAAAGGGAAAAACTACAATCTAACTTCACTGCTAGCATAAGATTATAAAGGCAATTACAATCCTTTTACATATCACACCTATTATCCACAGACATTTAAATCTGAAACTCTTTTTAAAGGCAAGCTCAATTCCAATGACAGATACACACTCTGGCTCTTTCTGGGAGTTCTATCCTGATAATAAAATGCTTGTGAATCATGTGGGGAAAGAAAACCAAGCATGATGATCTGGTTTATAAACTGGGGAAGGTGAAAAGAAAAAGAGAGTTCTCAAAAAACTCAACTGAGCAACCTCAGAACATCACAACAAAATCTTACAGCAGCAGGCTGCACGTCTCCACTCACTCTGGGGTCAAAGTTTTAAACCTAGCACTATGTTTTGATCTTCTCCCCTACAAACAAGGAATAAAAAGGGTGTTTCCTCACACATAATCTATACTAGCAAGACACAATCTGCCCAAGCAAGTAGAAGGACACCTTAAACAGTCTTACTGGCTCAATTATGGAAGTAACACCAAAAAAAAGAGGTCCTTGCCCTCCAACTTCTCCTGTCCCCCATCGTATGCTACTATGGATGTAAGCACAGGAACCTTGAAAGCTGAGTCTAGGTTTTCCCTAAAGACAGACTTCTACAAAAAAGATACACAAGAACTTTAAGTGAAAGCTGTCCACTTGTAAGAGACAGAGGGACAGGGACTCTTCTAGCCACTGACAGGAACAGCCAGGTGAAGGGAGTCCAAAGCTGCATCAAGATGTAAGTGTTCCTGGTCTCAAAAACAAGGTACACTATCAGAGAAACTGCCCTTACATCTCACCTGCCCTCATAAAGGCAATTATGATGGACAAAAAGGATGGCCTTTGATTTCCAGGCTTTCAAAGATCCTGATCCACTTCAGTTTCTGGGTAACACCAAAGAAATGCCCTCTGTACAGAGTGGAGGCTCAGTGAAATAAGATGCAATCTATACATCAGTGTGTGGTGTGAAGCACCACATCTCCTCTTTTTCAGCTGAATGCCACAGCCCAGGTTATAAAAGATGTTTACAAAATTATGATGATGATGATGATGATGCAACACAAGCTGCATAGCCAGCAGTTGCCAAGTATTCTTAACACAGTGAAATGTGGCTGAAGAAGAACAGGACCTTTACCGGGCCCTTCTGGTGCAGTGAGGAAGCCACTTGGAAATAGGCTCCAGTTGATGTGCTGCCATGAATTATCTGTGCATGATATAGCAGACCTTTGATTAGGATCCAGGAAAATGAGAAAACGCTACTTTTACCCATGGATCGTACACAATACAGCCAACATCCTGCACAAAAGGAGGTACCTTATTTTCTATCAATAAATGCTCTGATTCAGAGAAGCATATCCTATTTTTCATGTAGGTTCCTGCAACAATACAGCAACTCCCAGAACAGCAACAGATCCTCCTCAAGAAACAGGTTCCTAGAATGATGAATGGTTCAAATTAAATAAAGAGAAGTGATTAAAAAAAATGGTTTTCAAAAGATCCACTAGAAGTAAAAGATAACTGCTCTTCAACAATGGCAGAAACACCACCTCTTTCCTCCTAGGGGCACAGAGAAGAAATCTAAGGTACAGTTCCATGTTAAAAGAAGACCAACTCTACTTTCACATTCCAGTAAAATCAATAGTGGTTGCTAACATCACAATGGGTTATATTATCAGGATGCAGGAAGCTGGGGGAAAAAAGTCACAAACTGTACACACAAGTATACTTCCACAGTGGAATGGAAATGTTTGCAGGAGAAGAAAAAAATCACATAGAAGTGAAACAGACAATCCTTTCTTCCTCTTCCCTCTAACGGAGAATTATCAGTTACTTTATATAAGGATTGCTTTCACCCAAATTACTCAACGAGAACAATATTAGCAAAATACTTTTGCTCTATTGGCAAGGTAACAAACACATTCATCAG
Organism: Fringilla coelebs; assembly: GCF_963513975.1. NCBI lineage: Eukaryota > Metazoa > Chordata > Aves > Passeriformes > Fringillidae > Fringilla > Fringilla coelebs. The sequence goes on from NC_140031.1 coordinate 34,460,013, forward strand.
CAACCTGGTCAAGTGGAAGTTGTCCCTGCTCATGGCAAAGGGGTTGGAATTACATTATTTTTTAAGTCCCTTCCAACCCAAATCACTCTGTGATTTTGTATATTACCAGACCTTGTGTCAGAAACTGCTTTTTTACACAATGCATGAAGAAACAGCAATCTGAAGGGCTGCCTAAAATGACCTAAAGAAAACATAAATTGAGCATAATGTCTCTAAAAATTTCTTTTTCATAAACAAATAAGATAAAATCATGATAACTTGAATATCATTACACAGAAACACAAACTATTCCTCATGTAAAAGACAAGATATGTTTAAAGCTTTTCTTAATGATATTTCACCCAGGAGTTATACCATTTGTTTGCTATAAATTGTAAATTCTATCTAAAACAGTACCAGCAAATACTGCATAAAGTACAACAAACCTATTCCAGACATTCAGAAACCAATCTTTACTTCTTAAGTTTCATGAAAACTTTTTAAACAACCAAATGAGAACAGTTAACTACAGTTAACTAAACAATAATGAAAGGGTCTTTTGTTTCACTTCTTTCAGGAATAGTATGAATCCATCATGACAACAATGCCCACAGTCATTACTTGACACTGTGCTGAGCACTATTTCACTATGATTTGTCCTTCCAGGTTAGCAAAACTACTACTTCTCACAAATCACCAAAGCTCTCAGCTGCAGAGCCAAGAGTGCAATTAAGGTTTCTTGACTTCAAGTCAAGTAGCCCAAGTGTTGTGCAAGGAAGCCAACACACAGATTTCCTCCATTTCTGTCAAATACAAGTCTTGCAGGAAAACAGCTCCTGTAATTGGAAAACAGGGATCAGCCTTCTTCCATTGTGGGAGTTTGAGCCTGCTAACAGGTGAGGAAGAATTCCAGGGTGGCAGAACCTGCATTAATTTCTTCCTCTTGTTGCACTATGACACAACAAACGCCTTCCAGACAGCAAAGTGAACCAGAATCCACTCCTACCCAGAACTGGGGAGATGAAGAGCAACAGCACTGTTCGTCAAACTACTGAGAATATCAATTGACAAATGCATCAAGGTCTCATTTGCACTGTAGCCCTGATATTAACATTCACAGCATAATGCCCCAGATCTCCCAGTGCACAAAAAATTGTTTAACAAATTAGCCCAAGGGGATGGAAAAAGATTTTGCACACAGAGAAGATCTATGCTGATCTGGATCTTTGACAAGTTGTGTGCTTTTTAGTGCAAAATATATCGCTTCATTCAGCTCACAGCATTTGAAGGACAAAAAAAGCTTAAATGAAATGAAGGATATCACACAATCCACCCATTGCAGCAGCACTCTTTAAATGGCTCACAGTGATGAAACAACATCCTCAGTTGAAAGAATTTTTTGAGGAATTTGGCCAAGCACAGAGGAAAAAAAAAAAAACCAACCCACATCAAAATGAAGGCGTGGGATTTGAGTTTTGTAAATATTTAATTTTTCTGCAATTCCAAAATAGTAAAGAACTAACCTGGACACTGAAAAGAAGACAGTAAAGAATGTGGCATAAGACATCCTTTTGGTGGATTATAGCAGGGCACATAATCACTGGAGAGCTATGTTTTGTTTCAACTCTGTCTTAAAGAAGCACCTAAATAAAAATGGGGAGGCTGCACATATAAATATTTGAGTCATGCAGACACTAGACTCTTTGGGGAAGGAAAAAAAAGGCAACTTGTTTTTGGGGAAATTTTTTTCAGTTCGAGACAGTAAGATACTCTCTAGGAAAACTGTTATTTCCTACATATTTTAACCAAACATTTACCAATTATACTGAAAATTTTCAGAAAGTGGGGCAAGCATTTTTGAAGGAAGAAAAGGGAGAATAAGGATTTCATTAAAATATTTTGAGGTCAAGCCACAATTCACCTTAGAAATTGGTTATGAAAATCTATGGTGCACTGTATTTTTAATTTGATTGTTCTTTTGCTTTCTAGGTGCTTTCTCCTTCTCAGATTTGTTGAAGTCTCCTTGTCTCTAAAAATAAGCACTTTTGGAAGGCTCTCACAAGACCAACACCCCTTTTCATCTTTGGTTATGCAGTTTTTCCTTCATGAACACACAACCTCATAGGCTGGGGTACAGTTTTGCATGGCATGAACTTAACAAATTCTTTCTGACCATCACAGTTTCCACACTCCTCCTGCTCATTTACATGCAGCCCCTTGACTCTGTGAATTCTGCTGTTCAGCTCTTAAAAAGAAGCCAAGACATCTTTCTAAAGCCACAAAAACATCCTCATTTTTTTTCTCACTGAATTACTCTCTTGCCATTTCTGTCAGCTGAACTGGCAGGCCAAGGGAGATGGCAGAACAAATATTAGAACTCTGCAGCTAAATTCAACTTGGAGAACAGGTGAGACTTCACTTTTACCAGGAAAAGAAGAATTTATAAAAGGGGCAGATTAAATCATAGACTTGTTTAGGATGGAAATAGCCTCCAAGATAATTGACGTAGCTGTTAATGTAACACTGCCAGGATCACCACTAAACCATATCCCTATGAGTATACCTACATGGCTTTTAAATACCTCCAGGGATGGTGACTCAACCACAATCCCTGGCAACTTGTTCCAAAACCCTTTCTATGAAGAAACCTTTCCTAATATTCAATTGAAACATCCTCCTGGCACAACTTGAGCCTATGTCCTCTCATTTTGTCACTAGTTGTCTGGGAGAAGAGACCCACACCCACCTGGCTACACCCACCTTTCAGGCAGGTGGAGAGAGCAGTGAGGTCATCCCTGATCATCCTTTTCTCCAGGCTAAACACCCCCAGCTCCCTCAGCTGCTCCTCACAGGGCTTGTGCTCCAGACCCTTCAGCAGTTCTATTTCCCTTCTCTGGACACGCTCCAGCAATTCAATGGAAGGAGGGGCCTAGAACTGAGCACAGGATTTCAGGTGTGGCCTCACCAGTGCTGAGTACACATGGATAACCACTTCCCTCATCCTGCTGGCTAGACTATTGCTGACACAGGTCAGCATGCCAGCGGCCTTTTTGGCCACCTGGGCACACCCTGGCTCATGCTCAGCTGCTGTCAACCCACCCCCACAGCCTTTTCTGCAGGGCAGCTTTCCAGCCCCTCTGTCCACAGCCTGTAGCACTTCCTGGGGTTCTGATGAAAGTGTCGGACCCATCTTTTGGTCTTGCTGACCCTCAAGCTGTTGGTCTTGGACCAGAGATCCAGCCTGTCCAGATCCATGTACGGAGCCTTCCTACTCTCCAGCAAGCAGATCAGCACTCTCACCCAACGTAGTGTCATCTGTCCAGATCATCAATTAACTTATTAAAGAGGACCAGACCCAGTACTGAGCTCTAGGAAACTCAAATTGCTTCTGGCAATCAACTGGATTTAACCCCATTCACCACCACTCTTAAGGACTGGCCATCTAACCAGGAGCATGCAATTAAAAAAAGAGACAGAGAAAAAGACTTCTATGCAAAAGACAGGAATACAGAATTTCCCAAGTGGCTTTAAGGCTACCTAATTGTATGAGAAAATATATATGATATTGATTACATTATAATTATATATTTATTGATTGTCCGTTCTGTGCTGGTGTGGCCCCACCTCAAATCCTGTGCGCAGTTTTGGGCACCACAATACCTCAAAAGATATAAAGCTATTAGAAGCAAGCATGCAAGATGGTGAAAGGCCTCGAGGGGAAGCCAAGAGCAGCAGCTGAGGTCACCTGGTCTGTTTAGCCTGGAGAAGAGGAGACTGAGGACAGACCTCACTGCAGTTACAGTTTCCTCAGGAGGGGCAGAGGAAGGGTAGACACTGAGCTCTTCTCTGTGGTGACAGTGACAGGACCCAAGGGAATGGCCTGGAGATGTGTGAGAGGAGGTTTAGGCTGGATATTAGTAAAAGGTTTTTCCCCCAGAGGGTGGTTGGGCACTGGAACAGCTCCCCAGGGAAGTGATCCCAGCATCAGCCTGGGAGAGCTCAAGAAGCGTTTGGAAAACGCTCTCGGCCACACGGTGTGACTCTTGGGAATGTCCCGTGCAGAGCAAAATATCATTTTTATTTACACATATATGCACACTAAATATGTGCCCTGTAGCACAGACGAGCAGAAAGCAAGCCGGCTTTCTTTACCCTGCCGGCTCACGCTGCGCCTAAGAAGGGCTCGCAATCACCAGGGGCAGCGCGGCCAGGTCCCGCTGGATGGGCAGGGCAGGGGCAATGCCGGGCAGGCGGCACGGGGCGCGGCGGCGGGCGGGCAGCAGGAGCGCTGCCCGGAGCGCGGCACAGGAGCGCTGCCCGGAGCGCGGCACAGGAGCGCGGCACAGGAGCGCGGCACAGGAGTGATGCCCGGAGCGCGGCACAGGAGCGCGGCACAGGAGCGCGGCACAGGAGCGCGGCACAGGAGCGCGGCACAGGAGCGCGGCACAGGAGCGCGGCACAGGAGCGCGGCACGGCCGCCCCGCTATGCGCTGGGGCTGAGCCGCTTCCACCGCCGTCATCCAGAGAAGTACAAAAAGAAGTTCTGAGAATTCTCATCAGGCCAACATCCTATTTCAAAACCGTCCTTTCATAGTGAATATGACAGAAACGTGATGTTAAAACAAATGTGTTGGTACTTGTGCTTTTCTTTCTTTTATCTCAAGCCCGTACCCTTTCTCAGACTGGGGTTGGGGCTGGTTTTTTGTTTGTTTTGGTTTGGTTTTTTTTATTGATTACGGCTTTATTAAGTGCCTTTTTTTACCACACTTATTTCAGGAATTAACTGTACTGTTTATAAACATACTCCCCGTGCAGTTTCATGTTCAGGAAAAAGAGAAAGATCTGGTACTCCAAAGATAAACCACGCACTAATGCGGACAGAGGCACCAAGATACCATGAAAACAGGTACCTGAAAGTTAGCAATCCTGTATTTCAGCACTTAACAATAAAAAGCAATTACATTACAATTACATTTTCAGAGTGAAACTCTTTCTTCCCAACTGCTTTTCACCTGAATTTAAACAGTTTACACTTCCAGAAAGTACCCCGAGGTCCTTTAAAGTCCTGATTTTGCTGACATAAAAGAGTAATTTCTCATTACACCAGAAAAGTAAACAATATACACAGAGGGATTTTCTAGAATTAATTTACTTGTATTTCACAGAACTTGTGATCTCCGACACTAAGAACAACAGTTTCACTTCAACTGAGCTTGCAGAAATTACTAGGGATTCTGTGATGTCTTTTTAAAACCGTGACAATTATTGAACAAGCTAATCCTTCTAGAAAAAGATTCACATTTTCATTCCCTCTCCAATTATTGTGGAAAGGGGTTACTACAAAAGCAGTCACCTGAACTGGTTTGGTGCTACCCAGAGCAGGTCATCATTTAACATGATCAGAGGCAGGGAGGGGGCAAAAAGCAGTGCTTATGCAGCAGAACATAAACACATTACAAAATGTTCCAAACATTATAATTCAGCATTGATTCACAACCCCCACATGTTACACCAATTAAAAGTAGACACGCAAAACTTTTCTGGGATGAGTGGCAGGCTCGAGTGGAGTTGTGTGAGCTTGCTACAGCTGCTACTGGACTTAGATGCATAGGCATCATCAAAACCCTGTAAAATATCCCATTACAAATGAAACAAAAGCTTGTTCAAGATGAAGAGAGGGAAAAAACCAAATTGATTGTATTCAAAACACAGCTGCAAGATAACTCAGGTCTTATCTACTAATTGCCTACATCTCAAAAAATTCAGCTTAGACCTATTTCAGGAGCAAGCTCTCTTCTCTGTCTTTTGTTCAACAACATTGCTGTGGTAAAATTGTTCCAGTGCTCCCCCAGCAGGAAGTAATCAGTTCTTCAAAATTTGTGAAGGAACAGCTTCAATTGAAATAGAATACTCCCATCTGGGGAAAAAACAAAAGAGATCCTATTTCCCTGTCATCCCCCACCCCTGCCAATTAAATTATTTTAATTTTTAGAGAACAGTTTCTGCCTCTTGAAAAATAACACTCTAGCAACTATCTTTTTTTTCCATCAAAGATGTCTTCCTTTTCACATTTTGCTTCACAGAGGGTAGCCAGAAGCTGGTTTTCCCAAGTATTCTAGGACCGACAGCACCAGTCCAGTGGAGGAGCCTTGGAAATCACAATTCAGTCTCCCACAGGTGTTGAAGGGGCTCTAAAGAAAACAAACCTCACTTCCTGAGGCACAGCCATGTGCCCAGTCTTGCAGCAAAGTACATTTCTCCACCACCTGTTTTTTAAAAATGCAACAAGGCTTGAAGAGATACCTGGAAGCCAAGTGATTTCATCTGAAGACAGAAATTAATTGAGGTAAAAGGCTGACAGACCAGTTGTACTTGAGTGTTGGATATGTGCATACACACTGGAAAACGCAGAGTTTATGTGCAGTTTCATTTTCTGAATGTTTTTCCTAGACTTTATCCTGTCACATGGATTATGGTGCTAGGAAGATTTTTTGTATACCCTTCAGGAAGGTAACTACTGAAGGGATGCAGAACTTTCAATTCACCTGATCAACACTGGCTTTAAAAGCTACTCCTGACTTAGCCCCATTCACTTTAACTGCAAACATAACACATTTCTTCATAGTCACCATGTTTCTGTACCTTCTGCTCCTTGGGATACCCACACAAATGAAGTCTGAGAATTAAAGTGCTACAGCAAATCATGCATAAACTGAGTTCATGGAGACTTGAACTTTTCTTGGCATAATAAAATAAAAATTCAAAGGTTTGGTTCTGGTGTGCTTGCAGTATCAGGATTTGGTGGTGAGGTAAATCAGACTCAGTAGGTGTACATAATCAATTTCATTAAGTTAGATTTCTTTGAGAAAAAAATTAAGTTAACTGTGAAATAAAGTAAGTGCAGCCACCACTCCTGAAGTGCCTAATTTCATTAATTGCTTATTCTCTGCAACTAAAATATAGCTTTTACTCTTGTAACATCTTAAAATTAAAAAGAAAAAAATGGGAAAAAACCTCCCAAAACAAAAATCAAACAAGCAAACAAAACAAAAAAACCAAACAAAAAACCCCAAAAAAAAGACCACAACAAAAAAACCAAAAAACCCCACAACAACAAAAAAACCACACACAAAAAAACCTCACAAAACATAAAAGCCCCCCAAAAACCCCAAGCCAAACCACCACCACCAAGAAAAACCCCACAAAAAAAAACCAACACAAAAAACCCACCAAAAAAACCGAAAAAAAGAAAAACAAACAAAAAAAACCCCACAAAAAACCCCCACCAAACCACTGAAGTTCTAATTATCATTTCATTCAACTTCAGCAGTACACTTTGTGCTGCTACTGTTTTTGAATGCTTCATCTTCCTGCATCCATATTCAAGTAGCAAACCAAGCAGTACAAGTGACCAATTCTAGCATCAAAAGATTGTTATTCCATTGGTCATTCAACACCTGCAACTCTGAGAAAAGCCAGCTGGGTACCTGTCTACTGCTTCCTGCAACTGGTTTTTAAAAGGCCAATTCATTACTGGGATACAATCCAATCAGGCCTGCATTTATATTTAATCATCCAGTCATAATGCAAGACAATTCAAACAATGGAACAATTGTTAGTTTCCAAGCTTCATCCTGAACCAGATTTTTTATCCCTGTTAAGGTTTCTAGTAGCCTTTGTTCTTACTCTATTAATAGAACAACGATATGCTGTATTCTTGAAAGCATTTTACTTTTAGTCAAGCATTCCTGTGGTATGTATCTAAGCATGTAATCTTACTACACGCTGTCTCACTAGCTTTATTTTCTTGTCTGAAGGAAGTAAACCTGAAAATAGCTCTGTGTAATGCATAAAATTTAACAGTACATTTGATCATATCTAACCCTAAACCCCCATAAAATTCACATCATACAACGCATTTCGTACAATACAACACCGTACAACTACCAACACCGTATCACAAACCTCACAGAACACAAACATCAAACTGAAAGTCACATTGACCAAAAGTTATCAAAACTCTATAAAATAACCAAGCTGTTTTGAGCTTGAAGTCATACATTTATCATCATTCATATACATGCCACAACAAACAGCTCAATTTATTATCTAACTTTTCACTGTTTTCCAGTCACACTAGTCATACCTCTCCGCATTCCTTTCCTGCTATCACCACACTCCTGCCTTCAAGCTCTTAAGCAACTCACCTCTCCTTCTCAAGATGTTTCAACAGTCCACTCAGCCATGCCAGAGAGCATTGCTGAAGTTCACTCCTAAACTTTAACATGGCTTGCACGTAACTAAAATGAAAACAAAATCTGTTGCCAAAGGGAGCTTAGCAATTTTTCTGTCACCCTGTCAGTGGGATGCACAGATTCAAGTGCAGATCTAGGGATCGCATATTTGAAGGGTTTAGGTCTCTAAGTCTTGTACTGATACTCCTCACAGTGTATTTGGAAAAAGTAAATAAACAATCACCCAGCCCCTCCCAAGACCAAGCCTCTCCCAAGAGACAATGGATTAAGCCAGCTGCACCTGCTTTAGTAAAACACATTCAGAATCCCTTTACTCACAGAAAGGTTCCTCCTCAAGCCTCCAAAAGACTATAATTATTTTTTGAAACAACAAAATCAATCATATAGCCACAGCTCTGAATTCTTTTAGGACAGTGTCACCAGCAATGTATCCAGCATCCAACATAAAGCAGTATTACACTAAAATTCACCCTTACCTGATAACACTGATAAAACACTCTCAGGCAATAAAACAACAGAAGGGCAGATGAGAGTGGTAAAATTAAAGTGTTTTTCTACCTTTTCCTCAATCTTCTTGCAAGGCTGGATGTGAACTCCACGTATACCTACCATGCAGTTATGCATGACTTTACTAACACAATTATGAAGTGACAGCGGTCAAAAAACAAGCAGTAAATCAACACGAGGGACAGAGGGATGAAGTCAGCTGCCCCTTTTCTTTTGCATCAAGATAGTAACTTTCACATGTCTGGTTCATTCCTACAGCACTAATCTGAGTTTATCTGCAGCTCTTCTTTCTTCACTTGAAAGGATGCCAGCAGAGCAATTTAAAACTAGAGCCCTTGATGCAATATTTCTACCGAAACACTTCACATGCATGTAACATCAATGTAACTAACTTCAGGCATCACTCCAACCATTAAATGAAACCAAACTGACACATCCCTATGAAATAGGCCACTTCCACTGAACTGCAAACTGAGTACACAAAGAATGAACTTACCAGAACAAGCTCAGCAAGTAACAGAAAAAATATTTATTCCTCCTTTTGCAACTTTCATAAACCACATGAGGCTTTGAAAAGAACTAAGAAAGAAAAACAAGAGAATCCTTTTGCTTATGTGTCTGAAGGGAAACTAAACAGGTCAGGATCATTAAGGTTTAGAAATGCCTCCATTAAATTACCACCTTGAGCAAATCTCATTTTGGTAGCAACTAGTTCATTCTCAACTGAGATTTGGAACAGAAAGTTTTCTTCTTGTGGTCTGAGCCACATGAAAGAGCATTATACAGTTCAAGAACCTTCTGACACACAAAGCAGAAGCAAACCATAATAACATTCCCATCTGAAAAAAAACCTGAAGGTATGTACCTGCCTATAGACGAAAATGCTTTAAAAAATCTAACCAAATTAGTGTGATCCAAGAGTTTTAGTCCATTTATATTGCTGCAGAAGACATTAGGAACTTATCTACTGGCTTCTACAATATAAAGCAGGAAAAGAAAGCTTGGAAAAGGAGCTGAAAATTAGGTGAAATTATAAAAACAGGGGAGAGTAGTTAATGAATAAAATTTAACTAATTAAATTCTGTAGTTCACCACCATAGCAACATCAAATAAACATCATAATAACCTGTCAAACAAAAAGCCATTCAGAAAATTATAAACATACTTAAGACTTCGACATATGTTAGAACTAGATTATAAGTATTTCACATGCACTAAAGGGACAGCAAAAAGGGATATATCAACAGTACTCTGGTAGAGGGGGTCTCACACTCTACCAGCAGCTTGACAAGTATCTCTGAAGTACAAGACTCCTCACCTTCTTCCACCATCTTAACTCACCCTTAGAACTTTCAGGCGCACTGGGCACTGCACACAAACAGCCAGGAAAGAATCATTGCCAAAGGGGAGCTGAGTGCACAGCAGCTATTGGAAATGTCAGCAGGCATCCCTCTGCAATCAACACTACATCTTCAGAAGTCTGACGCTGGGATTTTTTGCCCTAATGTATCACATCATACCGAGGTAAAGCACATACAAGTATTTGTCAACTGCCAGCAACTGAAAGGGAGATCCTGCCAAAGTACGGAGTCAGAAACAATATCCCCACTGAAAGACTTTTAGGAAACTAAGTGTTAGAACATAAGAATTTACAGCCAAGCTATAATCGTTACTTAGCCCACAGACAAAACAATGCAAGTACAGCTCCACACAGAATAAACGAGTTCTTATGCATCATCCAAGGAGCATGCACACACATGCTACCAATTAGCTATGCTACTGTCACTTCAATTTCTTTAATAATGTATCAACTCTATGAACAGAATAATCAAAACCGCTGAACACTTTTTATTTCTGGAATAAGAATTGCTACGGAAAAAAAAGAAATACAAAAATGTAAGTTATTTTTCATCCCGTTCTGCAACTCTTCAAAAAGCTTCTGAAATACTGGTTGGACAGAAGAATCCTCAGCCACGGCCATTAAAAGAAACTCACATTATCCACTAGATTTTTGCAAGTACTGGAACATAGAAAGAAGAGCAATCAGTGCCAAGTGCTGACCCAGGCAACAAGCTGCTCAGTTGAGTCAAAGGCCAACAATTTGCTTCTCAGAGGTTTGTTTATGGAGCCTAGAATGACAGTCTAGCTAGACATCCTGCATTACCTCTGAAAAGCTCATACTGACTAGAAGTCATAAGGGGTGAGCATTCAGAATGCTCTGTTATCACAGAATAGGCATGCATGTGCAAGCAAAAGGTAGGGCAGACTAAGTATATACATATTATTAAGTCATAAATCGATGAATAAAGAATAGGGGCATAATTTCTTGTAGCTGTATTCAGATGTTGCAGATCAGAGCTGGTTTCTTTCCAAGTTTTTTTTTTTTAATACTGTGTTTTTTTAACTAGAACCATCCAAAACTCAGTTATGAAACACTCACGCGGTATTGTTTTTCAGATCTAGAGACTCTGGTGGCAGAATACACAAAAAAAGATATTGCTCCCTGATTACTTAATAGGGCACAACACAAGACAGAAATACCTGGAAAGCTGCTGCTGATTATCTGCCTGGAACTGCAGGCCTTGAAGGAGCATTTTCTTCTTTACTGCATTTTGAAGATCTGGGATGGAGATGCTTGAAGTGTTCATGAAGGCATCTCCTACTATTTAGTAAGTTAGATGATGCTTTATTCTCACAAAGCATTACATATTGTTTTCCACAGTACACTCCAGTTAGGATGAATTCAGGAGCATAAATCTGCCTATAGGCTGGTACTTGCAGTCTACGTCTCTCCTATCAGCACAGATGACACAAAATTCTTGGAGAGTTCTTAATTTTCATGGTAAGAAATACATTCCAAATATGGCTTAAAAAAATGAAGCGATTCTAAGTTCATTTGCAATTTTAACAGCCATGAATTACAGTCAGAATTCCTAGTACAGTTATAAATTTTATATTGTTTGCCCAGCTTCATTAGGAAAAATAAAGAGGAAGCTAGAACTCACAGCTGTAGTATCTCTCCAGGTTCTTCTCTCCTTTTCTACAAAATAATGAGGAAACTGGTGTCTTTATAAAAGAACTGGAATTGTGGCCTTATTAGCAACTGCATTATAAGGACCATAACCATCACAGTAGCTGCACTGACCATGTCTCCCTACTTAAGTTGAGTCCACATAAGAAACATGAGCTCTCTTGCAGTCTCACACAGTAGGCAGAGGGAAAGATGAGCCAAAGCTCCCATTCTGCTGACAGAGAAGCTGGTACTGAATTCATAACCAACACAACTAACTTCCACACTGCATGGACTCACAGCTGCGAACCAAAAAGACGCTTTAACCAAACCAATTAAAACTTACTTCTTTACATGAAAGGCAGGCCCTAAAATGGTTTGAAGGAATGCCACATACTCAGCTGAGACCTGACAACCCACACTTTTTATCAGAACAGAAGCATTGCCATTAACCTCAAAAGGATTCCACTGATATTGATAAAAGCAGGCAGAAAAAATGTTGCTATTTGGGACAAATGGGAGGAGACAGACAACACAGTCTGGCACTATATTTGTTTGAATACACTCTGAAGCATCTTACTTCAGGAATCATTCCACAACTATAACTTTGTTTAAGTGAAGCATGTAAGCTACGTGAAGTGTACATCTGTAAATGAAGGCTTTGTAACTCCTGTAGCTCAAACGTGCACGAGTCAGACTTTCCATCATCTCAGGACAGCACATGTAAACCTCATCCCCGAGAGACCCCTGCAAGGCAAGGCACCAGCACATTATTATGGCTGTTTCTATTTCTCTCACCGGAGCCAACAGCAAATGATTACACCTACTTACCAAATGTACTGGAGCAACAGTGTCAAATACACTGGGATCTGTGTCAAAGGGCTTACAAGAAGGATTAAGAAGAGATGAAACACTCAAATACAGGTGAGATTGAAGACAACAGAACAAGAAGAGTGGATTAAGTTATCCAGATTAACTGCGCAACCTCTGTGGCGAAAAAAACCCTAACCAAACAAAACCAACAACAAATAAAAACCAAAACATTCAACCAAAAAACAATCCAAACACACAGAGTATGGAAATAATCTCATAAAATAATCAACACTTCAAGGATACTTAAGAGTACTGATCATTCTACAAACCACAAAACAAAGTATGAGGTGTAAATAAGTGTTTATGGCTTCCATCCACATTTTAGTGGGGGTGGGAGAAGTGACTACAGATAAATTCAGTTTTCTACACGCCGGCATGCACACCACACCACCCCTCCACTCCTGACAGATGCTGCCTACTATTCCATAGCCACATTGATTACCGCAGTTCAGCAGTAATCTGACAATCTTTAAAAGCCAGGACCAATGAGAGAGGGAAGCGGCTTTTCTTCACCAGACTTCTGAGTTTGTTTCTCCACCGGGATTATTTTCTGTTGAAACATTGACCTGCACCCTGAGCCCAACCAGTATTTAAAATACAAAACTTCGTGTAGCCTTCAGGCACCGCAGGAACCTGCCAGCGCTTCGGAGGACCGGCTGCCTCCCCGCTCCCATTTAACTGGAAAAAACACGGTATTCCCACCGCCCTCGGCTCCAGCATTGTCTCCGCCAGCCCGCGCCGGTGGGAAGCGCGGAGCAAACCCGCAGCCCGCACTGAGCTGGTCCTCCCCCCGATACGCGCGGCTTCTCCGCCCGCAGGGCGGGTGGTCGCGGCGCGGCCGCAGGTGAGTCCCGCGGGTCAGGGACACACCTGCGCGCCCCCGCCCCTCCCGTCCCCTCGGGGCCCAGGCTGGGGCGGGGGCCGGTGGGTGAGCCCGCAGGAGGAGGAGCCGGTGGGTGACAGGGATGCTACCGACCTGCTCCGCCCCCGCCGCGGGCTCCCGCGGGCCGCTCCCGGCGGAGCCCTGCGTCGCTCCCATAGTAACATCGCCGGGCCCGGCGCCCGCGGCTCCGGGGGCTGGCGGTCAGTCCCGGCGGCCTCGGGAATGCTTCTCCCGCCTCCGCCCCGCGAGGGAACCGGCCGGGCCGCTGTCGAGGGGCTGCGGCGGAGCCCCGCGGGGGCGGCCGGAGCCCGGCAGGACAAAGCCGGCTCTGAGCAGCCCTCCACAGAGAGACTTTGTCCTGCCGAGGCCCGGCCGCCCCCGCCGCCAGCCAATCGTGCCTGTAAACGCCCCGGGGAGGCAAAGAAACACTTCCATTCTCCCTGGGAAGAAAAGAATTGTTATTCCCCTTTTACAAAAATATTTTTTGTGTTCCTGCCCTCGACAGCGGCCAGCAGCTGACGCCCGTCACAGGATAAACGCGAGCGATGGGGCCGGTGGCCCAAGCCCGGGTAGCATTTCTGTCATGAGGCTTTTGGACAGTATCCATAGCCCTGTTCTGTCAAACAGACTTGCACCAGTCATGTCCACCTTTTCTGTCAGTGTGTTTTAAGGAGGACGTGGATGCGAAATCCTCCACACAGCCGACACTCCTCAGGTCCGCAGCCTTGGTCAGACTTCCTTCCCACCACCTAACAGCCCTGAAAGTCCACACCACTGCTATTAATTCAGAAGCCAAATTGCTTGCTTTGGGAGCTGTAATTACATATTGTAAGAAAAGCATGTTACTGAGTTAACTATTCTCAAGAGCTTGCAGAAATGAGTGGTCACTAAAAACACTAAGGAAGAGAAGATCGGCAGAAATTCAACCGCATTATATTCAGAAAAAAAGATTATTTCCCAAGTGCTGTCGTCTTCCTGCCTTTATGCTATTTTGGGTGGATGAGGCAATACTTGAATCAACTCTTGGAAGGAAAAAACTAAGAATGAGAACCAACTGTAAGGGAAAAACTTTCTTGAGCCAATGTTAAAAAAAAAAAAAAGGCAAACAGCCCATTACTTTGTATTGCCTACCCTCAAATCTAAAGAGAATAAACCAAAAAAAATGCCAAAGCATTAACTTTGCTCTTCTTTGATGTTGTTCCTGCTCTCAGTTTTACAAGTGAGTGATACAACTTTTTTGCAACACTACCAGTCCAGTATATGGCCAAAGCCAGGACCACTTGGAAAAATGAAGGGGGCCAGGTTCTTCACACACATGGGATACCGGGATGCTTCTGGCATCAAGAATTTGTCCATGAGATACAGCATGGCAAGGCAAAACAGCTGTCACTCTCCAGACCGGTGTACACCTCTGCAAACTGGAGGCAACTTTCCAAAGAGTGCTGTTTGGCAACATCAGCATAGAATGTTATGTCACAGCATTAGCAGGAAAACCCACAGTCCAGTACACGTTGAAATGGCATGACAAAATGAAAACATGATTTTGCTGCAGACAACTACATAGTTTTATAGCTGCAAGAACAACATTTGTTTTAAGCTGGATGGCAATATATTTTTTGAAAAGCACTTGTCAGACATGAGGTGGGACAGGAAAAGAAGACACCTGATCTCTTGACTGCCATCTCTTAACACATATACAAAGTTCGTGGCAGCATAAAGTAGAGCACCAGCCTCCTGAAGCTGCTTCCTTCCACACAGGTTCTGGCAAAAGATAAAGAGCTACCATTCTTGATTCCCCCACTAGACACAGCTTCTTGGTGAGAGCAAGCAGTGCCAGTTACAGCAGTCTAAAGATCTGCCTATCCTGTCCAAGGCCAAGAAGGATTATCTGTGGTTCCAGACAAAAGCTGTGGCTTGACCTAATGCCTCCTTTTGGCATGTTCTTTGACTTCATCAAAGCCATAATGTGTTATCACTAACAGAGGCTATACTTCCCTGAGCTGTAGGGCAGCAAGGAGGGTTAACACACTAAGCTAGCCTGAGGTAAGTGTAACACAGGTGCAGAACTGACCACAGTTATGCAAGCCAGATAGGCTGGATCCCTTACCACAAAATACCATCTGGGAAGGGCCTATCGTTTGTCTCTATTTAGTGTCCTGCAATAACAGATAGAAAATAATCCATGTGGGCTTCTCTAAATATTTCTCATGTTTGTCCATAAAATTTCTCACTTTTAAGAGCAAAGTATACGTATCCTTTCATGTTTTTTTTTTTTTTCCCCTCAAACTAAACAGCTACTCTGCCACAATGGGCATATAAATCATACCATACCAGCCTGCAAATACGAGCACTAAGTGGCCTCTAGTGCTCATGCTCACTCTAGACCTTGGCCAAATGCCCAGATGCTCACAGTGTGTGTAAGAAACGGTGTAGTAACAATTGCCAGGTTTCTTATCCTGCAATTCAACCACTCAGAGCAAACTTTCAGGCCTGCTCTTTGACAAAGATGTCCTCCCAAGATGAATATGCAGGCAGCCTTACGAGAGGAAGAC
Organism: Fringilla coelebs; assembly: GCF_963513975.1. Lineage (NCBI taxonomy): Eukaryota > Metazoa > Chordata > Aves > Passeriformes > Fringillidae > Fringilla > Fringilla coelebs. The sequence goes on from NC_140031.1 coordinate 34,476,072, forward strand.
GTTGCCAGCTAAGCAACAAATGGAAGGATACCAGTGTAAACAGTGATGAGAGTTGTGCAAACTCCTCCAGCACCTCAAGTTTCTGCCTCCTGTGGTAGGAAAAGGGGCAATATGTCCTCAAAGCATTCAATTCACTTAACAGCTATTCCATGGTAGCACAGCATCCCCATTCTCTCTCTCCCCTTGTAAACCAAACAAAACCAAACCCCTCAGCTGCAGCTCAGGCATATTGTTTACCATTAGGTATAACCTGTCCCATCTCATCTTCTCTGAAACACCACAAAACCCTCCAGTGTGTATACAGAATACCTATAAACTAGCCAAAACTCACTTGGGACAGCAACACGAGCAAGAAGAAGGGCAGGACCCTCAGCCACATGGTCTGATACGTCTGTGCAGGTCCTGAGCAGCCCCAGTGTTTGGAGGCATGGCTGAATGCACATTGCAATGATTGGTCTCCCTTTGAGATGGGAGGGGCAGGTCCAGTTGTAGTCAGTCCTGCAAGGGATACTGCATCATGAAGAGTAAAGGCTGGGTATCAGCACCATGTAAAAATTACATGAACTGGGCTACACATTTGCAGCTCTGCTCTCTGCAGTATTTAGGACCAGATTTTCTGCATGTGCAATAACTCTACAAAGCAGCATCATCTGCACGGGACTTTATAGAATGTTATGTAGGTGTAAAGGAATTTAAAAATTAACTTCAGTGGAAAGATTATTAGTATTAACTTATGAAAAACACGTAAATAACTTACAGTGAACACATTTCCATTAGAGCTTCAGTTTAAGTAATCAAAGGAGACATTTTTTGCCTACAATCAGATTGAATCTATGGTCTGTGCAGCACTAATTTAGAGAGATCACTTGCTGTAGCCTGAGTCATGCGAAACCTAGGACGTATTCCATAAATTATCTAATGCTACTGTGAATGAAGCAGTTGTGCCACTTCCAGCATCCACAGAGAGAATACCCATTTAACACTACACTAGAGGATGCAAATTTAAAACAAGCAGCTGCTCTCACAGTCACTCCAGCCAACAGAGTAAGGCTATTCTGCAACTTGTCGGCAGCAACCATGCTGTGATTCAGGTTCTCTCTGTCTCCTCTCCACCATCAAGCCTTTTAACCTGTCCTTATGACAATAAATTATTTTTCTGTTTCTTTAAATGTCTAAGTTCAACACTTGGCAGTGCTGCTAAACAGCATGGCAAAAAGGCAACCTCCTTTAAGAGCTGGGAACTGATTTCAGAAAAAGATATTAGGAATGCAGGCTGCTAGTCCAGTTTTGGAACTATTTGAACAGAGATGCCAGTTTTGCTCTTGTTTTTAAGCAAGTGTTCATGATCCTGTCATGAGAGACACTGTAGAAGTTTCTAAAAATACCATGTTGTCAAACAGCCTTTCCCCCCCTTCCCTTCCAGGCAATCTCTTTAGACTGCCATTTGTCATCAGCCTGCAAAATCACACAAATCAGTCAGCCCAGTCCTACTTAAATGATTCATAAATCCAATTACGTTTGCTTCTTTATATAGTAAGCTGGGCACTAACAGATTCAACCTTCAGGATTAGAGGATGTGTAGGTAGCTGACCTCTGACTCTCAGGAACTCTCAGGAGCTCCATACATATGGTTCAAACATGCAGCTCTCCACTGGGGCTGTCACATCCATGGCACAGTCATCCTGATCTCTGTCTTGTGCGGGACTGCAGAAGAGACACCTTGCATACTACCTCAACACTTGTGAGTCCAAAGGAGGCTCAGCAAGATGGTGGGGGCTGAAGCACTGGCCCTGCAAAGGAGGCTGTGGCAGCTGGGCTTGTTTAGCTTGGAGGAAGGATGGCTTCAGGACACTCAGCAGCAGCCCACTGGTGCTGACAGGAAGAGACTGAAGAGATGAGGCCAGGTTCTTAGCAGCAGTGCAAGGTGGACAAGAGACAATGGGCCAAAGTTCAAACAGCACAGGTTCAGATGTACATAAAGAAAAACAATTTTCCCCATGAGGACAGACAAACCATGGACCCACTGCAGACAAGTTGTACGGTCTCTGTCCTTGGAGGTTTTCAAACCCAACTGGGTAAAGCCCCAGGCAACTTGTTCTGATCTCACATGGGCATGAGGTTGCACAAGAAACCTCCTGAGGTCCCTTTCCACCTGAATTATCCTATAATTCCAGAGTTACTGCATGATTCAAGCGCCAGCTTAAAGCCCAACGAGGCAATTATTATCCTGCCCCTTGTCTCCACTTCCAAAGTACAGCTTGTGGTTATGCAACATAAAGATTTTGGCATGCAGCTGCAGGGTCTGGTCTGTTGTCTGTCTCTGATGTACTGGAAGGATGAACAGCAATACACACTTTCCAAGTCTCAAAGCAGCAATACTAAGGCTGCTATTTAAGAAGGCATAGATATCCCCGGAAGAAACACAGAGCCCCAACATACACAGCATCCCACGCTTTGTACATATTTTTTATGGGATAATCACAGTGTCAAATCCTTTGTCACTTAGGAGGCCACCTATTATGATGTTTTCAAGAGCAGAATATTTTAAATTTTTTAAACCTAGACAGAGAGATTTACTGAGGCATCTCAAACTGTTAAAAATTTTAAAATGTAGATAATTATTTAGAGCAAGAGGCAGCACTGTTCTAAGACAATCATAAACTCAATTTCTAAGTTCACAAAAAAAAATGGAAATACACTGTTTTATGTGGAACAACTAGGAACAGCACTGGACATTAACAGTTATGAAATACAGGTTTTTTGGTTTTGTTTTGGGTTTTTTTTTTTTTGTATTTATATTTTAAAAAATGTAACATAATGTATATTTTCCTCACTGTTTGGGACAGTCATCAGTTCTACCAGATCTCACACATTACAAGTTTGTTTTGCTTTAAATCAGAAGACTGTTTGCTTTGTTTGCTACTACTTTCTTTTTGCAAAGAATATGGCAATTAGAAAACAGAGATGTATAGCATATTCATGGGATAAATAAAACAGCATGAGAATATGCAGAGGTGTTTGGTAATAGTTAATAAAAATTATAGTTGTGAGAAAAAGAAATACAGTTATTTGTTCTAACCACATTTTCATCTGAGCAATGTTTTAAATTACACTGCAGTTCCTTGAAAATTACACTAGTAATTCCAGCAAATGAAATAGTTTGACCTACTGCAAGAGAGCAAAACAGGGTCTTAACAGTGACTCTGCCTGAACACATACACATACCTCCCCCATCCCCTCCTCTACAGACTGTGCAAATTGAAACAACTTTACTTGGCATAAGCACTTCAATCTCTATTACTTTAAGAAGCTACAAAAACTAAAACCATTATTCTAAAGAATGAAATAACAATGTAGTTTAAACAAATCCAAACCACACAAGTGTGTACTGTTTTCCCCCCAGACACCATACAAAAGTGTGTATCAACACTTGAAAGGAAATCTCTTCCCCAAACTTTTTCATTTTTAACTGCAGGCACGTTCTGTTTGAACATTCATTTTGCTTACATCTCATTTCCTTCCTCTCTTCCCTATGTTTCTTGACTACTGGCAAGGATGTGAAACAATCCTCTGCTTTTAGCTATTTATCTGCCTTTCCCAACTAGAAGTCAATCCCTACAACATCAAAGCTTTACCATAGTAATCAGCTGTTATGGCTCAAATTATTTAAGACAACACAATAAAGAAAACAAAAATCCCATTCTCATGGAGATCATTATGCTTATTAAAAACAAGCAAAAGAATATGCAGATTACACAAGATGTAACGTACACAAAGATGTGTTACTTTTTCCCCCTGATATAGGGGTTAATTTAAAAAACAAAGCTCCAGACAGCAGTTCTTCAGCCAAGTTAGTTCTTTAGAGCACGAAAACTATGCTTCAAAGCCCTGCCTCTCCCCATCCTATTTATACTGGCAAACCTCCTGCTGACGAGCTTATTAAGAAACAAAGCAGTTCTGCAGCCCTATTCAGAAACAGCAAGGCCCCAGCTAGGGTACTAGTGCCCACTTTTGGGTGATGTTTTTCACAAACGACTAAAGTAAGCTGGCAATTAGTCCAAAAGAGAACAGCAAGAACAATAAGGGAGAAAGCAGACGGACACAACCGTCCAGGCACTCACTTGCCAGTTAGTTCCACAACTCCTAGAAGCCCACAGACAAAGCAGCTGGATGCATCTTCTGAGCAATCTTGACCTTGCTGATAAATGGTTCTGGAGTTTCTTTTGCTAAGAGTTGAGCTCGCAACTATCCACATTCCCTGATGTAAAGTTGGCGTACCCTACCACTGAAGGTCTTTGTTTTGAGGACAATGTCAGAGGCTGCTCAAGACCTCAGCTGAGACATTCCTGCCTAGCTACATTTCACTGATATTCTTATATCAAATTTTCCCTCACTCTCAGAAAACTAAAGAGGGAAGTAGCTTTGGTTAAGTACGTCACAAATTAGAAAGTCAGGACGGCAGATAGGCACATTTTAAGTAAATTACTAAAGCAGCAATAGCTGCTTGATTTCAAAAATGGAAGTCAATTATAGTTTTGCAAAACATCAGCATAAAAACCTTTCCTTCTCTTAAAACCATCATCTGTTAATCACTTACAAAAACAAGCCAAGCATGTTCGATCGACACATAAAACTAAGGACGCATTTTATAGTCCTTCTGCAAGCACTTGAGAAAAGGTTTCAAAAGCAAGGTTAATATGCCAAAAGGATTATATTTACCTTAATGATGTACTGTAAGAAAATATGCAGCAAAACAACTCTCCCTGTGTGGCTATTCTGTTTCCTAGGACTGACTGAGTCACTAAGCAACTCCCATGAATATTACCCTTTGTGCTTAAAGTAATTTATTTATCCCCAAGTCCATGCTAAATATTTATATTTGCTGAAGACATCATCATAGATTACATCCATTCTTTACCAATGTTTAGCTAACAGATGAACTAGTACAGGCCTGTGCATTATTATTTGCATAACTTCAGCAGAATATTGACTTCATTGCAGAAACCTCTCCTCTTCTGGAGGCCTGTTGTACATCATCAAGTTCTCAGCAAACGTGCATGTAACCATTTAAAGTTTCTTTGATAATTCAAAAGGGCTAGTTTTAATTTCACTAGTTTAATTTCACCAGATTTAATTACTCTAATAAGTACAATTTCTTGAAACCTTATAAAAACATAGCTAAAAGAATCTATACCTTAGCTAGCACACGACAAGAACACATAATTTAAAACTAATGGCTAGGTCTAACTGATGCAACTTGACTACAGACTAGTACCTTGGGAGGAGTGATGATTTTTGAGTGCCGCTGTCTACCTGCTGTGCTACGCTTTGGGCTTGATGTACAGCTCTGCTCCCAGTCCCACTCACAAGGAGATGGCAGTGCAGTAGTTTGCTCCCTGAAAAACAAAGTTTCATTTAAGTCACATATAACCACAAAGGAGTGCTTGTGAAGCCAGGAACACTGAAGTCCTAGAGATAATGAGGATATAAAATATAGTTCCCTGCTTAGTTTGACATGCTTTAGTTTCTGTGGAAATCACGTGGTAATAGTGCTTTTAAAAAAGGAGATACTCAGCAATATTTACACACAGGCCTGCATGCAAAGCAATCCACATATTTTTGCCAATGAAATAGGGTATTGACAGGAAGCATACTTATTTTGTTGCACTGGTCCTCTCCACAAACCATGTGGCTTTTTCTTTCAATTTAATTTTGGTCTGATTGTTTAGCTTGCACAAGACTGTACACAGGAAAGCTAGTAACAGCATTGTATCTTGAGCATAACCTCAGCCAGAACAATCAGATACATGCGCTCCAATGACATCAGATGGTAACTTAAGAACTTCACTAGCCAAATGATAGAAAGAAAACAATTTCCAGTGTAATCTTCTACTCTCCTTCCCCTGCTCAGTAGGCTACCCCTCTTGGACACAAGCAGCATGTTAGCTTCCATTCAGCATCCCTCTCCCTGACCCTTTGTCTAGTCCTTGATTACCCTTGGTAGGAAAAGAGAAAATGAATGGTTTCACTAAGATAAAGAAGGAACTTTGGACAGAAATGGAAACACAAGCTAGTGGTTAGGGTTTGGTGGTGGCTTTTGTTTTGTGTTTAAAAGGAAAACAACATGCAACTCAGTAATTTCAATTCTACTCTCAAAAACATCTTTCCAAAGTATTCCATCTTCAAAGAAGGATATAGCCAGACTTCCCTAGGAAAGTATATTAGCTATTCTTTCAGCAGGTTTGAGTTTGTTTGCCTGTTTCCAAGCCCCTCCCCCTGCAATGTATAGATGTTTTTTCATTATGGTTAATACTCCATTAGCCATTTCTAGATCACTTGAGAGACGTAAGAAAAAGATACTGAAAGAATTCTGCAGAACTTCCCCACTGTCTGAAAGTCTTGCACAAGTTTTGATGTGTCTTCCATCTCACATTTTCCTGAGCACAAATATAATGAGGTTGCAGGTTCATAAAAGCAAAATTAAAAGATCTAATTTTTTTTAAAAATACATTTTGTTTCAGATTAACTTTTTACAAAATGCAACAATGCATGCACCTGCCAGACATCACACCTCAAAACTAGAAGGTTATTTTATCCTTTCTCCCCACGTCTTCCAGCTTAAAAGCACTTTCTAAAAGTAAACTACAGTTTTAAATCAAGACATGATTTCCAAAGTTGCAGAAGAAAAAGATACTTAATATGAGTTTATATGACCACCAAAGAGCAGTACAAGCTATACTGTGCATTCAAAAAAAACTTCACCCTTACTGTTCTAGGCTGTGCACAAAATACTATTCTGGAGGCTGCAGAAAAGTCACACAAGCAAGCTGAACCTAACTACCACTGCTGCCATCATTTTCCCTTTGTCAAACTTCATAAAAATCAATCTATCTGTCACAGAAATCATCACAATTCCAAGCAAAGATGGAAGTAGAAAAACTTAAATCTGTAATGTATTTGATATGAAAATGTAAATTAATACCTTAGCAAAATAATGTATCTGCCTTTCCTGCTTTCTTTTGCACAGGTGACTGTGTTTTTAAGCAGAATTCTTACCACTTTCAAACAATGGCTCTACCCATCACACTCAAGATGACCAGCATCACACTCAAGTGCTATTTCTTATCTTAAGAGATGTTTAAGAAAAATAAAGTGCTTAATTATGCACCTGAATTTGTGCAGTGAGAAGTTGACAAATAAGGACCTCTATACTCTTTATTCAGTATTAGGTTCTGGAAAGCGTCTCATTATGTTACAAATTTTTCCTATACACACACTTCTATTGCATTTTATTTTTACAAAGAATGTAACAGGGCACCTCTAGAAGTTGAGTGATAAGCTGATCTTTGCAAAGTGCATTATTAATGTGTTTATTCCAGTCATATAGAATAAGCAGTATGCAGCTAAAAAAAGAACAGTGCTTTTTTTTTGTCAACTGGGTTTACTTTAACTCAATTGCTGGTTACCAACCTTTTATTCCCTGAAAGTTTTAATAAAAACATAAAAGGGATCCCAATTACAGTCCAATTACAACAGCTTTTCTGCTTTTCTGAAACTGTTGGAATGGCAAATCCAAACATAATCCAGATACATCTTAACCAGCTTGAAATTCCAAGTGTGTTCAACAATCACTTTAACTAAACCTCTCCCTGAAAGCACGGGGATATCCAAATAAGAATGCTGGAAATAAAAACAAATTTTAACAGTGTATTTTGTACTTAGATACTGACTAATACTCAGTAATAGAGGAAAGACAAACAGCCACAGTTACAAAAGAAATAGACATTACAGTTAATAAGTTTCATTTTTAGAGGGCTTGATTCAAGCTGTGACTCTGGCCAGTCTTCTTGAAAAAGAAGAAGAATTCTACAAGAATATATACACAAGAACTTTGCAACACAGCTTCTCAAAATAGCAGGAGAAATCAGGTACTAATTTATCAACATATAAAGAGCAGCTGAAAAAATCAGAGATTTGCATGTACATAATTTATATGGAACAACTAAAGGAGGCCACAGTTCAGCATACTCCACTGTCCTGAGTCCAAACAGACCGCACTGAGAATCTCTTTTAATGGGCAAGATTTTAACAAAAAGCCCTACAAGCACTCATTAACATGACACTGGAAATTTAAAACCAACATGAAGAGCACTTGTGTTAATAAAAAGACACAAAACCATTTCCATTAGTGTGTTTTCTAGACTAGTTTTTGTTCTGGTGATAAAGCACATTTGTGGAAAAATTACAGGATAAATCTGAATTCAGTTATAGTGAAACAGCCACAATTACAGTCCAAGTTTTTCTCTGAAGTCTTGCTTACACAGAACTGTTCCAAACCAACAGAAACATACTAACTGGTTTTGGACAAAAGCCTCTCATATTTTGCACTCCTCTGCAACGTCTGAAACAAGGTGGCAACATTCTATAGCGTTACAAAAATACAAGAGACCAGAAGGACTCTGAAGACACCTATCAATCCACACTACTCATACAGAGGCAGATGGAAGAGAATGACAACATACGTTTTTGGTGGAAACAGTGACATACATAAGGATTTTTCTGAAGCCTAATACTCAAGTTGTATGGTACAAGAAAGCACTCTGGATAGTTTTTAACAAAAATCATAAAAACCTTCTTGTAGGGAAGCAGTATTCCTAAGTATGGTGAAATCCTGCTTCTAAGCAGAGAAGTAAAGTTGCCTGCACAGACAGAAGTGATTTTTCTTTTCTCATTTTAGGAACTGCTTCTCTGACAGATAAAAATTAAAATATGCATAGTTTTAAATGAGGAGAGGGGAAACACACACATATATGTGTGTTAGTAGCAAGCAGAAAATACGAAACAGCTATTTCACTTCTGTTCTGATGAATATACATGTGTTTATCCTTCCTGCTCTTCAGCAAATTCCTCATTTAGAAGTAACACCTTCTCCTAGCTACTCCTCTAGCCAAGGACAGGTAGTACACAGAAATCTCTAATGAAACCATAAAGTTCAACCACAACTACTGAAGATACAGAGCTTGGAAGGTACAAAAAAAGATAACCTGTTTTATTAATAACTCTCCTCTTTCTGACAACAAGTTTTAAAAATGCATGATTCAAGGTGAGCACAGTTTTTCCCATAGTTACTCACTGATTGCTTTTTAACACTTACCCTCGATGTTGCCACAGATTTGCGTGTCTACCCTCGGGAAGCAGCTCCCTCTTGTTAAGGGGAGTAATACCTATTGCTGCTTCTAAAATAGTTATGTATTTCTTGTACCGCATCCTGCCTTTCTCAAGAGTTCCACCACGTTAAGTTATCATCCAAATGCAGATGCTGCAACTGAAGTCATGCCTCTTCACTGATTTGAAATGCTGCTTTTCAAAGCATGCTGCAAGTTTGAAGCATAAAAACAATGCTTTTTTTTCCCCTCTCCCAGGCTAGGATAGTTAGTAGAAGAGAGAGAGAAACCGAAGAAAAACTCCTACCAGATTCCCCAGAAACGTCATTGTTACATAATTCGATCTTTGAATAAGACACTAATGAAAATGATTGAAGAGACAATCACGGTTCTAAGCCTGGCCGGATAATGCACACTCTCCAATTGACTAATCCTTTGCTAAATCTCTGCTGTCTATAATCTTTCAACTGCTAATGGAGCACTAGGTAACTTCTCTGTCAAATCCATCCAGGGAATAAAAGAGAACTGCACAGAAAACTTGAGACCATTTTAGACAGTGACAGCCAAAAATAGCTTTTGCCTTAACTTTTCTCACCAGAAAGCACCAGAGCACCAGAAAGCTCTCTGTGTTAAAAGTGTCACAAGGGATTTAACTGATCTACTCAGAAAAGGCATGGAGAAATATTTCCTTATGTGGCTTGTACAGAATTAAGAAAGCTAGAGACTCCCATTATGATACCTACTAGTCATTCAAATGTGCCTCACATGATGCCAGAAGCCACATCCACATCAGAATTGCTCTAGCAATTCTGTAACTGTGCGTGCCAAAGACCTCAGGTATGAACTGCAAAGGTGGAGACAGATGCACATGTTGAAAGAAGTAACAATGACATTTTGGAAACATAGCAGTACTGTCAAATTGCAATATTCAAAGAGATGTATTGATTGCAAAACTATTCAAGGAAATGTTGATGTGATGCGTCTTCTAGATAGTAAGAAATGAATGCTTATATGTATATATCTAGACAAACATAGTTACATATATTATATAGAGTGTGCACTTTGGCAGTAATAGAGATAAAAACATATAAAGATATGTGACAGGAAGACTGAAGCCTGGAACCATGACTCTCTCTGTAAACTGTGCATACTACTTATTCCCTAGTATTATTAAGCATGTGTGTATTTCTTTTGGGGTGATATCATATTGCATGTTACTTATTTAGAAACCAAGATGATTTCTTGTGCTGTAAAACATTTAGCTCTTAGCAACAAGATTTGTATAACTACTTCCAGATTCTACATTACTTACAATCCTGCATTAGCCATATTTAGTGTTCAATATCCAATCACATTTGTAGGTTATGTTAGCACATGTACACACTAAACTATCTCAAGTAATTACTAAATAGCAATCCATGTGACTGATCTTAGAAGAGCAAAATAAAATCAAGCATATTTTAGATTCAGAGAATAGCACTACAATTGTCAAAGGAACATGCTGATAAGGAGTAAGTAGTCTGAAATGTAGTTATGCGGTTAAAAAAATAATTAATATATTAAAACCACATGAATTAAATTAAGCAAAAAATTACTTTTCTGTGTGCAAAACAAAAAAAATCACTTAACTACAACTTTAAACATCTGTATACAAAGCATTAAGAAGCTTAGGAAAGCAGAGTAGTGCTAGGAGCCGGCAAGCACAGCTAACGTCATTAAGCCAGCATACATCCTGACTTCTGGTAGGTTTGGTAGATCTATCGTAAAGGCTGTACAGAGAAAGAAAAGACAAGACAAGAAGTGAGCAGTTTTTGACAATTCCAGTACTTAAGGATCTTTTGACTGTAGAAGTTCATGACAGTTCTATTTTACACAAAGGCAGAAACATTTTTATAAAATCAAGTCTTCCATCAAAGTTGGTTTCATTAACAACTTCAGTATTACCACACTTACACCTATGAAGTTTCAGTATTTCTTTCTGTACACCTTCTCCCTTAAGACTTAGCTCTAAACTTTCCCCTTAAAGATCAAAGACATAGTTCTTAAAAAAACTTTCCCACAGTAGTTTTCAAAGCCAGTCCTAAGCAGAGCCTAAAAAGCATTAAGTGCAGCTCCGGTCCATCTTTTGTCCCTTTGAGCAAAGCATATTAATTCTGACCAGAAAAGGAGCCCCATGACTAGTGCTGCAGACAGGGAAGCCAAGCCCACACAATAAGCACAAGTTACTCCCAAGTGCTGCTTTCGGTTAAATCGTGTGTGAAACCTCCAAGCACCTAGATGGAGAGAGACTGACTCACAGTTAATCAACTTCCTTCAACTTTATTTGGAAGCAGAAATTCAAAGCTGCTAGTACGTGCACTGTTAGTGAAGAATGACTTTCGTGGAGCAAACAAAAAGTCTAAAAAAGAATGTCCTCCATTGTTTCCTGCTGGAGAATTATCGTCCACTTCACTTTTTCTGTCTTTGTATTTTTTCAGCAAGAAGAGAAACCAAAAGTTTTCTTGGAAAGAAACAGTGCAATTTTCCTAACTGAGAGCACATAAGTGATGCCTCAGAAAGTACATTGCATTTCTGAGAAGGGGAAAGAATGACAGAGCTTTTTTCTCCATTAAAGAAACATTTACAAGATCAAAGCAAAAGCTTTATTTTGCTTTAATCCTCAACAGATGAAAACAGTCATACACTCTTAATTAGATGTACAGCATACTTCTTGTAAACTGATGGCAGAGGCAGGATCACATCTTCAGTCACTTTAGACCCAACTGAAAAAGAGACAGTCATTGCCTAATGCAGCCACAAATTACTTTCCATTTTGTGAAAAAACCAAAATCCTGTTCTTTCTCATCTTTCAACAAAAGTCTGCGTAACAGCTACAGATCAAAGAATTCCCTTATTAACAGAGCAAAGAAAAAAGCATCTCTTCCTTCATGTTTTTGCTCAAGTGATAAGAACAACTGTGACAGTTGACTGTTAACTTCCAGAACACACAGGTGTTTTGTTTGCGCCACAACCAGCACATATGTAAAGTCTGATCTGCTAGAAAAAATCGTAAAGGTAGAGGAGCATCCAGGACCAGACAGGGAGTCTGCGAGGTGGGAATGAAAAGAGAGGAGGAGGACTGGAAACTTCTTTCTCACAGCTTCACGGATTGCAGTTGCTTTTGGCCACTCCTTAGAAATCGTTCCTTCCCTGAACAGTCCATATGTCCCTGGAGATTCTCAGAATCAGCTTATACAAAGTTGTGCTAAGGAGGCTAGAGATACCAGTAGCCAAATCTGCTGGCTATTAAGCAGAGCTAGATGATGAAGCAGATGTTAGAATAGAGAGTGCAAGCTGGACTACAGACAGCCTTGCTGTTGAGAGTGACGTGCAGGAGAGATTTACGGGTTTTCTCTAAAGACTTAAAAACCCCGACCAAAAATTAATGAGGCAAGGCAAACAACACACAGCTTGAACCAACACGTGAAATCTTGGATATGATGAGGCTGCATTGTTAAGCTCACGCTCAGCTTATCAATATGTCAGTTTTTCAGCTGAGGTCAAAAAATGAGTTTGGTACCATAGAGTTAACAACAACACAATCCTTTAGGGAGAGGTATCATTGAGCGAGTCTTAGGAAAAAGCCACAGTGGCCCAATACATATGAACTCACGTCTAACTCAATGAAAACATATGAAAATCTAAGGAAACATCCTAAACCTGACACTTCACATGTATCTAAACTACACCCCAGATAATTGCACACTTTTAAGAAGTAAAAAGAAACTTCTCAAAAGCAGTTCTGGATTGCTGGTACAAAACAAAAGCATAGCCAAAAGCATGAAAAGGGAGCAGGCACTGGAAAAAAACGAGAACAATAGGGCTTTATATCTTGCCGTGCACCCTTCTTATTGACGGTAGGATTGTATCAGGCAGTATTTTTGTCTGTCGTTTTCACATTATTCATGTGAAAAGAGAGCACTAATGAGTTTCGTTTTCTTCTTAGATTAGCAACCGTGGTTATCTGAGGTTCTCGGACTCAGATGCACAACGACAGTGCTGACCTAAATTCAGGAAGACTTGGGTAGCTCATGCTTCCTAAAAACAAAGCCTGCAGCTGATGAATACACACCAGGATAGATGCTGCACCAGATATCAAACCAGAGCTCCCACAGCTCACTGTTATTACTAAGCTTGGATCATAAACATCCTAAATACATTCAGAAATGCAAGAGCCATCTCACACTGAACAGAAAGAAGTTGACACAGTCTGCATTCTCATTTGAAACAGAAAACTACAATATCCCTTAAGGAGATAAAAAGCAAAAACAAAAAAAAGCTTTCAAAAAGCAATCAGTTTAAAAAGAAAAAACAAAACAAACAAACAAACAAAACCTCAATAACAAGCCAACTAAAACCCAACCCAAACATTAATAGTTTAAGGTATTAAATGACCTGAGTATGCTTTGGTATACTTTGCTGCTGCATCAAGCTGTTTAATTACAATCCTGCAGTTACTACTTGTTTAAATTATGTAATGTTTAAGTAAAAAATAAGCTCAGCTCTCTAAAGCTGAATGATGGCTTTGTCTGCTAAAAAAACAAAACAAAACAAACCCCAACAAACCCCCCTCCCAACCAAACCCAAAAAATACACAAAGCAAAACAACAAAAAAGGCACCAACCCCCCCCAAAAATAAAAAAGAAACCCCAACTTAGACTAAAAAAAAAAAAAACAAACAAAAACCCACAAATAATAAACAAATAAAAAACCCTAAACAAAAATACCCACATAATTGCAGCAGGTTCTAAATTATAATTTACTGACTCTGGGAAAAAAAAAATTACTTTCTGAAGTGGGACCAGGATGACCCAAGTACTGGTAAAAGACAATTAAAGAGCAACAGAAGGCTTCAAAGACTGACAACAAGCAGTAGGCAGTTTTCAAGGGAGCAGACATAGGTATCCAAGATAGTGCTGATCTTTCTGAGGAAGAGGATAGGGTTAGATAATTGAGAAGAGCATCCCATGGTTGAACAGCTCTGTTTTGACGATAGAAGTTCTCAATGCATTTAGAGCACTTGGTCATGAGACCGAGACTGAACCTTTGACTCTGAAAGATGACGTGCACTGGTGCGTGTATGCCAGCACAGTCATGCAAAACCAGTCCTCACCAAGTCACTGCTCCAATCTTTGTAGGTAACACAGCATTCGCAAACATTCTCCACTACGGCAAGACTCATCTATTAGAAGACAAAATTATGCCCTATATATTTACTGCCATAAATATTTGTTTTATAAATAGATTATCTCATTTTTGAGAAGTCTTCCAAAGTTCACAGAAATCCACTGCAATCTGGGATTAAGATCCACAGCCTTTCTACAGCTGATGCCAAAGATCAATTATCAAATTAAAAAAATTAAATTTTCCCCAGCAATTAGAAATTTCATACCTATTTGAAAATAAATTAGACTTGAAAATCTCTAACCTCACAGACCTGAAGCTGCTCTAACATGTGCTCTGCTCCCCCTGTCATTAGAGTGACCAATTCCAAGGCTACTACAATGGGATGAAACTGAGGCAGACACAGTATGACAAAAGTTACACCTTCCACGAGTACATAAATACTGCTATTTCAACAATTAAAAGTGACCAGTCTTGTAACACGAGATTTCCTTTACCTTACAAGGAAGTTCTGGAGGAAGACAAGATTGGTAACTATTAAAACACACACACACACACAAATGCTATCACCCAGATTTTTGCTTGAAGTTAAATGCAGCTTCGAAGTAGTCCTGGAATAGCACGCTGTTCCTCAGTTGAGGATTACTGTGTTCCAGGAGCTTTCTAACACTTTTAAGCATATAGGTTTTATAAAGGTATGGCACATTCTATTTTGTAAGCCATGGAACTACCTAAACATTGTTTTAATCACTAAGAAAGATTTCCTGGCTGTCCTTAGAGGACACAGAACCAGGAAAAGGGGGGATTAAGCAATCAAAAAACTATCATACATTCTATTACTTTGATGCTTCATTCAGAAGAGATCTATTTAGATTATAGTTCATGCAAAGTATTGGGATCACCCCAATTCTGCTGCATAATTCCCAACACTTCCCTTTAGTCTCACAAAAATCAAGTGCAGAGGCACTAAGCACCTCAGCAGCTACTGTCAGTGATACAGGGCAATAGCAAAACACAATTAGATACAGGTTCTCCAGTCCACAGTGTCTTTTTTTTATAAAGGGCAGAGAAGTCACTGCTGCTACTTGAAACCAATGTTTAGGCCCTAAGATGTTTGCATGTAACAGTCCAGAAGCAATTATAACAGTAAACTCACCTGAAAATCAAATATATGCAGAAAACTTCGTCAGAAGGCTGAAGACAGGCCTCATAATCCTTATAATAATGTTATACTAAGTATAAATCTTACTGACCATGTCTAAGTGGCACACACATGCTTACTAAATGAAAAACATTTCAAAGCCTTTTAAAGCAGCCTGATGATCTCTCAATTACTATTAATTCACACAAGCAAACCTCCTTTGTCTTTCAGTACCTGATTCCTGCCAGGTCAGGACTTCTTGGATCCTAACAAGTATCACTGTTTGAAAGAGCTGATAGTTAAAGCCTTAGACAATAAATGCTCCACAAATGAAAGATGCAGTTTTTCACATAATAGTTTGTCTTTTATTTTCCGAACTATAGCTGAATCACAGTTCTCAACCTTTAAAATTTTGCAGAACAAGAGAAAAGGTAATCTATTGTGTTGCAAATGATGCGACCTTGATAATTACCTCTGAAGGTTAAAACAAAACAGACATTTGCAGCCTCTGCTGGAGCACAGCTGTGGGGCCAAGAGCCCTCGACAATCATCTTAGCTGCGGAAACCGACGCAATTTTATGAACTGAAGCTAGGGAGCAGATAACTGAGAGATTCTCTCTGTTTCAAGTGAATAACTACTAGAAAGCAACGCTGAAGCACTAAAGTTTTCTGGTTTGTTATACGACTCTTACGTAAGTATGTTCAAACAGCATGTACTTTCTCATGCTGGAAAAAAAATGCAAACAGGTTTCTAGTACGGGGGGTAAGTAAGGGCAGAGTTGTCAACTAAAGAACTGCATGCCACTGGTAGATCAACCCTGGCACTCCAGGGTGACAATCTAATGTACCTGGGCTCCAGCAAACACGGGCGATGCCAAGGAACTTTAACGGGGCAATTAAAGCATTTGTCTTCTGGAACTGCCTGTCCTTTGTTTCACGGTTCCCTGTTAACTTGAAACTTCCCCTGACCCAGTTAGCCAAAGCCGAAGGCACGGCTGGAATCCACTCGGGATGTGCCAACATAAAGATTTCAGGAATTCTCTGTGCAACAAAGGCAGCCCAAGCCCCCGACAGCGGGGGCGTGGGCTGGCCGGGGGACCCGCCCCGTCCGCGGCCCCCCCGGGAATAACCGGGGTAAACAAACACCCCGACTGGCCGGTAACATCTCTCCCACTTTCCACGCAGTATCGCGCTCTCCCGGAAAGTACTTATCACGGAAAAAGTCACCGAGAGCCGCTTAATCCCGTTAGAGAAAAGCCGATCCCCGGCCGAGCCCGGCTGTTCGCGCCGCCCAGGTGCGCGGCGGGCCTGGGGGGGTCCCGCGGGGGCGCGGCGGGTCCGACTCCGCGGACAAAGGCGGCAAAGCGCGCCTGAGGAGCGCAGGCGAGAGGGCGATAAAATCCAAAGCACACAAAGGAACGAGGAGACGCCGGGCAGCTCGTGGCCGCAGCGCGGCCCCCGGGGCGGAGAGCGGAGGCACCGGCCGCGGGGGACAGGGGGTGCTGGGGGGCACCGCACCTGCCTGGGGGAAGGGAAGCGGCGGTGAGCGCGGGTTCGGGGCAGAGACATCCCGAGGGGATACTCGCCTGCTCGCGGAGGGCGTCCGGCAGCGGGAGCAAAGGTCCCAGAGGCGCCCCGGCGCTGGGACTGCGCCTTGCCCTGCCCCGCCGCCCCGGAGCGGGCAGCGACTGGGGCGTCGAATCCGGGTGCGGGGCCGAGGCTGGGACTGGGGACGAGGCTGAGGCTCGGTCCGGGCGCGCTGTGGCCGCTCCCGCCGAGTCGGGCGATTTCCTGCGGGGCGCGGGCGGGGGCGGCACGGCCACGCCGGGGCGGGCTCCCGCCGCAGGTGCCGGCCTCGCCCCCAGGTGGGGAGGAGAGGGGAAGGATGGGGAGGGCAGGGGATGGCAGGGGAGGGGCGGTGGCGGCCGGACGGGGCGGGCGGTGCGCCCCCTCTTTAGGCGTGTCCCCACCTGCGGCTGCCGCCCTCCAGTCCAGGGGTGCCTTCGCCCGGCTCCCCCGGCCCACGCCCGCACACACCAACACCCGCGGCGGCGGCAGGGGAACAGGAAATACCGGTCGCAGCCCGGTGCTCCGCGCCGCTGAGTCACCGCGGCGAGGCCGCCCCGCCCCCCGGTTTCTCTCTGCCTGTCCCGTCTCCCGGCAGGGCACCCCGGCTCTGCCCCCCAGGTCTGGCCCCCAGCTCTGCCCGAGGCACCCCGCGCCGGGCCCGGGCAGCAGAGCGGACCTACGGGCGGGCACGGCGCAGCCCTGTCGCCGCTGGCAGAGCGCACCGTCACCCAGCCCAGCGGTTGGGTGTGTTTTCCGTTTACATCAGTGTGTTGTTTGGAACTTTGGGATCATTGCCCATCTGAACCTTTCTAACGGGAAGACCTCTGAGACAGCCTTTAACACCACAGCGCAGTGTTCCACGTACGCCTCTCAATCTTCTTTTCCCTGCCCTTTATCACAGAATAGCTGCGGCCACTTTATTGACAGCTGGGGAGAGCTCTGTTCACATCATCACTCTCAGCTGAAATGCCCAGGATTAGCAAAAGGCAGAGTAACTCCATTTCCAGGCTGGAACACCTCGTATCTCTCTGCAAGTCCACCAATACCGTTCCCGAAACTGAAACATGCCATGAGAGAAATCCACTCCAGGCTGGCATTCCACAGGTATCAGCTTTCGGCATCACTGCTGTCCTGCAGCTGAGATGAGAAAGGCAAGGCCAAACAGCCCTGGCAGGATTCTTTGGAGTCATATTTCTTTTGCATTGTAAAGCACTAAATGTCACCAGGAATTCCTTATCTGCTGTCTTATCTGGTGGACAGTTAAACCCCTTGCAAGCCCCTCTAAAATTAAACAGCACACTCCCACCCGTATCAACAAGGCCTTCAGAACAAAGTCTACTTAGTTTTATGGTTTGTTGCTATTTGCAGGTGAGAAATATACTAGATTCCCACTGCATTTCTAATTCAGATAAATTTCTTCCTCAATACAGAAAGTAAGATAAGGAAGGCAAACAGTATTCTTCTGGACTTTGGAAGGCGGCCCTGAAAGAACCTATTTTATTAGAGCAAATATGAAACTGCATTCAGATGTTGTATGGAAAGGCCTGCTTCTAGCTATTGTTAATAATTAACATGCATGTGCATACACTAGCCTTCAAGTACCTATTTCAGTCTAAAAGCCCCAACAGCAAAAAATCAGAGTGGGGAAAAAAAAAAGACTAATTCAGGGCTAATTTAAAACTTGGTGTTTTCAGTCACCTACAGACTAATTCTATGATCAGCACGTAGTGCAATATTGTTTTCAGGCAGAATCAAGGCACAGGAAATGCAAATTTAGTTTAACTTCCAGGTTTGTGTCAGATTACTTAGTTTGCACTGTGGTGGGTGCCTTCTTCCTTAATGAATGTTTTAAAACTTCATCTGTTAGTTCTCAAAATCTTTTGTAACAGTGGCCTTAGGATGTCTGGTTTATGCTCCTAAAATGCTAAGAGGAGTAAGACTATGGACACGCAAAATATGCAACTGATTTCTTTTAGTAGAGAACATTGATGGCTAGCAGAAGAACCTACATCTGTAAAGTAACACTGCTTGCAAACTTATTCACTGTGCTCACTTTGCGTAATTACCATGACACAAACAATTTTTAAATCAATTCAGCAAACTGGAGAGGGCAGTAACATTATATGCCTTATTTTAAACATCTATTGTTTTCTAATCTAAACTTGTCTGTCTTTCCTTAACCTGAATTCAAAAAAAAAAAAAAAAAGTTTGCAGTTAGGAACTCTTTTGAATACTTTAATTGTTCATGGCTCTGTTTATCCTATCAGCAGCAAAGCAATCTCCACTGGTCACCTCCCTCAGTAAAAGGCATGAATACTGTCTTTGTTCTACAACTGCCAGCAGTACAATTTGCATAAAAGACAATTTGGGAGACAGATGGATGTAACTCCACACAATTTTTTCTTATCTTTATACAGGAGTTAAATTAAAAAAAAATCGCAATAGCAAAATGGACTGGAACATGTTTGATTGGTTACAACTATATACAGTGGTGTGGAATAAATTTAAAACACCATTCCCTAAAGGGCCACATGAAGCAGTTTGCCCCACAACTCTCCTTGCCCTGCCAGTGACATCAGCTGTTGGACAAAGCTAATTTCTTCCTGACAGACTTTGCTTCTGCCCCTCCCATGCTTCCTTTACTATTTTGAATGTTCTTCCAGGTTTTCTGGCAAGCCTCTGCCTTCCTTCCCAGGACTTCCAGGTATTACAGAGCTGGTTAGCACAATCACTGAGTTCAACCACTAACCAGAAGCTAAAAATAATCAAACACAAACCTTCCTGTAAACCCCTTCTTTTATTCTACTACCTCCTCTTAAGGACAGGCCTTCATCCCATTTATTGAAGTTGCCAAAAGACACTAGGAATTTTAAGGAAATAAGATATAATGATTTTATCATATGGAACAATCCTACAAATTACCCATAAGTGGAAAAGAAAATGAACAAACACCAGACAAGAACTTAGGTCAGATTAGCAGTTGGTGAAAATTCTGGTGTAACTAAAAAAAGCTCAACACATCCCAACTTATGTGCTGAGCTTGGGCAGCCAGTAAAGCTATGAAATGGCAACTCATCCTTCCAAAATATTCTGCATGTTCTTCTTCACCAACAATGGAACAATGGCATTGTGGGAAAAGTAATGTCCGTAACACAGTGGCTCTTATTAATACTGTCTGTGCATAGTCTATATTTAATGACTGTCCTTCAGCTATTTCTTTTGGGAGAGGTGAAGCAAGAAACTATTGACATGTCAGGTGGAGAACTATGCAACAGTCTTTTTATTCCGTAAGTTATGGAAATAAAAAACAGAACAGAAGTGTTACTTGTCTTGGGGCAATAAGCAGTCTGACATTAGGATCAGAGCTCATTCTGTGCCTCCATTGTACAAGTGTGATGGCTCATGGGAGTCCTTGCCCCCTGCTTACAATTTGATGCAAGTATTAAAGCAAAAAATGAGTCATGTCCTATGATTCATTTTGTACATCGAGATAAAAACTCATTTTAACTTGCTGACACTATTTATCTTCAGCTAAGATAAACTGCATTTGTTACTCAGATACCTAAACCCAGGAAATGATTTGCATAAATAGCAGTAGCATTACAGATGAAGGGCAAGGCATGTAAACTGTGAAAGCTGAACTGCTCTCAAAAAATTCACGTCAACTGGCCACACTTGGACAGAATCTTTCCAGTATGTGTTTCAAGAAACAGAAAGAATTCAAAAGTATGAACGTCTGTGGCCTTCACCCTTATCATCAAACTCTTGAATCACACCTTTACATAATGAATTAAGAATTTCACATGCAATTTTATTTCAGTATAAACATTTCTACCAGACATATGGGAATGGAAAATGAACTTCCAAATATGAATCAAATGCATGTTAGTGGTCATATTGCATGCAAATACTTAAGAAAATAATTTTTGGAGAAGTCAATTGAAAAAAATAATTTCACGTGGTCAGGCAAAGGAATAACCAGGTATCCTTGATTCAAATATCAAATCATTAACTTCTACACAAACTTGTTTAAATGACTATCTGAAATTGTAGGAGATTGAGCTAAATATTATAAAAGTACATAAAAATACAGATTTCCATATGCTATAAATTATATTCAGTGTTCTAAATTCAGAACAGCAAAAACATATTCTATTTTTACCTTCCTATACTTTTTTGAAAAATGTGCTTTACTCTTATACTCATGAGGTCTGGGAGTCATTGTATTTACCTCATCCAGTACAGCTGAAATTTCTATTCATTGTAAAACATGCACACAGCATAAACCATTAACCAAGAGCTACTTCAATTGAAACATTTCTCTGTTTAGTAGTGAGAAATAGCAGGTAACAATGCTTATACTCTAAATGCAAACACTGGGCAAGAACACTTTACTGTTATTATTTTTCAATTACAAAATCAATCCTTACCTTTCAAGCTAGTTAGAGAACCATGCCAAACTAACCACAGCATCAGAGAAACCAAAAGGAAAAATATTGTGCACTGAACATCTTTTCATACAATCTGCAAGAGCATGGTATAATTTTTCCCTCATGCATTAGTTGACAATTTGGTCTTTCGATTTTATAGGCAGTTAAAACCTGCGAGCTGTAATATTACAACAGTGCAACTGCTTAAGTATTGCCGTTCATGATTTCTTTTAAATGTTTTTGTTGTAAGATCTGGAGTATATAGCTTATTTCCTTTACATATTTAATAACCTAATGAAGACAGCTTTATCAGCTTAAGAACAATACTTGATTCTAAGAAATTTCTCCATCAGCATGGTACTTGGGGAATACTTGCTGTAACATGGTGATAAGATAATCTAAGACCATTGAAGAAATGCAGTAGAATAAAATTAGTGCAAATTTTCATGAACTTAATTTTGCTCAGCTCAAAAAAAAAGTTTTACTCTCTAAAGAGAAATGGACAATAACAGAAATAAATGTTTACAGAGGTATTGCTATACAGCTTAAACTTCACATACTAGCTTTTTCAGTACCATTTCATGCTCAGAGCCACAAAAATGTCTAAGTAATTTAAAATTTAGCTAAAAAAAAAAATCCTGAGGTGAAACATGCTACAATTTAGAATTTGAAGACTAGCAAGTTCTGCAATACTAAGAAAAAAACCTGTGATTACATGCACTATGACATGTTAAATGTGACTATGATATATTAGAATAGCCACAAATTTTGAGGTAATACATTCATGGTACCACAATTTATTTCAATGTAACTGACAGGCATTTCTTGTTTTAGGTGAATGTTTCACTAAGAAAAGTGCAGTCTTTGTGTGCTGGTCAGAAGTCACCAGGCAGTGAGTCCTTACATGCCTAAAAATTCATGACTTCTGCAGGAAGAAAAGCAAGAAATGACGTGATAGGATGGGCGACCTCAATCATGTGCACTGCATGGATTCAAACAGCACACAGAAATCCAAAGATTGAGCACTAGAGAAAAAATACATTATTTTCATTTTTGTTGCACAATATATTGATGCCAAGAAAAACAACAGAATTAAGCTCAGGTACTTCAGCCTAAGAAAGAGCTTAGCTTGAGGTTAAAGTCTTTACATTTCCATGAGGTAGAATAGAATCAAGTATCTTCTTTCCCAGAATACATTAAGCAGGACAAATCCAATTTAGTTTTTAAAGCTGTTGAAAACTCTTTTGATAGTAGTTCATGAAGAGATACTCTGTCATGAGAATACACCCAATTCTGTCCAGTCCAGTCATAGCGTTTGGGCCCACTAGAAAAAAAAACACAACAGAACATCACACACTGTGTAAGTACACATTATTTCAGGAGACCTGCTGGAAGCCTGTATGCATAATGTATGCGACAGAGTGCCCAGGAAAAGGAACAGACAGCATGGGGAACGGCTGGTGGGCAGTCTGAGGAAGTGGAGCAGAAAAGGCCTGATATGTCAGGAATTACTGAGCCATCAAACAGATATATCTGAAAGGTGACAAGATACATCAGTCACTCCTAGGGGAGACAAGCACTTTCCCTTCCTGCTTTTGGCACGGATTCCCCCACAATTCCTTCCTTTATCCTTAATCTTCCCTCACAGATATAATTTTCTTGCACACAAATATCACAACAGATATTTGTATAATGCTGAATTAATGCCACTGATAGTTCCTAAAATATTCTAAGTACAGCAAAGCACAAATAATTTCCTTTTAGATGCAACAAAGTAATTTAGCCCATGAAAGCAAATATATTGGCATGTGGGAGATTTATAACTAAAGTATTATTTGTCTGTGCTATTATATTGTAACTGACTTGGTTTTTCCAGGTCTACATTAATTATCAAGAAAGAAACTTGAAGACCTGGGTTCTACTCCAGACCTTGCTATCCACCCAGTTTTTCAAATGTCAAGTGGGAGAATGACTCAAACGTACTCACTGCTGTTAACCTTAGATAAGCAAAGAAAACAGAAAGGAATGAAATTATTATCTGGGATAAACAGAGAAACCCTTGATTTTATAGGACATATACCTGGGAACTCATTCAACACGCAAAATCTGCTAGAAAACAGACTATCCTGTACATACATAAGAACAATCTGCAGGTTCTCTCTCTACAAGCACTGATCTGAACCTTGACAATCCTGAGTTATTCACAATAGTCAAATGAAGAACTTTTCAACCACTGCTCAGTGTATGAGAAGTAATAAAGGCAAGCATAACTCCAAGTCACTTTCACTGAAGTTTCACTGTTTGCATCAGAAGTAGTAACTGTTTTAATCAGGGTTATGTGCTCCAGTTATTTTACTAAGTATTTCTCACTTCACCTCTGCAGCACAAGCTTATGTTTATACTTTCCTGCACCTAGAGAACGATGGAATGTGATCCTGTCATTCATGAAAATCAGGTTAAGACAGACCATTTAATCAATGACAAAGAAATATGTGTATTATCTAAACTGGTTTTAAATGTTATGTGGTAAATATCAGTGATAAGGTTAGCACATGAAACACCATCATAGTTCTATGAATCTCCAAAAGACTGTACAAATGTGACTTTCAAATTAATGGTTTAAGCAAAAATGCCTATCAAGTTAATAATAGATTAAATGCATTTCTCATAGAAAGTCTGCATGTATGTTTCAACCATAAGAGAAAATAATTAAAATATCATATTAAACTATTGCTAATATTCTGTAAGGTTGAAAAGTCTTTTCAGTCAGAAGCTACATTAAATTACTGCAATCACAGTACAACTGTGTACACAGTACACAGTGCACCTGCTGGCAGGTTGCACACATCCCCTCATGCCCCCCTTTTGTAACTGTCAACTAAGTAAAGTTTTCACTCAGGTGAACAGATACTCAATAGCAAACAGATGGCCAAAAAAATTCCAAGAAAAATGTCTCACATCTTGACAAATTAGTCTCCCCTGGAATATAAGACTAAAGGTCTACATTTAGTATAAAAATGCTCCAAAACATTCAATGCAAGCAATTACTGGCAGCAACATTTGCTTCTTTCAATTCCCAGCATATTGCAGTTAAGAAGATGACAGTTCAGATCATACAGTATTTGCTGGAGCTGCCTTTCAGAAATAGGAAGTTAGGAAATAAGTGAACACATAGCATCATGTTCCAGGAAATAACACTGTTTATTTAATACCAGCTAAGGGAGTATAAAGAGGAAAAATTTAAATTTTTTCCTCAAACTCCATATTCTGGAGCATGTATATCTTAGCTCACCTGCAGCTAAACAGACAGAAATTATCTGAATTTTTGTTTTTATAAAGAGGTGAAGCCCATGTGTCAGTTACGCAAAAATCTTATAAGCTGGTTCCTTCATGATTTAACACTTATCAGCTCCCTGGATTCTTTTCCAGGGATAGTGGCAAATAACACAGATTTTGACGGGGGACAGCTACAGCATTTTCTCACTTATCTGGCTGCCCTCCTTGCTGAAACCAACCATAAAACCTGAAATGCATCAGAACACATCATTAGGAAAGGCAGAGGTAGCAGCTAGGTAAGTCTCCTGTGAAGTGCAGAGGCTTGACAAAAACAACCAGTGTGGCATACATAAACATGTAAAGCAGGAAATCCCACAAGCTTAAAAGGAAAGGAGCCACCCTGTTTAAAACACAAAGAGAGGTTTAGATGATGACATCATCATCACTCTTTTTCCAACAGAAGTTTGTTTGTTTCTTTTTAATCATTGCTGGTTATATTTCCTATGACTAAGCTATATTCCTGTAGGCAATGGTTTTGGGCTGAACCAGCATATGAAAATTCTTTGTTACACATTTCCTGTATTAATTTAGGTATGCCAGTAATACTGCAGTGTGCCTGAAACCCTATACCAAACCATTATTGAACATTTAGATTATATCACATTTTGAAACTATACAGAGTAAGAGGGTTACTTATGAAATTATGATATTACATGATCATGCCATGCTATAAATAAGAGGAAGTACATTTCCACCCAGTCTGCAGATATTACGTAACTAACTTACCTAGTGGGTGAGGATAGCCAAATCTGCCGGTTTGGTGTTTGTTTATTGATCACGTATGTTCCCATGTCTCCACCCAATTTAACTGTTAGTACTCCATTCTTAAAAGACAAGAAAGTGAGAAATAAAAAATTTGCATCCCATTACTTTGACAACAATTACTTCATCTGCACTGTCAGAAACTTACATACCTGATTCAGATTTTCAACCATCTCCCAGACAGTAATAGCTAAGGATAGACCTAGCATACCTTTGAGTCTGATCTAGACTTTAAACCTTCTGGTCAGAGTTTGATTGTAGTGTGTCTGTACCATTCACAATGTTACTACTTAAACAATACTCTTGAGCTTGGACCTGACACCTGAAAAGACCAGACCATTGCAATTCATTTTGCAATGATTAAAACATCTTCCAATAACAAGTTTTTTTATATTAATGAACAATGCAGAACTGGTGTGACTCAAAGTCAAGAAGCTTTACATGTCATTGCCAGATTTCTGAGCCATGCAATTTTATCTTACTTTTCTTCGGTAATGGTAACAGTTTAACAGGGAACAAACATATTTTTTTCTTGATAATTCTGATTCATATCTGAAAAAAAGTTCCAGTTCTAAATCCCATGATTCTGGTTTTCCATGAGTCTGGTTTTGCTTTGGTTATGCCACCTTTTGACCATTATCCTGGTGAATATTTATTTTCTCTTTCTTGCTCATATTTCTTACTGACAACATAATTCATGTTTCTTGTAACTGACAAAAACATTTTCTGTTCTGACTTAAGAGTGAAAAACCAACAATATTTGGACTGGAGTTGATCTAAAGGTGATCGGAATGATACTAATCAAAAAGGGAAATATTTCTACAGAATGCAATGTGATGGTTCAGAAAATAATTTATTTATGGTTCAGAAAATAATTTATTTAGTTTGCAGCATCTCAAATACTTCAAGCCCTATAGCATAACAAAGCTTCTTTAAGGGTATCATACCTTTCATGTTTTAGTCAGAAGATACTACTAGAACTACCTATCATTGTTCGGGCTATTTGCTATGCTATTTGCTAAAACACTCACTATGGGGAAAAATACTTTCAGGTATGAGTATCTACTGCCTGCCAACATACACTGTAGCACAAGCAGCAACTCAAAGCTTCCTTTTACTCAAAGTAAATTAGAGGAACATATCTCAAGTATCAACTAGGCATAAAATAATACTCTCAGGATCTGATTTTTTACCTTAGTTTCCATGCTGCTTCTGTGCTTAAGGCATTTATATCTGTGATCAAAACAATAAAAATAAAAAGTCTTCTGGTTAAAAGTCCCATCAGGTTTGTCCTGCCAGTTATTTCTATTGGACATTAGTACAGTGCACAGAAGGGGAAGAACAAGCTACTTCTCTGGTTGTCAGAATTTCAAGTTTTCCATATCTCATGGTCTTAGAATTGTAGAAGTACAGCAGAATAAAAACAGGAAGGAGGATTAGGCCTGCATAATGATAGACAGGTTCTGTATATAGCATTCTTCCATGAGGCTTGTAATGCCATACTAAGTATTCAGCATGCTACATGTTTCTACAGACACACTGTAAGTAAATAAGATTTCAAAGAGTTAACAAAAAATTATACTATTATTTATACCATGTGTCAGAAAGTACTGTTGCTCTATCCTTGCAAAGTAAATAGAGGTTAACCTCTACTGATGTGTTGAAAACACTTTCTCATACATTTTACAGTACTGTGGAAATACTAGAAAATATGACTTGAAATTTTTTAAGAATTTAAATTGCAAGATACTTTTACCATATTTTAAGAAATACTGCTGTGTGTGTTTTGTTCTACTGGATGAATGTTTGCTACTTCCTGGTAACAAAAATATTCTTCTGAAGAGATTATTTTTTTTCCTGAACACGAAGATATAAATTGCTCAAAGCAGTCATATTTACAATAGGCACAGCAGATCTTTATCACATTCGCCACCTTGTGGTTTCCTGCAGCACTGACCCTGTTTGTTTAGAATTAAAACCTGGGCTATTAGACATTCTGCTCTCAACAGAAATGACAGCATATTATTGTCATTATCCTGTCTATATAGTAAAGGACCACTGGTAAAAATTAAGATGTAAAAGTATTACCTCTTGAGCTTCACCAGTCAATGTCAAAAAATTAAGATGTAAAAGTATTACCTCTTGAGCTTCACCAGTCAATGTCAAACACAATCCACCATATAGAAGATGGAGAAGAAAGCTATGACATGACTCATCAGCTTGACATAATGAAGTGTTTAGGAATACTAAAAAGGTAAATTTCAACCATTGCTTATTTTTATCCTAGGATAGTTACATCAGGCTAATAGGTGCTGATATCCTAAAATATACTGAAGAGTAATGTTTAGAAATGTTTTCTACCAGAAAAACAATTAGCTGTAACACAATTAAAGCAGTGAGTAGGATTTGCTAAACAGAAAGCTACTGGCAATATGTTTTTTATATCCTAGCCATCAGAAATGCAGAATGAAAATTACAATGACAAAGCTACACAGGGAAGTCATAAACTACACACTTTTGTTTTGGTTTTGTATTTCGCACAGCGAAACCTAAACCATCCGATTCAACATCCTGGAGCCCAAAACCTTAACTGACAGAGCCAGTAGAAAGCAATCTCGTTGTGGTAAGACATGAAGAGGGAGCAATAGTTATGTGACCTCAAACAACTGCAGTATTGAAAAACCTGTGTAGCAGACAGTAGTGTAGGGAAAACGGCACTCTTCTCCAAATCATGTTGTAACACATAGATCACTTCAGGAACTGAATTTATATAAAAACTAATAAATTCCCTATACAAATAACACAGACATTTTTGTTCTGAGTCTGTGACTCCTGTATTTGAGCGACTGACTACTGAAGGCTCCTGTCATGCAATGTCTCCTGTGACAGTAGCCTCCTCCCCATGTATGCTCTGGTCTCACATCTGCAACAACCTATTCAAACACTGCACCCTCTCTTGCATCTCTCCACCACAGGCTGTCATCACTAAAGCCAGGACAAACACACACT
This sequence comes from Fringilla coelebs, assembly GCF_963513975.1. Lineage (NCBI taxonomy): Eukaryota > Metazoa > Chordata > Aves > Passeriformes > Fringillidae > Fringilla > Fringilla coelebs. Next base: position 34,504,646 of record NC_140031.1, read on the forward strand.
ACCTGGTCAATACAAATGCTCCTTGTCTGTATTCAGGGCAACCAAAGAAACTGCTCTAACAGTTACATGTGATGTACTATGCCATGTAGTACACCAGACGGGAACTGATTGCTATGCCAGATATCTGTGCCTGTTTAGGAAAATTTATAGACCAAAGTGAAATTAGAAAACAGTTTCCATCTCCTCTTGTACTCATTTATTATTCTATATTATGTCTTTCTCTAAACATGAAAAATTTTGAATCCCCAAATCACGCAACAGTATGTGCTACTTTTCACCAGAATTGTTGCCCCAGTCAGTATACAATAAATGCATAAAAATTAATTGTATATTCATTGTCAGCACTAAGGTGACTAATTTAAAATTCTCCTTCAAATAATAGGAAAAAACCTCTAGAATAATTACAGTGGTAATATAATGTTTAAAACATACCACTAGAGAGACATCATAATCTGCTGGGGTAAAAGGTTTATCTGCCAGGTCCTCAAAGAAATCTGCTAAGGAGTCCAGTGTTTCTTCAGCCAGTTTCTCATAGGTTGTCTCATCTAAAGGGCTACAAATGACACAGAAGTCCACAATTAGGAGGAAAAGCATGGAAGACAGCATTTTCCCTATAATAAAAACATACCAGACCACAAGACCACAACTTTGGATGAAACTGTAACCATGAAATGCTCTTGTAAAACAAGTAGTGATTTTTCTTAAGGTGATGTAACTGACAATCCACCTTACAAATGGAGATGAAATTTTGAAATTAGTTTGTATTAAAGATCTCTTAACAGAGGAAGAGGTACTTACTTCCTTAGATATACAAACCCCATTTAGTAAACAGCATCAGATTTCAAAGTAAGGCACTTTTATAATAGGACATTGTGTAAGTTTTGCTTAGTTTTGAACTCTACAAATAGAGACAAAAGCATCTCCCATTTAGACATATATGTCATTTGACTCTACAAAACTTGCTGTAGCTATGCACAGTTTAGAAATGTCAGTATCACGTCATGTTTATGCATAGCATTTGCCTTCTCAACTGGAATTACCCATGCAACCTGGTAATTAGATGTTATTTAAACTGTGCTTATGAACTAACACTTATGAATTACAGACTACTCCAGAGAGTCCAAAGAACCCTTGTGGCTGTTACGTAAGGCTTAAAGCACCAGTGAGACCAATTCTCTTTTACTCTTTAGTGGAACCAAGTGCAGAACAGTTTAATTAACCAAATGTAATTAAATCACGTAAGCTGTTCCATCTCTATCAGTGTTAGCTTTCATCTGAGTGTGTAAAGGGGTCTCCCTACCAACAAACACTTCAGGAAAATAATCTCAATTTTTGCTAACGCTTATGGCAATGAAACAGTTACTACAGGCTGAATATATATCAGTTAGAGACTTTTTTAAAAGTTTCTTATCTAGTTACTGAAATATGCTCTATGTCACTTATACGAGGGACACCACAAAATGCCTTGGGGCATGGAGAACAGAAAGCCTTTGGATCAGGCAGGATTCACGTTCAGGTTCAGGGTCCACTTTAGGCACTTAAAGGCAAGGGCCATTTCAGATGTCTGCATAATTCTTTACTGTGTCTCCAACTGCTGCGTCAGAAGGGGAGAAGTCTCCAACAGATGCTGTGTCATGTTCTCTCAGAACAAGCAGAAATTTCACATCCTCTGGCACACGTAAAATGGTGCTAGACACCTGCATTCAGGTACACAATTTTGTAATCTGTGTATTTGCTAAGTGACTTCACACACAAAATGCTTTTACCTGAAACTGTAGTCGTCCTTTACATCCCATCAACATTACATTAGTTTGGTAGTATTAGTATGTAAATAAGTTATTCTAAAATACATAACCAATATTTTCATATTAAGATCTCAAAATGTATTTTTACCTTGTGTCACTCAGAGTTCCTGCATTTCTCAAATTCATGAACCAAGCAGTCCTGCTCTTCACATCTGAAGAATATTGTAATTGCTGTTTAAAGTAAGCAGAAACAAAATAGAATTAAAGTTAAAATGTAATTAATTACAAACTATGTATTTATCATATAAATTAAACAGCTCCTTTAAGTCCTTTTCATCCTCAAGCAGAATGTTCATATTCTATATCAGGGCTAATATGGAAGGAACTATGCAGTTTTAGTCTTTAAATACTTGAAGCAATCTAGAATTATCCTTGTCTTCATTATGCAAGCTAATAGAATAAAGCCCTACACCCTCTCATTCAAATGAGAATGAACTAGAAAAAGAGAACTATTCTAACTTTTCTATTGCTCTACCATGGAATTACTGAGCAACTTCAGTCTATTAAATGGCTTAGGCTCAGATTTTCCTACGTATCCACTACTGAAATGCTGCACTACCAACATGCGTCCCTCTGCTGGAAGTCAGGAACGTATTAAGCTGAAACAAACACAAACCCTGAATCCTCCTTATATACAAAGATCCAAAACCACTTCAGATTCCAGATTTCCAAATTATGGAAAAGCTGTATCACCAGGCCAGACACAGTAGCAGAAGCACTTATGCTATCCAGCAGGAAAGGAAGATGGCATGATTTTCATTTTCTTCCTAACTGGTGCTGACCATTCGGTTTAATGGTAGAACAGCACTCATGATTACTTTCTGTGTACTCATGCAAGATTCTGCAAACTTCAGACGGAGTTGAAAAGCAAGTGACATTTGCAAAGGGGCTATGTCAGCCTCTCTTCAAGCACGGAAGAGCAAAACACAGGCCGATCTCTCTCCATGTGGTGTACCACCTATCCACAGGTATTACCAATGAGCTGCCTCTTAGTCCAAAACCACGACACAACGGTACAGGCTGACAAAACGGTACCACGCTGCCTATATGTTTGACTGCACCCCTTACCCTACAGCATTTCATACACGCTCAGAATCAAAGCTACAAGACCACTGGTACGTCCAAGGTCTTTCCAGGCTGAGAGGCTCTAACTCCACCAGCGCGTTCCCATATTCGGCTTGTGACTGGAAGCTGCCAACAGCGGTGCCAGCACACAACCGGCACCTGCCTTCGCGTACCACACCCGGCTGAGGGCGGCCAGGACCGCCTTCTGCGCCTGGAGAGGGGCAGCAGATGAGTGCACCAGCTCCGGTGCGAGCCAGCTCCCGAGGCACGGAGAGAACGAGAAAGTGGATAGCAGGCGGAAGAGCGGCAGGGCGAGAAGGGCCGGCGGCGGGGCTGGCCTGGCTGCCGCGGGCTGACATAGACCTGCTCAGAGCCGGCGGCCGCCTCGGGAATCCCCGCCTGTCGCCCTTCTCTCCCTGCCCGCCCGCCCCAACCGGGGTTCAGCCACGGCCGCTCCGCCCGCCGCCGCACAGGCCGCGCCTCGCCCCCGCCATCCGCCCGCCCCTCGCTCACCATGCGGCCGCTGCCGGCGGCGGCTGTGCCCGCCCTCGGGTCACCCCCGGTGCCGCCGCGCCGCTGCCGCGCCCCGGCCGCCGCCGCCCGTCCCGCGGCGCGCACGGCGCCCGCCGCCCCCGCCCGCCACATAGCGCCAGGGCCGCTGCGGAAGCGGCGGGGCGGGGCCGGGCCGGGCCGGCGCGCGCCACCGCCCCCCCGCGGCGGCGCGAGGAGAGCGGCGGGGCCGCGCGGGGCCGGGCCGTGAGGGCTGGTTCGGCCGCGCGGCAGAGCCGAGTGTGCGCGTTTTCTCTTGCTCCCAGCCACTGCTGGCTCCAGCCTCAGCAGCGCCGGGATAAATCAAATCCAAGTGCTTTGCTACCGAGACAGCACAGGTGTATCGGAGCCGAGCACGGTCTGTCCGCCCGGCGAGGCTTTCGAAGCGGCAGCGGATTCCCCGCCAGCCTTGTCCCGGTGTCCTTCCCCCGTCTCTAGCACGGCCTGGCACGGCTGTCCCTAGGAAACGGGTGCTGGGCCCGGTGTGCTGCTCAGGCTCCCCTCGGCGAGATGCCGACCCCGAGACAAGGAGCTGCGGCGGCCGAGTAGCGCGGCTGTCCCCGCTGAGCGCCTCAGCTCGTCGCCGTTCTCCGAGCAGGCAGTGTCCGCTCCGGGCCAGTGCCTGCAGGCATCGCTCCGGCAGAGCGGTCTCGCTGAGGAGATTTACAGGGAGCTGGCGCCTGGGACAAATAGCAATTAGAAGCCACACTACGCACCAAGCATTCACTCCGGGACCCGTTCGAGGACTATTTTCTGTGACAGGAAGTATTCTGATCTATGTCCTGCAGGTAAAATGTTTCACTGAGCCAGTAAAGAGAAAATAAAGTACATTATTTATCACACCTGACATTTTCCACTAAGTTGCATAAAGGATGATGCCATACTATCAGCAGTATGTGAAGATGTAGAGTCTCAGCCAGACTCGTATTGTTACTTAAACTGAAAGAAATAAACTAGGTTTGCCAAGTAGATGAGAGGTAAGAAATAATTTCTATTAAAAGGTTTCTTAAAAAACACACCCAGTTTCTGTGGGAACACAGACAACTTTCACTTCAGAGCCTTCCACAGGACAGGACCAAATGCTTCAGAAGCCTACTGCTGGTTACTGCGTGATGCATTTTCATATTTCAAAAACTCTTAATCAAAGCAGCTAGTTGCTCTGAGCCGCCTGATCTAGTTGAAGATGTCTCTGCTTATGGCAGAGGGGTTAAACTAGGTGACCTTGAAAGATCCCTTCCAATCCAAACTGTTCTATTGATTTTGTGATCTTCCACCGCATTAAGGAACAAGTTATCAAGTTTCTCACCAAGATCTGTAATTTTATAATATTTCTCTATAAGCTAAAATTATTTTACTCTACACGAGGGAAAAAAGCTCAAAAAACAAGCCACTTGTGCAAGTTTCAACTGAAATTATGATGTCTGTTTAACCTAAAAGCTGTTCATATAAAACTGTTATCCAACTCAGCCAGCTTCTTGTCTGTTTTCAACAGACTCCTGTGTGTTTCTTGGTACCAGTGCTCTTCTCAGTTTGTGTTCTTCTTGTATTTTGTGGGGGAGGTTTTAATACACCAAGCAGATTTAAGATATTCTTTAGTTCCTTGAAGAACAACGCATTTGTAGCCCTGCTGGGAGAAGATACTTATGTTTCTACAGGAATAATGGTTTGCAGACTGAGATAAGGCTTGTAGGAGCAAATAACTTGTATCAGACCACAGAAATCATTGGTAAAGCAAACGACTGATTTTTCATACCTTGGTAGCAAAGGGGGAAAACAGCTAGACAAAAGGAAGAATACCTGTTCTTTTATGTAGTATTTAATCTATTTAAAGATTGTGCTTATTTATATAGCTTGCCTCTCCTATAAAAAGAACCTCAGGTATTTTTTTATATAATCCAACTAGTTTCACAGTGGTTTTTCTCTAGTCATCCAAGTCACACACAACTCTCAACAGGAAATGTTCATCTTGCGTTTCTAGGCTAATGACAAATCAGTGAATTTGTGTGGATTAAATATTTTCTCTAGTACTAGCAATTTCATATACCAAATATTTTATAAATTTAACAAGCAAGGATCAGTCACACAATTTCTAAAGAGCTCAAATTAGTGATTAGCAATTTTAAGAGTAGTTTCTTCATGTTTTTCATCTTGATTCCTCTCCCTTAGGAACAACAGGAACAACAATTAATGTTGTTCATATCACAGCACTGGTATCAATACCCTTTTATGCTGGCGAAAATACTTGTGAAGGAGTTCCAGATGCGCTGCAGGGTCATGCCCAACACATTAAATCTGGAAAGAGCTGATAGATTTTTTTACTTAAAGCAAATGTCAAATGTTTCAGCAAATGGCTTCTATGAAGAACGGGAGGAGTGTGCTACTGATTGCTCTTGTATCACTGTGTAGTGGAAGGATTTGGGAAAATACTGTTGAGTTATATGGAATTATATTTCCCATGACAGAGGGATTGTATACAAAAGATGTCTCAGTCTCTGAATAGTTTAGTATAGACATTCTGGTTTTGGACAGAATTATTGCAGTTAAGTTGTGAATCCTTTGGGTTCTTCCTAAGAACAAATGATTCAGATGCTATAGTTACTAGGTAATTGCGGAAAAATTGTCATGTGTGTTCTTCATGAAGGTTAATTGGGTGCTTAAATGTTTTTCCCCAAATGAGACTAATGACAAGTATCTACTTTGCACAGAGACACATTCTAATTATCCTGTACATTGTGCATAAAGGAGCAGACACTTGACAGAGATGTACAAAATGTTTTACTCATAGGTCATGCAGATTGGTTTTGCTTTTCTCAGAGCTGCAGAATAATTATCTTGCTGAGATTAAGCAGTCTAATTTTAAAGCCTAGATAAGTGGTAATCATGAGATACAGGGTCCAAGCAAAGGAAGCCTTAAATTCCTAAAACATATTTAGAAAGCAAAAAAACCCAAGCCCTTTAAAATTTCTCTCTACTGTGCACAATTAAGGAATTATTCTTCTTACTCATCAGGATTATTGGATTACATCAAAGTAAAATATAAAAAAAACACCATCACCATCCCCCACCAAGCCAAAACAAAAAAATACACCCCACCAAATCCTTAAAAGAAAAATTCTATACAGGTACGAAGAATAATTCTAGGACTTTAAATGCCAAGTTCAGGTTTTGTAAATTTAGCAGTTTTACTACGCTTACTCCTAGAAGACATGTTATTACCAATAACTGGAGTAGCTTTTTAAGTGACATCTGTGCAAATTTTTAAATACACCACTGCATTGAAGCATGAAATCTTGGACTGATGATCACTGGCATTTGGGATTATCTCCATGTTACTTGGGAAATTAGGGAACCAAAACAGTTTCTGTAGTTACCCTAAAATAATCACCCATACTGAAAAACATGTTATTACCAATAACTTGAGTAGCTTTTTAAGTGACATCTGTGCAAATTTTTAAATACATCACTGCATTGAAGCATGAAATCTTGGACTGATGATCACTGGCATTTGGGATTATCTCCATGTTACTTGGGAAATTAGGGAACCAACAGTTTCTGTAGTTACCCTAAAATAATCACCCATACTGAAAAACCTGAAATGGTTTTATAAAGCAGTGCCTGTTGAGTATGTTCCTTTGGCTTTCCTGCTCTAATTTCAAGATTCCCCTTTTCACTGTAGAGCTGGTAAAGACAGATGCCATGTTTGTCGTATCTCAAGAGGCCTCTTAAGACTGTCCCACAAAGGCAGAGAAATGTAAGAACAATTAAGTCCAGTATAGATCAGTAGCAGGATGACAGCAGTGATAGTCTTCAGAATAAAATCTTTTATTCATCAATAAAACTATAGTTTACAGTAGTATTTTCTAAATAAATTATAGAATTTCTCTTTTACAAGAAATAAAGTAAAATCAAAAATATTTAAAGGACAATATATGTACACAACATAAGGCCTTGTTATAAATAACATTTTTATCTCCTTTTTACCAACAGTGAAAGTATCTTTAGAGGCTCATTTTCATATGGTGTGTGCAGAGTTTTGCCCTAACCGTCATACAACATCAGTTCCAGTTTCCACTGATGTGGACCTAAGTGATTAGAATGGAGTGGGACAGAAAAATGAAATTTATTTTATTCACCACTGTGTTTACTTTTAAATAGATAAAGTAGGTAATAGATTTTGCTTGTGCATAGTTACAGAATGCATGCAAATGAAACCACTTGAAACCACTAGAGAGCTGATAAGAAAATATCACTTCAGAATCCAAAAAAGGTGATTGGCAATATTGTAGAAAGCAGCCTGAATACACAGTTCTTCACAGTTGAGCAAGCAACAACAGATGACAGCAGAGTGTGGAATGTTTCATGTCATTCTTGTCAAGTCCATCAATTCATTCAATGGTTCAAAGATCCTGGCACTTCTTAGAATTAGTTCTGTTGATTATTTCTCTTTGTCTATTAGGCTCAGCAAATTCCTCCTTCTTAAACATGGAGTGCAGAAAGTGCTCTTCATTAACCATGGTCACTTCCCTTAGTTTTACTCTTCGTATATTCTTTGTTACTGGAAATACAGAAATGACAAGAGTTGTCTTTACTTTTTTTTTTACAGAATTATATACAGGTAACATCCTTCTTCTCCTAAACAGGCTGCAGTACAATTTGGCAGTGATTCTTTTATGACCTTGAGCCCTGAACAAAAGCACTGGATCTCTTTTCTTGTACAACAGCTAACCCCTGTGGGTTTTGCAGGCGTTGCAGTACACTCATATTATGTGAACTAGAACTACCTGCTGCTGCAAAATGCTGAACACTCTGGATATCAGGGAAGACAGAACAATCTGAGACCACTCAGCAATTCACAACAGCTTATTTTTATCTTGAAGAACTGTGGTATTTTCTACTTAAAAGTAGCATTCTTCATATGCCATGAATATCAGTGCTCTCAGCTTCCACATTATTGTCTTTCCCCAAATAAAAAATCATACCTATCAAAAAACTTTCAGTCACAATTAATGTTCAAGTCGATGTGGCAATCATTTGATTTCACAAAAAAAATTAAAAATAGTTAATAATCTTAATGGAATACAGTTTTCTAAACTACCCTCATGTCATAGAAATAGTTGGTCACTTCTTGGCATCCCTGTAGAGTTAGAGATGAACTGAAAAGAAACTCTTCTTTCTGAACGTTTTATTATGACAGCTCAAGCTAAGGATAAAGTAACAGCTGAAGAATATATTTCAGTAAACTGGAGGCATCTCAGCTGATATATCCAAAATGAAGCAAGACACAAAATCAAAACAAAGGAATCTGTAATGACCTCATTAAAAAACATTACAAAGATGTAAGGTTCCATTTATTAAACAGATTTTTATGGCCCCCTTAAATTATGCTTTTTGATACAAGCACTTAACTAACCTTTAAATAGTTTGACAACAGTTTAATCTTGACTATGAACAAAAAATCTCAGAAGGCATTTCTTAAGCTTATCTCAGAAAAAGGTAACCAGTAGATTTAAATCAATATTTCTATTTCTATAATTACAACTTCTAGCACAACCCTTGAACCTTGAGGAACGATATTTCAATATTGTTCTATGAAAACTTTAAACTTCCTACTGTGTTGTGCAACAGTGCTAGGATGTTCATAATCACTGATGTCATTGAGCACAGTGCCAGTCTCTCAGGTGCTGTTCGCTCTCTCTCTCAAGAACTGTGGTCTGGCAAGTTGAGTTGATGGACATATTACCACTTGAATGTGCTAAGGCAGTAAACTACTCAGAAAGTACAGAACCATTTCATATGTAAAGTGAAATTGTTGGACAAGTGAGTAAAATTAAAGAAAGTGGTATTCTAAAATCAATGTGATGTAAAGCTAATGAGGACTTTTAATTAATTTTACTGCTTTTCACTAAGGTGGCTATTGGTATTGCTGATGCTGGTTTTATGGTATTCCACTAATTATGCAATGGAATCAATTCTTATTCTTGTTCTTGTTTCCTTTCCTCTGACCCTTCCAAAGCATTTCAATGAAAAATTCCAATACAACTTGCATAACAGAGCTGGAGAAAAGAGACCTGACAATAACTTGTAGCAATTGCCAACTGTATGAGTCAATCACAGAAATACTGTTGATGGTACTAATACTCTTTTAAGAATATGAGATTTTCAGATGCTCATATTTATGGCAGGTACAGTCCAGTACTGTATTATTCTGGAAAGAAATCCATCTATTTCAAGGCGCAGGACAGGCAACACGGTATCTACTACACAACTTTTGGGATTTCATTGATTCCAGATAAAAGAAACTTTTTTTAAAATAAAAACTGAGTTTGGCTGTAGCAATTTGGTCCAAAATGATAAATAATGCACAAATGACATTACAGGAATCATTCCTATAATCTCTGCCTGAGATGTCTCACACTGTGTATATAATGGATTTACAATGTTTGAGCTTACTTGAGGCTTTTTGTCTTGGAGCATTTTGTGCTCTAGTTCTTTTTCCATGGATATGTTTTTGAGCTGATTGATTTCCTCTTACAGTGTTTTAAAAGCCCCAGGCATGTGAACATGTGATAATACATGCTGGCATTTTAGCACTTGGCTTCCTCAGGCAACATATTGCTTGTGATCTGAATTGGTACCTTTTTAATCTAATCAAGCACCTAATGTCTGTGTCTGATTTTCATGCAAGGGTGACTAAAGTGTTCCTTCTTACATGTTTCTTCTGCAAGAACACCTCTGCCAAACAACATTTGACTGCTTGTTTGTTTTTCACCTCCGACCTGGTTTCAGTTTTATGGGACACATAAGCCTCGTTTTTTCCTCTCCTCTTTGGGATCATGCATGGATGGAAACAGGGAAAACATAGATAACAACAGAGGAAAGGAGCAGTTAACTGTGCTGCATAAAACAAGTTGGTTTGCCCTTTTCAGCCTTTAAACAAGTTCTGTTTTGAGGGGAGTACTTGATTGGCTCTGCCATGCGCACATAACATTTTAAGGATTATTATGCTCTCAGGGGAAAGAAAAGATGCCTGTAAGTGAGGAGGTCTTAATTCCTTCCTCATACTTCCAGTATTCAGGTTAAGTTTACTAAGTTTTTCCACCAGTATCTTCAGAGGAAATGGTGAGGCAGAGAAACTGAAGTTTTTATAAAAAGAGCATATCATCAACATATCACAATTTGAAGTATGCTGTGCAGTGTGACAGCACAACTTCTAGCTTGCTTTTACATGTATTCTGCCTGGGAATTGCTTTAATTTCAGCTGCACTTTTTATTATTCCACAACAGCACCCTGAAGATAACTACACCATGATTAAAATTTAATTGAAATTATGGGACAGAGTACAGAAGAAAAGGAATACTGAAAAGTCAGAAAGTTTTGACAGCTTCTAAACAAGCATTTTATAGACCAATAATTGTTAATCTGCTTACCTATGCATCTACAGCAGCTTTGAAATACATAATTAATCTTCAATATTATTTTAAGACTTCAAAATCCTATCATAAAATTGGCATTTGGAAACAAACCACACCATAAGTAATTTTAAATATAATAGTATAACCTATGCAGTTCTTCAGACACAAATCATAGCTGCACTAACCAGGCTCTAAATATACTGGGCTTGCTCATCACTACAGTTATTCCATTATTTTATTTTACTGAAGCCCTTATCAATCCATATCTTCAGTAGCAGTGACATGTAAATATAAATTTTATGAGCCTTTCCTTTAACAACAGGAGGCAATGCTGGATTTTCATGTGAAAACTTCTGCACTACCCAAGAATTTTGCATTGTACTTAAATATACAGAAGTATTCTGTAAGCAAAAAATAATTCATTAATTAAATTCTATAGGCAGGACATATATTTATTTAAGATCCTATACACTGGACACATATTTCTTTATTTAAATCTTATATTTATCACCAGATGACTTAACATATATAGCATCACAATGGAAGAAACTTAAAAGTTTTTCACTGCTGTTTACATGCATGTCTTTTTTCTGTTGGAAGTATAAGGGAAATTTACTTCAAGCCTACTTGAAGTAAATCAATTAAATACCTAAGCCTTATTACTTTCTGATTTTACTGATATTGTAGTACAGTATATCAGCTATCTTTATAAATAATTTCATGGGGAGGCAAAGAAAACACAGTAGGATAGTTTATAATAGCATGTGTTGCTTTTTTAGCTAGGGAAAACTCAATCAAAAATTTGATACTTCACTGCAAAATAGAAGGAGTAAAGTGACTTTTATTCCTTACTTTTTAAGTGGAATTATCACTTTTAAGGCACTCCATGGTGATGCTGGACCAAGGTCTTCAGGATTGGTCGCACTTGTTAAGGAACTTTTGCAAGATTGGACTTCTATCTTCTACTAATCAAATTCCATAGAACCCTGAGACACTGACAACAGCATTTGCTGACAGTGCCTGAACTAAAACCAGTATATAGGTCTTCAAGGGAATTTTAAAAAGAGATCAAATTTATTTATGAAGTAAGAAGGAAACCCTGTTTTGTGGATTTCTACATCAAAGTGCTAAATGGAAGTGTGTTACCATCTCTGTTTCTGGCTTATATACAAGAAACCTGTTTATCTCAGAATAATTTGTTTCCAACTGTCTGATCTATCATTGTATTATATATTCATAAAAGCAATAAGCATTTAAAGTTTGAAGTTATGCAGAGAAACATTTCAAATTTAGAAGTTTTTCTACATCTCAGTGCTTCTATTTATTATTTAATTCTTTCTATTTAATTTATAATTAAAATTATTTGTATGAATTAATCAGTATTGTAACTATGTTACTAGAATAATTGGAAATTACTTAGATTTAGAAATCATTATACCTACTGCTCATTGCATATGATGCTTAGTCATATTCTAGTCATAAAAGCTAGATTTCTTAAGCTATTATCTGGGTTAAAAGTTTTATGAGAAAATAAACCAATGTAACTTAAAAGTAAACTTGATTTGAGAATGTACGTAACGATGCTTCTTAGAGTAGCGGGTGAAGAAAATGCTAATTTGAACTTGGTCTTTTATCAGAAGTATTATGGGCCCCGACCAGCATTCAGTTGTGAACTCAAGATGTCTCTCTACTTGTGTTCTGGAACAAGAATTCTTGTAAGCTGCTGTTACCAGGTACATTCTCAGTTTTGACATCAGCAGCACAGTGTGAGTTTACTTGGAGTTCCCTTAATGTAACACCTCAAATCCAATACTATTACCTGTAAGAGGAATTCCTTTTTTTTTACAACTTTCTTTTTCTGTTCCACCTCACCTTACTTGACTATTGGAATTTCCACACAAAACTGTTCAGACAGTGCCATTTTAAAGCTACTCTTTATAGTAGATTAACACAATGTCATTTTACAACAATTTTTTTTTCTATTCATGGGACCAAATTCACTGTTCTTAATTTACTAGTGGACTAAAATTTGTCCAAAAGATTTAGCATTTTAACATTTCAAAACAGAAGGCAAAGACATCATAGGATTAATGGTGCCCAAAATTAAGCAAGTTAAGCTACTTTTCGTTAAAATATAGTGGGTAAGACTACAGCAGCTTGCCTTGTGGTAGAACCACAAAGATTATTAATCACAGGGTTAAAGGAAAATCTGAGAATCCCATTTAAAACTATGTTTTTCTCCTTGCATTTTGCTCTTTTAAAAGTACATCTTGTAACTTTTCATAGATTTGCTTTATTTTTGGGATGTACATTAGAAATTACTAGCCTGCTCCTGGTGTTCTCAAAAACATGCATCTTTTCCTTCTAATCGTTCTCCTATAAAAGCAAAATTGCCTTCTGGTCAGCACTTATACTTTAGTATCATCAGGTTTTCCCAGCCACAGGCTAATTGTTGTTTCCAGGTCCACTGAAAGATATTATGGGGCATCAGGAAGTAACAGATTCGTATACAGACAGCATACTATTCCTGTTTCTTCCACGAACACCTCACTATGCATACAGAATATATGTGAATAAATTAAAGCTCACTTCCACAACAATCTCAAAACAGTCAAGTAGGCATCAATACATAGTGTGGGACATGAGACTGGAGGCAGGGTAAGTAACTTCTCAAGATGAGTTTGCTTAAGAAGTAACATGTGCTTAGCTATGGTATTCAATTTCCTTGAAGACAGCATACCTAGGGAGTTCAGGTCTGTGCCTTGATTATTGAATTTTGAATTTGTTTTTCTTTAGGGTACAGAGAAAGGGTGCTGCTAGTTCCAAAAAGCATCTGTGATTCTCTCCACTTAAGACCTATTTGTTCTTCCAGACCTTTGCTCAGGGGAATAAACACTGGGTATTTGTATGACATCCAAAGTTGGGTTTTAATTATTTTTCTGTTGATATTCATCAGTGGAATACACATCTACTTACTGCAGTCTCCAAGACATAATAGTAATGAATGTTCTACAAGCTGAAAACTAACTAAAGAGATGATTATCACACCTGAAACTCATACAGACAGCTTTACAAAAGATGTTACCTATGCCTGTCAGTAAATACTCAGAACATTCCACCATCTACCCTACAGACTTCAAACCTATAAAGAAATACTTCACAGTGCTAAGCAATGTTATTGTTAAAGAAGACTGTTGCTTTATAAACTAAATTTAAAAGCTATCAAGAAGAAATTGTTTCACTATTTAAAGGGGGCCAAAAGAACCACAGATCAGCCCAGGCTGAAGGGACCATAAGAGGCTATCTAATTCAACCTTTTGTGGGAAAGGCAGCCTGGATGAGATTATCGAGTATCACTGTCCGCTGCATCTTGAAAACCTCCTGTGATGGGGACTTTACCACATATATCCGGGGAAGTTGTTCCAGTGAATCATTCACATTATAAAAGCACACTCATGGTAAATCATTCTTCTTGAATAATTCTCATTGTAAGAACAGTTATTTCTTACATAGAGAGGAAACCTACCTCACTACAACTTGTATCCACTGCCCCTAAAGAAAAGGGGCGGGTCTCAATACTATCTGTAGTCATGCCTTTAAGTTTTGGAAGACTTTGTTGAGGTCCCTCCTGAAAATTCTGTGGACTGAAACGACCTAACTTTTACACTCTTTCTTCAAATTCTCCCCATCCTTGACCACCTTTATGGCACTCCTTTAACCCATCTTCAGTCTGTCACATCTGTTTTGGAACTCTGGGGACCAGAAGTGGACACACTACTCCATGTACAGTCTGACAAGCACTGGTGAAGTGGGATGGTCACATCTCTCTCTGTTAGCAGTGCCCCCATGGATGCATCTCAGGATCCACTTTGCCTCAGTAGCTGCAGCAATCAGCTGACCTGGTGTCTGTGTGTTGTCCGCTGGGACCCCCGGGCTCCTCTTGGCAAAGGCTGTTCCACAGCTCTTGGATCCCAGCCTGGCCAGGCTCTTTTGCTTTGTGCTGCCAGATGCAGGACTCTGCACTTCCTTGCTTGAACTTTGCACAGTTCTTGTGGCCTGGTCCTGCAGCCTGTTCATATCTCTGAAAGGTGGCTCTCCCTGCTGACGAGTCCCCCTCAACACCCAGTTTAGTGACACAAACGTGGTGAGGGTGCTTTTGGTCCTATCATCCAGATCATTCGTGGAGATGTTACAACATGGAGCTCAGTACTGATCCTTGGGGGGCCCCACGTGGGACAGGCTGCCATTCTCAGTAAAACACGTTGATCACCTATGAGATGATTCCTGCCTGTCTCACAGATCATCCCCATCCAGTCTATACCTGACCACTGTCTAACTGTGGGACACATGGTGCATGTCAAATACTTTACTGAAGTACAGGCAAGCAACATCCACTGGTTTTTCCATATTGACTGAATATGATAATTTGTTTTAGAAAGGTGATCAGGTTAGCCTGGCATGATTTATTTTTGATAAATCTCTGCTGGATTTTCCCAGTCACTTGCTTCATTTAGCTGGTAATAGTTCCTAGGAGGCTTGTTCTGCCACTTTCCGAGGGACTGCAGTAAGGATACTATGTCCTTTTAGGGCCATTCTTACAGACAGGTATGAGATCTGCCCTCTTCCAGTCATCAGGAATGCCCCCTGATCTCTATGAATTTTCAAAAATAGTAGGACAGTGGCCCAGCAACAATATCAGCCACTTCTGCTGACACCCTGGGGTATATTCCCACCCGGGCCTTGCATTTATGTGGGTTGAGCACTTGCAGGCCACTACTGGTGGGTCAATATGTCTGTTGTTGTATCTCCTTGATCCTGGGAGCTATGGTCTGGTTCCTGCTGAACAGGGAGGAAAGAAGGTACTGAGAACCTCTGTCTTGCCAGCATTATCTGTAACTTTTTTCCCTGCCTGCTCTAGTAATGGGCCTTTTTCTTCCCTGGGCTTCTGCTGAAGTGCTGCTTTAGGTTGCAATGCAAGATGTACCCAAAAGTATGTACTCTATCACCATCTGTTAAAACCAGGTGGGGCAGTGTTCTTTATCTCTTCCATGACTCATCCCTGATAACTTCCTCGTGGAAGGAGGTGGGGGCGAAGAGGTGGATATCTTTTGCTAATGGGCCATCAAGCCTCACTGCATGACTGATAAGATTACATCATCCCACTGTTCGATGCTCTGCCCAGGGGGAGGAACCAAGCATTCTACATCTAATCGGCCACTGGTACTTGATACTGTTTTGTGTCAGTGGAGACAGGACAGACAATTTCCCTAAGTGTGTGTTGGACTATTGAATTAGGAGCTATTAACTGAGTACTATACACAATCCAGCATTGCTGACTAAGAAGAAAGAAAAAAACATCAGTGGCACAGCCTACAGAAAAAGAGAATGTGACAAACATATTTCATCTTGATGTAAGATCAGACACAAAAATGTTTCATCTGAACACTAGAATTTATTTTTTTTTAATGGAGAGATAATTATTGAAACAACTTCTGTAGGGATGTAGCAGAGTTTCCACTGCTGGAGGTTTTTAAGCTGCAGTGCAAAAGGGTGTTAGATAATCTTATCTAGGCTCCCTTTTCTGCAAGAAGTTGGACTGGATGATCTCTTGAAGCTCCATGCAACTGAGCTGTTTTATGATTCTAAGATAGTATGGATTTCTTAAGACAAAGATCAGGTAACTCTGGGATAAGAAAAATTTAAAATGCAATGAATTTTATCTAGAAAGGAAACAACCATGTATCTGTGAAACATTTATTAGAAACATGAACAAACTTCCCTCTTTTGATTCTTCATCTCTGGTACAATTCTTGCCATGAAAGTCAAGGGGAAATATTTCTAGAATAATGTCAGAATCGTTTATGATTTATGAAAATAAGCCTTTGGGGAAAAAGGCCAAGCTTAACATACCTGGCCCCTGCATTTATACTGACAATTTAGAGCAGCCTAAAAAAATTAGATGCAAAAAAACTTCTCTCAGTTGGAACTTGAATTGGATGTCTACTGCTTTTATGTCTGTGGAATGTGAGCTATGGGTACCTAGAGAACATTTGAAACACAGGTGATATGAAGACAATAAAATATAGACTTGACCTTATCTTTCAGCAGTCAGATAAATTGCTTACTAGGAACTGAAACAGCAAAGAAAAGATACATTTTTAATCAGCTGTCACAATTGAACAACCCTTCAAATCAGAAGAGGGAGCCATCAATGTATTTCACACTGAGCTCTACTGGCTTCAAAATCAGTGGCATAAACACAGAACTTTCCAACCTGAGAAATTTTAATTTCTATATTGTGAGGTATTCTACATGAAGAGTAAAGATTTTGTTGTTGCTGTTGGTGGTTTGGGTTTTGGTTTTTTTCCCTGCAATAGAAAACAACAGAAAAGACCTCCTACCATTAGAGAAAAACTGAAAGGTGTTTTGGCATACTTAATTATTAATGCAATAGTTAATATGCATGTAAATTCTTTAGGGACTTGCTTTGGCAAATCATACCTATGCAAACTTATGCATGTTTCATACAAAAAATACCTCAATAAACCTCTCGATTGAAGTTGAGCAGCTATTTTAGTCCTTTACTGAGACTGAGTCAAAGCAATTACAGGCAAAAAAGCCCATTAGAAACAGTTTGAGAACTTACTAAGTAGACATCCAAAACTGAAGCATTATCATTTTCCATTTCCAATGTGCTCTGTTCTGAAGTCAAATAGATGGCACTATCTCCCAAAGTGAATGTTGAACTTGAAGGTAACCCTTTACTGCAAAGAGAAGGGAGAGTGCAGTCAACCAAAAGCCCAAGTTACAAAGCTCATTCATAACAAAATTTTAAAATAAGTTTCTCCATTAAACATTAAAATCTTCAAAATATTTGGAAAAAAAGAATGTAAATAAACAAATATAGATATGTTGGCAATGGCTAGATAACTGGAAGTTCATATTTGACTAATTGTACAATTTATTTTTGCATTTACTAAAATTTTATCAGAAAGTAATGCTATTCTTGAATTTCAATATTTATTTAATGAATGAAACTATGTCACAGTAAATGTCACATAATTACATTAATCTCAAAATGCATTACATTACACATGGTGTAAATTTTGTAATTCAAAATAGGGAGAAAAAAAGTAAGCAATTAGGTGCATTGTAACATTAGTAACATTGGACTTTTCCATGCAGACACAGTTCACTAGCAGCCATAAGTTCAGAAGGAAAAGTGGGAGAACAAGAGTGTATTGTCACTAGTATACCTATGCAAGGAATTTATGTTTACAGAGCAGGTACACTCTATTACTTTATTCATTGATGGATTTTTTTTTTTGTTCTCTGACTTACAGAAATAATGTGAAACTGCAAATGCACTTCCACAGAAATCTCATTTTGTAACACACTCAGTCAACAAAGCTGAAACTCTCAAAGGTGTTTTAATGGACTCAGATGTCCCTTATCACATATCTTACTAGCTGCCAGAAATTAGGGTCCAGGCTGCCTTGAAAACTCAACTGTCAGTTGTGCAGGGACATATTTTAGAAGTTCTTACCTATTTACAGACAAGGTGAAAAGCAAAAATTCTGAATTATAACTTGGTATGGAAACATGGTTACTGATGGTTAGCCATCAGTCCAGATATGACTAATTTCCCTCTCTCTTAGTACTACTTTAAGTATATTTCAGATAGGATAGAACTTCAGAAAGGACAAAACTAGCATGCACAAGGGCAAAACTAGCATGCACAATTCAATGCAGAAACTAGCGCGTAAAGTTGAGATTCAACTGCTCAACAAAATAATGAATCAATGTCATACTGGAACAGAGCTTTACATTCACTATATTACAATGTTCCTTTTATCATATAATGCACTTTACATTTTTTTAAAAGCAAGACTATGTCTCTTGCACTCCGATGACCTAGGTCCCATTGACTTAGCATTATTCTCCTATGTGTAGCTTGAATTCTACTGAGTAGTGTAAAAGAGCAAAAACAAAAATCTTGTAATTAATCTCTTAACAGCAATACACATGCTGCCAGAAGTTAGTAACTGTAGTTCAAATTTCTTCAATAGCATCATCATAGCTGCATTTATTGCCAGTTTTAATGCAGCCTCATTTTAATGAGACTGATAAGGCAAAGCCATATTGGGGGTGGCACAGGAGAGAACAAGTGAAATCCCTTCACAGTGTTTCAGAAAGCAGTTCAGAGGAAGAGTTTTAATACAGTTTCTATAGTGCACTGAGTTCTCATCCTTAATTCTCAGGTTGAATAAGAAAAACCAAGCAAAAAAAAAAAAAAAAAAAAAAAACAAACAAACAAAAAACCACTTTTACAGGTACTTTCTCGCATTCAGTAACGACCAGCCAGAAGGAGCATGCTCAGCTATGCGGTTGCCCTTCTCTGGCTAGAACATTCTATTTGATCTTGGTCCTTAATTAAGAAAGAAAAAAAAGAAGCAAAAATAATTCCATCATTAGAGAACTGGGAAAGCTTTGCTTTACTTTAAGCCACAATTACATATTGTTTCAATCACAGTCAAATTTTCTTTCCCATGGGGATACCCCCAGTGACTCAGTGCATATGTTCATAGCTTTTGAGCATTCGAGCCTTTTTCTTCCACCCAACTGCTTATTATCATGAAGCATGTGTGAATTTAGTCTATTTTGAATCAGATTCAGACAAAGTTGTCTAAGCTTCAGAAGCTAACAGTAGTGTGTGGACACAGAACATTGAAATTTAACACACAAAAGTTTATTTATATAGAACACCAACTGGCAAAAAGGGTGCTTAATGTTCTTTACAACAGAAAAACCTATAAATCCCTGTCACTGAAAAAATAGCAGAACAGCATTTCAAAGTCTGGATGCTTCAGGAAGCTTGACTGTGTAAGGGAACAAATCCACAATCCCTCAAAGCCTTCCAAAATTTCAAGTGGTCTCCACCAAGAAACAGCAACACTAAGGTAAGACAAAAAATTGAAAAATATACAGATAAGAAGAGAGAAGGAGAAGACAGAAGTCCAGACTACACATACATCTTCCAGAAATGAGGTACAGAATGCATAAAGAGAAAGAAGAATTAGATTTCATATAGATTTTTTTCCCTTAGGCTCAGATGTATCAGAAGAATTCAGCAGTCCTCCTTATATAGCTCACAGTATCTTGGCATTGCTCTAAAGAGGGAGGTGAAGCACCCCTTTATGCATTGTGAGATTTTGTTTGGGTTTGGGACTAGAGAGTCCCATGAGGTCTGCTGAAAAATATATTGAAAAAATACTTTCTGTAGTCTTGGGATATTTAAACACGAATTGTAAAACATCTACAGTTTGAAACATTTAAAATATTTTAAAGCCAGTTTCAAACATTTCCAGAAGTACTATGACCTTCTTCAGCTCTTTACAATTCTAAAAGCCATGTCAAGTGAGACAAGAGTCATAGTGCTTAGGGCATTCAGATTTGTCATCTTCAATTTAATTCATCAGTACTAAATAGGAAAGCTTTTCCTGGAAGGGAAAAAAAAATCTGTTATCACTTCTGCTATAAAAATAATCCCTAATATAATACGTAAGTATTACATTTCCTAACATAAAACAAATAAACCCTTTCAAACAAGTGGTTTTGGACTAATACTTACACTTTCTAGTGGAAAACAGACCCTTTAGGTACTAAAATATCTCTGCACCAAATATAAACCTACTTAAGAAATAGAAAATATTTGAAAATTTTAATAGAAGCAACAAATTGTCAATTCTGTTCTTTTACTAAAGGAATACTTGAGATTGCTTATGACAAAACCACTTAACTGAGAAACAGCTTAATTGAAAAGAAACCAGCTGTCTTCTGACATACAAGAAGGCCTACATCTACTGAATAGCATATGGCATGGTTGTCTTTTTTTTTCTTTTTCCTTCTGTTTTTAGGTCCAGTCCTTTTTGTGCTGAAAAATACAGCCATTTCCCCCTCTCCATGAATCTTTCATTTGTATTAATTACTGTTCACACTGTCTGGATAGCACCTTGGGTTTCCTCTACTTTTTCAACAACTGAGGAATAACTTGGTGAAAATAATCAGCTTGCAGCCTGGAAAAATACTCCTAATAAGTTGTATGTTTATGACTGCTGCTGAGTCTCTCTTTTTCACTTTAATCACAAGTCCCTAAACACTTCTCTGCACTATATACCAATTAGTTATGCTAGTTTTAACCTGTACCAAGACAGCTTTACAAAAGCCCTCCTCAGAAAACACAGTCTCAAGAGCTGGCTCCACCTGAGCAAGTCACCTCTGTCTGCTTAACCTCAGCAGCAGCAGCAGTTTCTCCCTTTCTACTCACAGATGCTGACCACTCTCAAGGAGAGAGGGTGTGTTATAAGCTATTTGCCTCTCCTCGAGGGAGTACTACATTGGATAACAGAAACAGAGCGTAATTCTGAAGAAAAAATCCAACCCAAATAGAAAATACAGTGTGTGCTTCAAGGTATCCAAAAGTATTATTACTCTCTTTTTAATGAGGAAAATAATACCATCTGTTTTCTAAGTGGTATGGGCACATACTGCTCATTAGTAGGAGCCAAGGAGATGTACAAATATCAAGCACACAGGACTCTCCTCCTTTATTAACTTAAAACAGACATTTCTGACAGGTTACAAGCAAATTCATGTACTCCCTACTTTGTGCTATTTTACTTTGAAGAACAATGAAAAAGCCTGATGAAGAAGATGCCAAACTGTAATTCTAATAAATAACAAAGCAGAATGTCGCAGTCAATTATGTATTTAAAGACTGAAAGCAGGCTCACATTTGTAAACACATCTTTAATTCAGGCTTTGTTTCAAAGACTGCACCAAGCTTTCTGTTTATCAGAGATAAATGGTAAAATGATGAATCCTGCATCACATAATTTGCTAATATTCAAAAGAACTTAGGTAAGTAAAAACGCAGATCTGAATCTACAATTCAGTGCATCATTATAGCATTGGTTTTTTTGGTGGGTTTATTTCCCTGCTAGCTTTTTTTATGGGAGGACTGAAGTACCTTCAGTGAACCATAGAAACAAGTAAAACTTCAGATGTATATTTTTTTTTAATGCCAAGAAGAAATTACCTCCCTGAACTGATGCCAAAAGAAGTGGGCACAAAACAGCAGGTGTCCAGAATGTTATGGAAATTAGTTCGATACTGAGCATGCTTTGCAAGCTTTCTTAACTCCTAGCTATGACAGGGAAGCTAATCCTCATGAATTGTACATACTGTGTGACACACACCACTACTTAATGAGAATTAAAAACTGCCTCCAGGCCCTAGCTGAAGAGAGCATACCTAGACTAGCAAAGATGTTAGTTGGTAAGCCCCTGTGGCAGATCTCTTGGCTACAGTATAGATGTTTTGGCAGAAGATATGGAGAGAACCACACGTGTGCATACTAGTACCAAGCCTGCTGTGTCAGAGAATGTGCTCTCTCATAATGATGAAGTCCATACCTGAACTGCAGACACTAACAATCTGATTTTTTAATGCTAATCACATAGCTGACAACATGTCCTGCCATTTGAGGTTATTTCATTGACTGCATCACTACTGGAAAGTAAATGAGTCTAGATGTGCAATCATAGTGTAGACCTGCTATTTTGGAGTATGTTTACAGTACAATATAATAGAATTACTCATAGGTTTTCTTTACAATTAATTTTTTAGAGAGTAAAGAATATTTGAAATGCTTTAAATCTGAACTCTTTATTCAGACAACTCCATCATTTGCTTTTCCTGACTGATGCTGATACAAAGCAGTTCTGTATTTTTATTTGATACTTAAAGTACTCTATAACTTTATTTCTATCAAAGAAAAAACTTTGTGAAAGTTCATGAATATTGAAGTCCTACAGATAATTTGACACAAGTTGAAGTGAATGAGCTCTATTTCTACTAATGCTTATTCATCAGTTATTTTATTTTCTAAAGCTTGTGCAGAAACATTTTTGTTCTGCAATAAAAACTTCATATTCATTACACCCCAAAACATGCTTCATTCCTATTTTTATAGCAAACCAAACCATATGGAAGATGCCACATCAGTGAAATTTATTTCAATGTAATGGAAGTGGAAGCTGTAAATATCACTATCATCAAGTAATGCTGCAAGTCATTTTACTTTTTATGTAAATACAGTTGTCGAATATTTAACAGGAGGTAAAAAACTACTGCCTCAAGATTACTTTTAGAATAACTTGATTTTTTGGGCAACATGCAGTTTACAGGAAAGAGCTATATCTTGGCACATTAGTGCATTTGTCAAATTTGTACATTGAGTAGGTCAGTCCAGATTTTTCCAAACAATATTCAAGATGCTTGAATGGCTACCCTTCTTGATGAAAACAGGCAAAGAAATGGCTCAATACACAGTAAAGAGATCTGCAAGTAGGCAAGGTGACCCAACACAGACACTTCAGGTTCACAAGGGAGCATACAGGCACATACAATCTCCCAGCAAGACTAAAGCATGGTATTGGACTGACACAGTTGAAATATTTTCAAACCCAACTCAAATCACATTTAACCTAGCTCACTAGCATCTGCACAACTTTTCTTAAGACACTTCTATTTTTATACTTCCTGGTTTAAAATCAGACAGGCTCTAAGCACACCCGTGGATGAAGTTTCACATAAATTTACTTCAGAAAATGGTTGTTATGGAAGAATTTAAAGCAGACCATTCAGTGTACATTCACAGTACATTCAGAATGAAGAACAATTTTTCCTTTTCCTAGCACATTACCATTTTTTGCAGCTATTTCAGTCTACAGCCAAGTTACAAGAAGTACTTCCTACCCTGATCTTAATGTTTGGTTTATGGTACAGACTAAGGCCCAAGCAAAGTTTAGATATAAAATTATTTTGGAACATGAAGAAAATCTCATATAATATTTTTCACCATGTTTATGCTTTCTATTTCATGATCCCCACTTACAATATGTATAATTACAAACAACTATCTGATAAATCCTACAAGCTTTGGCACCCCTCCTTCACTGGAAAGAGTAAAGACTGAGTTACAGAGACACTTGCCCCTTCTGCTTCTTATTTTGCAGAGCCCCCTTCTGTTGAGCATAGTGTCAAATTTCTAGCAGAACAGAGGGGAATTCTCTAACATATACGGCCTTTACCTGCTCGAATAGAGTGTAGATTGATCCCGTTGACAGTGATCATCTGCATTCAAGGAAGAAGAGGAAAGTGTAGTTGCCAAGGAAGCTGCTTCAAACAGAGATGGAGTGCTTGGCACTAGATCCGGCCGGTGGTGTGAACCTAGTACTGCATATGCAGAAATAAAGAACAATGTTAACAAACTTATTTTTAAATTTAGTCCAAGAATCTTAATATAAGTATATCAAGTCCCATAGTGCCCTCATAAGCTTCTTGAAGTTTCCTAATATTTGAATTTATGAGATGGTATTATTCATATGCCCATACCCACACTCCTTCATATTACAGAGTGAATTTCAGCTGCTAACAAGTACATTCAGCAGAACACAGAGTAACTCCAAAGTCAAATATTAAACAGAGGTATGAGCTATGAATTCTTCTAAGTCTGAGGACTATACTCATGCTACCAGGACTCATTTATCAGATTGGATTAGGTAATTGGTTCTGCTTTCACCATGGCTGCAGGCAAATTCTGAAAGGGGCAGAGTTGTATGTCTTCAAAAAAACTCTGAAAACAATGAACTGAGCTTCAAAACACTTCATGTGACATGCTTCATTAGAAGTCAGTGGAAAGGATAGCATTGTCTCTGGCCTTAATGTTCTACCTGGACTGAATATCTTTTTTCATGATGTCCTGAAATTTGAAACATCATATAACAATCTTAACATCATATTGTGAACTTTGATTCTGACTTTGTCTTGCTCCTGAAGGTCCATTTTGACAAATATTACCAACTACTCTCTCCATAAGAATAACCTGACTCTGATTTTGAGAGTTCAGCCATACTCGTAATGTTCTAGTTATAGGACTTCTAGAGCTTATACAAAATTTTTGATAGCATAATTTAGGTTGTTTATTTGAAAGACTGTACCTTCTTCATCAAGGCTGGCATAACTTTGTCCTTCAGCAAGAATGCCATGCTTTTCATCCTTCCACTCCTGGCTAACTGCACACACTATTTCTTGTGATGCTGCCTTTAGGGCTGTGATGGAATTACACCGTTTCTTTGAAGGTGAAGGCTTTAAAGCTGCATTACCAAATGAACATAGATGTTGAATAATGTCATCTTATCTCCCTATGCATCTTTAACAGCAAATGAAAAAGTAAGCCATATAGAAAATACAGGTTTTGAATACAGATGAAGAAAATATCCAGAAACCCACTTAACAAACATTACATTAAAACTAGAGTGAAAGGTATTGTTATTTCATCTGTAAGAGACGTACTTTTATCTTTTTCAGTTTCTTACTGCTTATTATAGGACAATAAGTCAAGTAACTGGCACCACTGATTTAAAAAGCTTCTGTGGAATACCAACCCATGTAATCAGAGACAGAATGATACAGAAAAAAAAGCCAGAAAATACAAAAATGGGAAAGACATTTGGAGTATTCTGAGAGGTTATGATCTGTTTTTTGAGCTGTTAACTACTTCTGTGTAATGATACTGAATAATTTCCACTTCAGACTCACCTGTCAAAATATTTCTTTTTGGATACAATAAATACTTCCCAAGTCTTGATGGCCTACACACTCAGGTATCAGCACCTCTTTTATAAGTCTTAGCAGGGCCTGCCTATTTAAAAAGCATTTTGAATCAAACTCTGGGGGTTTGATTCAAAATCAAACAGATGGGGGTCATAACCATGACCCCCATCTGTAGTTTTTCTCTGGAAGGATGCCAGCTATTTAATTTAGTGGTTTTCAGCTGCTGGCTGCTGATCTCCATGCATTGGCTGCAAAGTTACTTCAGATGCACTATTACACTTCTTTATTGCTTTACTACAAAGTTCAAATTAAAATCAAGTTACTTGGCTGAAGACTGAAGGAAATAATCAGATACATAGTTCCAGGGTATTTTTAAAAAAGAAGACAGTTGCTGAGCTAGCCTCTGCCCAAGGCTAAATCCACTTATTAAGTTTTTGTTGTTAGTTATGCATGGTTGTTCTGTGCACTAGGGAAAAAACCAGATTCAGAACAGGGCTAAAATGTTTTAACTGAAATGTCAGATTCAAAGCTTGGAAATAATATTCCTGAAGGCAGGAAAACTCCCAATTTTTTATGAAAGAATAATAATGCATTTGAACCATTAATCTGTATAAAAGTGCATTAACAGCCTCGTATACAGAGGAAATCAATAAGAGCAGGATACTTAGACAGGTTAATTGCCTGGAAAAATGAGACAGATTAATTAAGATCAGAGAGAAAATTAGGCATGATATTCTTTAATTGTACATTGTAGGCTTCAAATACAGAACAGGTTGTGTCTTGTCCTGGAACAAATCTAGTAGTCAGAATTAGAAAGAATAGGGGCAAAAAAGATGCAGATGTTGAGGCAGGATACATGGTATTTATTTTGTCAGATGGGAGTGTCAAGTAGTAAGGAACAGACACTCTTTATTCTTTATCAATGCAGAGGAGTTCCTTTGAGTATTGTCTCAGACAGCAGAACTCCCACCAGTTCTTTGACAAAATTATTCTAAGATTTAAAAAGAACTGGGTCTCAGGAGGCTCCCTTCACCTTTAAGCTGAATTTTGCTTCACATTTTGTAACATTACACCAGTTGCTTCTATTTTCTTATTAATCAATCTTTTCCAAATGACTTAACTTTGAACATTTTAAATTGTTAATTTATTCTAGTATTTGTATTAATTTTTGGTTTACTTAAATCTTATTTAGTTCTAGTGTTTGTATTTTGTTCTCTCTCTGTCCACACAGAATTGTTTCTCACTCCAGATAACTAATGAAAATGTTAAGAGACCAACATAACACTGGTCAAAAAGTATTTGCAAAACTCCTTCTATCAGTTTAAGACAATGTCATGTGCTCAACACTCCTCTTGTAGTATTTGGGCCGAGTGACAATTCCACATTTTGACACTCAAACTCCAAAGCAAATACAGTTCCATGAGCAGGATTATGAAACTGCTAACTCAGATCCATTTTAAAGTACAAGTTCCTCTACAAGCTAGATAATTCTAGCCCATCAGTTAATACTTATTTGTCAAGAATACTGCTTCATAAAAACCCTCAACTCAGAAAACACTCTCCTACAGGATAATCAAAACCAGCCATTCTCTTACTAGAAAGAAAGAAAAAAAAAAGTGAAATTTCGGCATCACCTCCATGGGTTAAAAAAATAATCTGGTAGTAAAGCAGCAAGTTAGCATGTGTGCACACTATTTAAAACACCTAACCTGTATGTCATACTGTAAGATTTTATACCACTTGTGATAATTGTTGGAAAAAAAACCTCATTGCTCACAATAATCCAAATAGCTTTTCTCCAAAGAACAGCTTGAGGTTTGATCTCATCAAACCTCATCTTTTCCTTGCCAGTATATTTATTACACTTTCTTACTGAACACACATTGAGTACATCTCAGCAGTTGTCATAGAATGGCATATGTTGGAAGCAATATGAAAAATCATCTAGTTCCAAACCCTGCTGAGCCCAGTGACACCTACCACTAGAGCAGTTTGCTCAGATCTCCACCAAACTGGCCTTGAACACTCCCAAGATGGGGCACCTACCATTTCTCTGGGCAACCTGTTCCTGTGCCTAATCACCCTCACTTGTAAAGAGATTCTTCTTAACATCTAACCTAACCTTCTTCAGCTTAAAGCCATTGCCTCTTGTCCTGTCATTATATACCCTTTTAAGAAGTCCATCTCCAGCCTTCTTGTAAGTCTCCTTTAGGTACTGGAAGACTGCCACAAAATTTCCCATAGGCCTTTCTTTGGGCAGAACATCCCCAACTTGCCTAGTTTGACTTCATAGGAGAGGGACTCCGTCCCTCTCCTATGGTTGTTGACCCTCCCCTGGACTCTCTCCATCAGTTCCATGTCCTTCCTGTGCTGGGACCCCAGAGCTGGTGCAGCCCTGCAGGTGGGGTCTCAGCAGAGCAGAGCAGAGGGGCAGAATCCCCTCCCTGGCCCTGCTGCCCACCCTGCTCTGGATGCAGCCCAGGACACGTTTGGCTCTCTGGGCTGGCAGTGCCCATGGCTGGGTCATGTCCAGCCTCTCACCCACCAGCACCCCCAAGTCCTTCTGGGCTGGGCTGCTCTCCATCTGATCATCCCCGAGCCAGTGCTAGTATTCGGGGTTGCCCCAACACAGATGTAACACTTTGCACTTGACTTTGTTGAACCTGGTCAGGTTCCCATGGGTCCACTTCTCAAGCTTGTCCAGGTCTCTTTTGTCCCCCATCACCATCCTTCAACTTGCAACACTTGCAGCATTTCAGATTGAATTTCCTTTCATTATCATGGTCGATATATAGAGAAATTATCCATCAATTCATTAATATTTATAAGACTCACAAAAAGTTTTATTTTCCTGAAAAGCTGCCACAACATATCATGCATACAGGGAATCACTACTTGGGGTTAATTCAAATTTTCTCTTTTTCTTTTAAATATTCCTTCATTCTACTTAAAATATCTTAATTGTTTTAGTATAGTTAGTCTCAGCCTTTTCCTTTCATCTGCCTATCCTATTCTTTTTCTTATTTAGAATTTCACAAAACACTTATCATATACAATTCTACCTTCTTACTGCAGTATCAGTTTTCCCTCTTCTTCATATGCCATTACACATAATCATGTTTGTTGTTCTGATCTGCCAGGCCTTTAACACTGGTTTTCATGGGCAGGCTCAGAGTTCACAGGTTTGATTATCTTTAGAAAAGTGTATCATCTTTAGACAACATGCAGAGCAACAAAGGCCAATATGACTTTCTACCAGTGGTAGAAAAGGTAGTGAAAATGAAACCTGATCTGAACTTTTGATGGAAAAAGCCTGTATGAAGTTGTCTCTGAAGTTGTTTTGTTGGATTTTTGCTTTTAATTACTAAGACGCTAAATTAATTTCCCTGATTTGAGTCAGTTTTGCCTGGGATAGTACTTGGTGAGTGATCTCTCCCTGTCCTTATTTGAATCCACCCACTTTTGTTAAAACTTTCCCCTGATCTAGTTGAAGAGGGAGGGTGATAGAGTGTTTAGGTGGTAACCTGAAGCCAACTTTAGACAGCCCTGATGTGACAAAAGTACATAATACATAATTCTCTGTAATTTTACTAATGGAGTAAAATCCCAATTGTCAGAAATTCAGTTTCCTGACTGAAGCTACAAAAGTGCTACATGATGTTGTAGAAAGGCTTGTTTCACTGCCAAGACAGGAGCATATAAGGTTATGATTATAAAAATATCTAAAAAAGTAGAAGTCACTACTCTCTTACCTTGAGCTTTTTTGAAAACTCTTGCATTCATAAACTTTAAAAATCTGTCTGCATAAAAACTTGGTCGGTGAACTGAAACAGTATCCTACGAGATTAAAAAAGATCTCAGTCACATTTTCCACAAGTAAGGTGTCAAGATGAAGCTGGACACCTCAGGTGAACTATAATATGCATTTCAGGCATAGTCAAAAATAGTGAATCACTACCATTTATGAGTTATGAATTATACAGCTATATTCTGCAAAATCTTCCAAGCATTTGAAATTATTTTTTTTCAAATTATGTATATCTTTCAGTTATAGATTCATTATGTTTTGCTAGGTGGCTAGACTTGTGTAAGTTATAAGGAAAAACTAATATTATTAGTTGTTATTTGAAAGCTCAACAAATAAAACCAGAGCATGTATTGGGAAAATTTCAGCAGCAGCTCAAACCACATGGTGAGGTTAGACTACAAATGTACCAGAACAAATTTCTTCCTGGTCAACATTAGTCAAAGGACACCAGCTAAAATATCAGCAGTTTAAAAAATTAATAAAATCTACTTACCCCATCATAAACAAGAGCTTTCCAAGAATGTTCCAGTTTCTTCATTAACCTAAGTAAAAAACTACATCAGAACTGCTTTATAAAGCTTCCACTTTATAAATAATTTCAGATTATTTTGCTCAGTGAAAATTCATTGAAAGTTGAAGTTCAACTTACCTGTAAGACTGGAGAATATCAATAATACCCATAAATAAAAGCAGCTTTTCACCTCTATGGCTTTTTGCTGGAATACCTCCCATTCTAAGAGAAACAACATAGAATATTTTTTAAGACATCTGTGATCACCAGTTAACCAGCTGAACTGTACCCACTTGTAAACCCAAAGGAGTAAACAATATTCAAGTCAGATGCCAGAGTGCAAAGTCAGTCAAATGTGAATCACCTAGGATGCAATGGATTTTAAATAGAAAATTTGAAGTATCTGGGATTCAGTGGTAAGTATCCATGATTAAAAAAAAGAATGAATACACATTTTAAACAGAATTGGAAATATTCAGATGATTTGAGAAGTGGAAGGAAGTATACATCAGTTTATTGCTAATGAAAATAAATAACTTTAGATAAGGGAGAATTTTCTCACTTTATTGATCATAGGTAACAAATCACAAAGAGTTTGCACATTAATCAAAGTCTAAAAAGGTTGTTTCATATATTTTTCACTAAAAATTATGTATTGCTGTGCTTTTCCAAAATTTCTTTACAGACAGATAAGTGACAGATAAAGCAACAGTATCAAGCTGAGAATTCTGACTGTGGGCCTCCAGTTGGTCCCAGGTCCATACTCAGTCATGAACGGTCATTCTAAAACCCACTCTTCCTACTCAAACACCTAGAAAAATGGTCCATTTTAGAACCTCAGCATTGTTTTTTGCTCCACTAGCCATTATGTCAATATAAGAGAGATTGTGCAAGGAGCAAGGAAGGACTACACTTGACAGGATCTGAGTAGCACTACATTAGCTCAAGTGATGTGCCAGCCCAGCTAGTGCAACACCTCTGCCATCATACAACAGCACTGGCCATCTTCTGTGTGAATGTGAGTGAGTTGTAAAAACCAAGTGAAATAAAGCTCTGTCTAATTATAATCTAGAGTTCTCAGTGTCTGGAAACACTCTGTGAATGCTGAATATCATAATTCTCTCACTTGTTTGCTGTAGGTTTAAGCACAGATTTCTATATAATTAGGTGTATTTACCTACATAGCTCCCTTGAGAACCAGGAAGAAAAGTAAATTCTTAATTTTAGATTAAATCCTAATTAAAATAAAGGACTGATTATATGCAATGCTGAATGGGGACGATAATACCCTCGTAGTACTTAATATATTATGAAAGAAACAACAGAATAATGATTGTTTATATATTCAAATTTCTATTAAAGTTTTTGCTAGACAAAAAAATAGGAGAAAAACATCAGTTCTTAATATCAGGAAATGTAATATATGACTGCACTTCAGTGGTCGACGATATTCTCGGTACATTGAGTATACTACTTCAAGATGAAAACAACCCCTGTAGGAATAGCCATTTCAATGTTAATTTTTTGGACTCACAAGGCTGCTTTCAGTTAAAATTAGATTGTAGCTGGGACTCTTGTAATAGTTGTCTGATAGCATTTCTTTTATAAAGTAATGCATGTGTGCATATGTAAGTCACTCTGAACACCATTTATTTAAAGACAATCAATCTACTGACCAACATTCCAATTTCATGCTCTGTGGCAAATCTCGATGATGCAGCTTTTGGGGAAAAAAAAGAAAAAAAGAAGGCTAAATCTTTCAATTCCTGGAATGCAGTGTACTCATGAAAGTTTTGCCTGTTAATACTTTTAAAAGCAATCTTAAGATCATGTTACAGCACTTACGTGTTTGTTGTCTCGGTGGTGACGGATTCTCCAGACTTCCCAGGGCCCTGTATAGACTCCATGGCTGTAGAATAGAGAACTTTCTGCCCTCCATGGCGTTTTGGATCTGATGCACTCTGGGAACACTCTCCTTCTCTTTCCTTCATGTTACTGTTCAATATGTGGATCCCCAGAAGCAGACTGTAGTCCATGATCTTAAAACTTTCTAGAACCTAGCAAAGAAGGAATGACTATACTGAAACCACAAAAGAATTACACAGCAGCATTTTGCAAACCTAAGTGAAAACAGGCCCTCAAAGCACAAGCTTCTCTTACCAGGAAGTGTGTGAAATTACAGTTACACAAAAACTTTTTACTATTCACACAAGTCAAGTGCTCTAATTAGCTGAAGGCTCTTGTAACAAGTGAGAAAGAAAGATGCACAGCTGAAATGTAACCTGATGTTATTTTGTAGTCAAGGAAGATAATTCCAGGCAGCACCTTTTCCTTTATAGCAAATAATCAATTAATGGTTCCATCATATACTTATGAAAACCACATTTTTAAAATTATCTGTAATCCACATTTCAGACCTCCCTGAGCATTTTTGCCTGTACTCCTCTCTTATCTCCCCTCCATCTCCTATTTATAACAGAGGCCATACTCTTGGAGAACTTTCAAATGTCAACAAGAGTATTTGCTGCCATCCCCTTATTAGCAGCTAATGGGATTGTAGTACAATATCACACACCTCTCTACTAGAGTAAATAGAGCCTATCTAAACTCAAAAGACAGGTTTTACTTCTGAAGCATGACTTAACCAACCATCCATTTCTTCTAGCTCTACCAACCATTTCTGTCTCTGCCAGCATGTCTTCTCTCACACACAAATAGTTTCATTTGTTTTTAGTCAGCTACACCATTACAAAGTCTGGCTTGCTGTCATTGAAAGGCAATACAGCTCAAGTCAATACCCCAACATGAACTAAAGCAAGCTGCAGTCACATCTAGTAATATAACCAAACTGTTCACAGCAACTGTTTAATGTCAGACAGCAACTGTGTTTAATGCCTTACACGACATTGCTAAGTGGAGGGAGAAACACCAGTAACAGCCAGGAGGGATTATGCTGTGCTCACCTCTCCTTTACCTCATGCAGCTCAGCAGTGATTCATGATGTGTTTTGGCACATAGTGCCTGAAGATAATGGTGTCATTTTTGTCACAGAATCAAGAGGCAATAGTATGTCTTTTTATGTGAACAAGAAAAAAAGTAATTTTACAGAGATGAGAGCAGATTCCAGGTATGTAATTCTGATGAAGATTATCCAAGCATAAGTGTTTTTGGTTAAGCAGAAACATCCCTTCCCTTTATGGGGGAAAAAAAAGCAATATCAGCACTTGTATAGGTTTAAAAACTATATGGCAGTAAATCAGTAATTTAGTATGGATCTGTATGTCTAATCATAAGGGTTTTATACCACTTACCCTAATTGTTGGAAAAATACTCATTGCTCAGATAACCAGAGTAGTGATGAAACAAAGCATAAATGTAGAAAGGCACAAAATCAGACCTGATTTTCAGACTCAAAGAATGCCTTTAAGACACCATGGGTTTGCTCTTGTGCAGAGGGATCCTACTCAGCAACGCCTTAGTGGAACAAGAAGAAGGCTGCTAATGTATGGCCTTAGTAGTCCACAGCATCTTCTGATGACAGAACTCACAAAGGATTTCATACACAACAAAAGCTGTATTCTAGCTACAGTATTCTGAAATTTCGTTATGCATTGTGTGGACATGTTTGTGGTTTACAATCATAAATTGCAAAAATAGCATGGCTAACAGGTACAAAGGCACTTGGTTCCAAAAACACCTAAAATTTTATTTACTGGTTAGTTATTGCTACACTTTACTCAGACTTTCTCAGAAAGAAATGACAACATCATGTATTCATTCAGAAATATGTAATCAATGAATGTTTGTCATCAAATGCTAAAACTAAGTTCAGGATAGGCTTAAAAATAACCTTAATAAGCAATACTGTTCATGCAAAACCAGAACAGGAGCTAGTCAGGGAAAAGCATTGCCACATTTATTTTAGAGTTATAAATTACTGCTGACAGTTCTACCTCCAACATATTCTTTACTACATTTTGAATTAGGTCATATTACACACATGATTTTACTGCACTAATTACATAACCTACCTCTACAATTGGATCTAGTCCCCTGAGAGGCTGTGCTGCAATGTTCTGCTCCTTCTTCCACAGGGACCTCTTATGTGATAAAATTAATCCTTCTCACTACATCAATTCATCACTACCACTTAAACCCATACTACTTGTACAGTACAACAGACCATGCCTTGACAATTTATGATTTTGGCATAGGATTACCGAAAAACATCATAAAAACAAATTTCATTATTGCAGTTCATTAACAGACTGAAACACCTTCACATCCAATGGATTAACTGCAGCACAATTTCTTGTAAACAGCACACAGCATAAGAACCTTGTCCCCCATACACTCTGTTCATGGCCCTACGCAGAGGTGGCATTACGCTGTCCACAAAGTGTCTTCAGGATATCATTACATGATCTGGCTGTCTGCCTACAGCTTTGATGTACGTTTCTGATTACTTCCCCTTAGAAATGTGTTAACCAAACCAACCACTCCTTATGCAAATTAACCTTTGTGACCATATCTAAGCAGGTTTCGGTCCCCATTTGTTTCTAATGAAACTTCTGGTAAGAAATAACTAACCAGAATAATAAGAAAGAATCTCATAAATCAGCACTCAACAAAGCTTTGTGTCAAACTCCTCAATCTGTATTAAGACAGTAAATCAGCTGGATTTACAGCTGAATATATCTGAGTTGTTCTCACATATGTATCTTCATTAATATTTAAAATACCAAATTGTGATAATTTTAAAATATGCAAGTAACATTCTGCACACACAGTTGTACAAAATAATCTGTTTCAACAAGGACAAGTTACAAAATGCAGAACATTTCTTTTCCTGTGCTGAGGTTTGCTTGCAGATACTTTTGATGATTTTAGGACTGCTTTTGAGAGGCACCAGCAAGTTTTGCTACAGAGGCACCAAAATTATAACCTAATCTAAGGAAAAAACCCCATTCAAATAAATTACAATATTACATGGCTATATTCATAGCAAAAGGAGAAAGCCCTGCAAAACACCTGACTCTATCCTTGTGAGATCACTAGAAATTGACATAAACTCCTAGAAATACACTACTTATCTACTTATTTAGGTAAAGGGATCCCAGTCTTTGCTCATTGAACCATTATGACATGTTCCTTGCTAGCAAAATGGCACTGTGGGGTTTCAGCAAGAATGGTCTTAATCATGCTGTGTACTAACAAATGGTGGATTTGATAATGACAAGTACACCTAAGTTCATTAACTTAACATTAAATTGTTCATCTTGGTAGTATTTATGTGTGCTAATTCACTAGCTACACAGATTCTGTCAACACAGTGTTGTCACTTCGTCACCAAGTACCGCTGTCAAGACTGACTTCAGCTGCTCTGAAAACTTCCAGATGGCAAGTGACACTCACCCCTTGTAGCCTTAAGCACTATTTTGTTTCCTACCACATTAAAAACCCACAGTAAAATGGCATCACAAAATATGTTGTTTCAGAACATAAAAAATTATCTCTCTAAATCAGATTTTCTTTTCTCAGAGCTAATCAGATGTTAAACTATTCTGTGAATCATCTTAGACATGGTTACGCTCCACTATCTCAGCCACTGACTAACTGAGCAAAACAAGTATTTCTGCCATGAAATGTCATTTTTTTTTATATGCAGGCAGCCCGAACTACACACTGTCTGACAGAGAAATCTGCATTTACATTTGCTATTCATGCAAAACAGCATGCAAAAAAGTCATTGGATCACTTTCATAAAAGGGTCAAGAAAAATACAACTCAAAAGAAAAAAATTAGAAGCTTATTTAATGAAAGTACTAAATGGATAACCATGCAAGAAAATATTTCCTCTCCTACAAGCATTCTGGAAAAAAAAAAAGTGACGTAGGAATTAACACAGTGGAAAGAAGACTGATTTTACAACATAGCAATAATTACTATTCAACATAATGAGCTATATGAAATAAACACAAATTAAAGGACTGTCTCACAAAATAACCATGTTGTAGGAACAAGTTCACAAATGTCAATGCCTAAAAATGGGTCTTGTTTAGAAAAAATCTATCCCAAGAAAATGAATCATCACATTCCCACCAAAGCATATGTGGAATCACTTTCCATTTCAACAGAATTCTCAAAATATATTGTTAACTAACATTCCAAAACTAACAATATGGATTCTGATTTTAAAAGTAAAAGTAACAAGAAATTCCTAATGTCAATTGATATGACAGGAGTGATAATAAAAAGATCCAAGAGATCTACTGTGGCATTCACATTCTCTGAAAAAATTCCTTTGCCCAGGATTTTTCTCCTGGGAAGCTGAGAAGCCTCAGAGAAAAGGAAAACATATCTCATTTTGTTTCTCCTGTGTTGTGCTCATATGTGGAATGTGTTTGGAGATTGTTTACCCACAGGTGATTGTTTCATTGGATTCTGGTGTGAGTTGTTTTGACTCTTTGGCCAATCAGGGCCAAGCTGCGTCAAGACTCTGGAAAGAGTCACGGAGTTTTCATTATCTTTTTAGCATTTAGTAAGTATCCTTTCCGTATTCTTTAGTAGAGTATAGTATTCTTTAATATAATATAGTATCATAAAGTAATAAAGTAGCCTTCTGAGAACATGGAGTCAGATTCATTATTCCTGCCTTCATCGGGAGGAAGCAAATACAAAAATAATGTTTCCCAGCAAATACAATAATCTACAGCATCATGCTATGGCAGTTTCCCTCAAACTACCATTTCTGACAAACTGGCCCTTCGTCTGAGATAACTATGTTCTCCAACTCCATGCCACATCATGCCATCTTTTATTTCTGTCCTATGCTGCAGTTTAATATTTCATTAAATTATGCCAACACTACTGTTTGTAAGGATATGCTGTACAGTGGGTCACTGAAGTTATTTGGCTTAAAGAATTATCCGTGTAGATCCTTTGAGGTAAAAAAAAGGCAAAAAACTGCAAAACACTACTCACACTACTAAGGGATTTGAAAAATTCTGTGGATAAATTTGGTCATATGAGGTCTGCATTACATTTGCTACAGCACAAAACAGATGTGCAATCACATCATAAAATTTTTGTATCAGCTGGCTGAAACAACAGTGATGAAATAATACCTAAGTCTCAAACTTAGGAGATATGATCCTCTTTAAATTTCCTTATCTTTATAGGTTTCTTCATTAGTCACTTTTAAAATGCAATTTCCTCAGAAAAAACCTGTGTTTTTTGCCATAAAGGTAAAATGCAGTCTCTCAAAACCCATTCATTTCTCAATAGTAAAAACATGTTCAAATTATTTTTTTTGCTCTTAAAAATTACATGACCACAATTTGATTGTTACTGCTTCTCCAAAAAGGCAATGATAGGATAGCTACAGAAAGTCTCAGCAATAGTCTGGAATTTGAAAGGTAGTTTCAATTTTCAATTGTGTACATTGTATATATGATAAATTAATGAATGTTCCATCTTTAGGAACATTGTAATATTACACTCCTTGCTTCAGTTAAGGTGCAAATACTGCAAAATGAACTGTGAGA
This sequence comes from Fringilla coelebs, assembly GCF_963513975.1. Classification (NCBI taxonomy): domain Eukaryota; kingdom Metazoa; phylum Chordata; class Aves; order Passeriformes; family Fringillidae; genus Fringilla; species Fringilla coelebs. The sequence continues at coordinate 34,542,023 of NC_140031.1, forward strand.
CAAGTTTTCAGACCCCGTCACCTCAAGTGTGAACAAAACAAGCAGGGGATGCAGGAGCTGAACAATGCTATCAACCTGTACTTGTTCCAGCACAGATAATCTGGAGGCACCAGCCCATGAGGAATCACCACAAACAACTCAGCTCCATTCTCTAATTGGGCAGGTCAAGCATTTCCTCACCAGCACTGCCAGGAGGTGTGAAAGGCAGAACTATTCCAGCAGCAGTCCACCATTGCAGCACTGCATTCCCTGGGGAAGGAGCTCTGTGTCACTTGTCAAGATGGTCTGTGCTGGCTGAATAGGTGTATCAGGAGGCCAATTCAGCTAAGCAAGGAAGCCACAGAACAGCTTGAATGTGAAAAGCCAGCCTACAGCCTACAGGACAGGTGAGGATAGACAGGCCAGAAAGGAGGAATAGAGAAACATTGTCTGGGCATCTAGGGATGGCAGCTGTGATCAAGGAAGCCAAAGGTCAGATAGAGTTGAGACTAGCAAGGAATACCAAAACACAGAGAAAAGCTGACCGAGGAAGACATGAGTCCATTGGTGAATAGGGGAGGAGATTCAGTGGCAGCAGTCACAGACCATAGCAGGACCCCACCACCACCGTCTTTCATTACCAGGAAATTCTGCCAGGCCTCTGAACTTAGCGATGGATCTTAAGGACAGGGACTAGCAGACAGGGATGTTTATATTTAAGGAGTAGAAGAAAAGTCCATTGCTTTCTGATTCTGATTGCAAATGTGAGCAATAGAAATACAATCCATATTGAAGCAACACAGAAGAGAATTTCTTAGTCCTGATATACTGGAAAGATCAAAAATTTCCTTTCTGAAATGAATTCTTCATTTCAAGTACCTACCCTAACTTCTTCACTTTGAAGTAGCAGTAAAAAGAAATGACAAGTTTTCAAGTCCTAAAAAGCTGGTCAGTTATCACTATACTGATCCAAATACCTCATGCACAGAAAAAAGCAGAGGCAACACTGATGTCCTTTTCACAAAATGTCTTTTTACAGGCAGAAATAAAAGGCAGGTAGTCAGATCCGACCTTATTAACTGAGCAAATTCAGCGATATGAAAGATAACAGTGTCTGCTCCTTCTATTTTACAATACAGAGTAAGACTTGTTTGAATAGGAAAAAAAGGCAGTTAATTTTTTCTATACATATAACTTTCAGTGTGTTTATATGGATATATCTAAAGATACACATAGACATCTACTTTATTGTGCATATGTGTATTTATGTAAATACACTGATTACTATAGGAGAATTTTCTTCTTTACTTTTAATACTTTTAAAATTTAGCTGGGCCTTTAGGAACTCTAGACTAACTTTAGAGTTGTTAATTTAAGATATTCATTGAAAAGGATTATATTAGGACTCAAATAACACGTAGTAGGAATTTTCCCAGACTCCCAAAGAATCATTAAGAATCCCCTTATAGGTAATAATTAAATTATTGATTCTTGTTTTTACTTTTCAGTCCAGTTCCATCTTTTAGATACCCTCTATTATTTCCAATACAATAGATTTCCCAAGCTCTGACTGGATAAGTAACCTTGGACAAATGGGGGATGCACAGAAAGGCATCCAGATCCCCAGATGCGACATACTGATGCATCATTCTCTGTCATCACACATGGTAGGAGCTCAGGAAATACTCACTGCAAGAAGCTAGAGAGAGAACAATGTGCTGTGTTAGATAAATGTCTCATGCTGAATACACAGCTGAACATGAGGTCACACAGCTTTACAAACCAATCACAAGGCATTGCAGACTTCTGTGATAAACAAAAAATTCTATTCATGTGTAAAAACAATGCTTTCCATCTTGTACCACAGGTGGCAGTGAACAACAAACTCTGATATTCAGGGTGTCTCTTCTATGTGGTGAGTTCAGACTATCCATTTTCCTTTATTATTATGAAATTTTTACGATTTCTCTCGGACAAAGCAAATCTTTTCTTTCCAAAACCCCATGAATCCTGGGAAGTTCTGAGAGATCTGGAGTCTCCCTTTTCCTACTTTACATTTTCTTACCCATGCTACAGGAAAAAAAAAAAATTACAGCAATTCTCTCTGTCCATAATAGTGATGGTGATTCCATTCACCAAGGTCCTCTCAAAGAGCAATGACAGGTATCTCTTTTCTGCCTTGAAAATATTTTGTGGACAGCTTTTATGTGGACATTTCAGCTGAGGAAGAAATTACCTTGCTCAAGAAGACTGCTGCCTGTCTTCCCATTGCTAGGTAACCAAGAGACATATTCACAGCAGTTTATCAGTACATACAGTTTATCAGGCATAATAAAGTTCCACAGGACTAATTATATCTCAAGAAAAAAGTAATTAAAATCTCCAAATTAATGGAAATCATCATCATCATCAACAAATGTACTGGACTTCATTCCTGTATTAATCTGTATTGCCACAGATGGATCAGCGTAATCCTGGATGTGCATAGAAATAGAGGCATAGCCCTGGAACTTAGGGTTGTGCTAGATGATAAACTTGATGAGTTAGCAATGTGCCCTGGTGGCTAGAATGTCCACTTGTATCCTGGGGTACACTGAAGGCAGTACAGCCACCTGGTTTGAGAAAGGGGATTGTGCCACTACACTCAGCATTGGAGCAGCCTCGCCTCGAGAACTGCATGCAGTTTGGGGCTCCACAGTGTAAGGAGGATATTAAATATAAGAATGTGTCCAAAGGAAGGCAACCAAGACAGTGAAAGGACTACAGGGCATGATTTGTAGGGAGGAGAGGAGGATATAAGGTTTGAGGGTGACAGAAAGGGTGGTGCTGATCTCTGGTGCCTGGTGATAGGATGCAAGGGAACAGCTTAAAGCTGCATTGGGAAAGTTCAGAGTGGATAGAAGAAAAAGTACTTCAGTGAGATGGTGATTTAGCATTGGAACCAGTTCCACAGTGAGGGAAGTGCTCATGGTCCCCAGTCTGTTGGTGTTCAAAAAGAATTTGGACATTCCATCTATGACTATGACCTCAGATCACAACAGCTTAACTAAAATACAGGCTTCATCAGTGCTCTGACATCCATAGTTATCCCTCCATAAATAGCAAGGAAAACAAATAGAGGTTAAGTAATCTGTACTGAGTAAATTTAGAGGTGAACACAGAAGTTTAAATATATACTCACTCGACAATCCCGTTGTAGTGTTTTCATGAGTGCACTGTGTGTTTCAGAGTCAAAATACAACCCTTCATGCATATCTTGAAGGAAATCCAGGTCTTTGAATGTTGGGTTGGACTTCTCCCTCTCTTTTCTTGATGCTCTGCGTTTGTATGTGGAGCCTTTCAAGTCATATGTGAAATGCATTTTCAAGGCTCGTGGCAAAACATTGTTCATGACAACAATTCTAATATTAATGCCTCCTGACTGAACGCAGTACAGCCCATAAAATTTTGGAAGAAGAGTCCTTGGATTCTGGTTCAGATTCTAAAACAAAAGAGATATTTTTAAATACATCTATTTTCAATGAATTTCCATGCTTAAGAAAGGGTCTTCTTTAACAGCAAAATACATTAACAAACATGAAGAAAATTATGAATGTTTTCTTATTCAGCACTGTTTCTTCAACCAGTTGATTATCTTTGTGGGTTTCTATTCCAGAAAGCTAGCATAGGCAAAAGCTGGCATTTTTGCCAGGAACTTATAAAGGGCAAAAGCAGAGCACTAACTACATTTATGCCAGGTTTCTATTTCTCTCAGAAAAGAGCAGGCTAGGTCAAACCTAAAAGCATCCCAAAGACTTAATTTTTTTTTCCGACCTGAATAACCTTTGTGTTTTACCTGCTGGAAGGAGTCTGGGTTAAATGTAGTTCTCATTATCTTGACTTGGATTCTGAAAAACAGAACCCCTCTCTCCCATGAGGCTTTACACACTCAGGATTAGTGCCAAATGACTAAATTATTTCCAAAGGCATGTGAGGTCATAATAGAACCACAATTGACCATCAGAACAGAAAAGTGTGAAATAATCCAAATTCCACAACAGGTAAAATAAATTAGGTAGGAGAGGATAGAGGTGAGAGAGAAAATCCTTCTTCTGAATACAACTGTTCTCAGTCTTCAGCATGAAAAAGAAAGAAGGGGAAAAACTACTTCAGGTCTTAGATGATTACTAAGTTACAACATACAACTATCAGAAGAAAGTATTTTCACAGAAATAAGCACAGTGATTGAAGTTTTATATTTTGGAAGCAATTAATTGCATAGCAGTGAGAATAAAGGTCCCAGAAATAATACAAACTGGCCTTCTATGTACTTGTGATAACTCAAACTTGTGCTAAGTGGATTATCATGATTAGGAACAACAAAACCTGCCACCATTGTCCTTTTTGATGTGTCAGTACACATCTTTTTTTTCTTACACACAGAGTGAATCCATGTTACTTTAGTGCAATAATGACAACATTCCTCATTTTTAGTATAAGTGAGAAGGTAATTTTTCAAGTATTTACGTCAGGAAACAAAGCAGGAAAAGAAAGTCAGTCAGGTCTAATAATACAAAGTCCCACATACCACCCAGAAGAATGCCTGTTCATATGTATGGGTGGCTCTTGTTACCAAAAAAAAAAATTAATTCTACTTACTTTTTAATCAATGGTTTTCCCTTTAGATGATACACAAAACCCAATACAATGGACTTAGAATTAGCCCTCAAAAAGCTCTATTTAAAAATTAAGTTTTGAATAAATTACATGGATAAAAATATCTTTTACATCATTGCTTTAATACATTAAAAATGGAAATCAGAAGTAGTTGGAAACAAAAGGGAAACTGACCGGTCTAGTTTCTTTGTCCACTCTGAGTGAAATGCAGAGGGTAGACAAACACAAAATGGAGAAAGAAAATTGAATTAGAAATTTAGAAACCTTATTTTGTTGCTAGCTTATTAGAAGCAAAGTTTGGTATCAAATTAGATTATGACATTCAGCTTCATCTTGAATGCTAAAAGAGCACCAATTCTTATCTTAAATATATTCTTGGTTTATATCTATTCTTTCTGTTGGGTGTGTAGGGCATGAATTACAAAGGCAGGTAAAAATGTAAAAAATATTACAAAAAATACAGATTAACTCAGTGGAATATTTCAAGACAAATGAAACTGAATCTTCAGAAGTGACATGAAACAGGAGAAATAGAAGTAAAATAAAGTCTTCAATTACTTACCATATAATAACCTGGCAAGAGCTTCTGAAGAAACTCAGCCTCTTTGTGTTGAACTGTTTTGATGATGAATTCGTCACCACTAGTTACAAAAAATAAAGACCCACTGGCACCTGGGTTGGATAATTCAATTAAAGGTTCACTGCAGATTGAGTACTGGAAGAGACAAAAATTGCTTTTCACTGCCAATGCGTGCATTACCCAGACACAAGTTTAATATGAAGAACTGCAGGTTCAAGTAGTTACAAGAGAATCACGTAGCAACACTACTGCTGCTGCCTGAAGTTTGTCAGGCTACTCCCCGGGCCATGCTGCACAACTACATCCATGGAGGAGAGCTGGCAGCTGAGCATATATCCCTCTTCACGTTCCAAAGCAAAAGGTTCCTTTGGAGTGAGACCAGTGGTTGATGTGGAAGGAGTTGATCTCCATGCTGTCAGCACAGCAAATTCTGTCAAAAGCTTTGAGAAGACATTTTCACTGGAACTGTTTGCTTTTCACATCCATTTTTTGAAAGAAACAGGTACAAGATGGTAAAAAAATAAACTGGGAGAAAAATATTCTGTGCAACTCAGATTGAAACTATTAGACTGAACTTGGTATAACTATAGCAACTAATTTTAGTATAGTTACTAATTTTTTAAATCTTTTACTAGTTTTATGATTGAAAACCACCTGAAACAGAAAAAAACCCCAATGCCAGTAAGCGAGAAAAACTGGAATTTGAAGGACCATTATATTGCATATTTAGCCAGGCTTCCTTTTCCACAGGACACATTAAGAATTACAATCTCATTAAGGAGGAAAAAGACACCAAAGACTATGCCTTACTAGTAGAACCATACTCATACAGAGACTAATGTACATTTATTAAGTGTCCACTACTCCAAACGTCATTCAAATTAAATGGAGAGTTGACATTCAGCTCAAAACCATAGAAAAATCTATCTATATTAAACTTGAAAGAAGTGATACCAGAAAATCTAATAAATACGTTCTTTTGTGAGCCCTTGAACTAAAGGGCTCATAGGAAACATGCATCCTCTTATCCTAGCTCCAGCTAAGGCTTATAATTTTTAAGAGAATTTTGTATGATATATAAGTATTTCTTCTCCTTGCTTATACTCAATTCCAATTAATACAAAATACCTTTCATGTAAATCCCATAGTTGAAATTTTCTACAGACAGAATAGTCATACCAATCTGTAACACTACAAACCTTTAGACCAACTCAGCAGTTGTACTGCATTTTTGTACTGCAATCGCATTTTTCTTTCCAAAATATTTAAATCTTAATGAGCAACTGTCACCGTGATAAACATTTGAATAAAATTATCCTAAACATTAAAGCTTGATAGAACAGTATAACATAAGCACAAGACATTGACCTACACTCTGCATTGTTGTTTTCCAGTGGTATGCATTTCTGTAAAAAAAAAATCAACCCACCAAATGCTGCTAATACAAGGGGCCCAGCTAGTTTTGACTGGACACTTCTGGAAGGCAAATCAAAACCAAAAGATAAGAAAATCGCCAAGAGCCAAGTGAGTATTTATAACCAAGAAGTTTCCCTGCAAAATGACAGTATTCCATGAGGTTTACAGTGACAATTTAATACTACCAGCTTTTCAAATGTATTTGCGCTTGTTATCCTGACTCCTACAGTGTGTTGCTGTTCATCCTCTTTGGAAAAGGTGAAGCTTTAATTCTTGAGCTTCATCACTTCAAATTAACAGTGTAAACTTACATACACTTGCTGTAATTTCTACTCTTCTTATATTACTTCACATGCCCTTCAGCCACACTAGACAATAATTTACTACTTACATACCACTTGTGTGTTTTCCTGTGCCAAGTGAAAAAAGAATCTGCAACAAATTGTCTTTACTAGTAACTTCCCTCAGGGAATAGTCTTTTTGTACTTAAAATGACTGTCACAAATCTTATTCTCAGCATGCAGTGTTTGTATAAACTTTAACTTCTGCTACTGCAAAAGCTTCCTTAGATGGAAAAGAAGTTGCAGGTGATAATAACTTTGCTTTAGGAAGCACAGTCCTTTTAGCAGCTGGCAACACAGCCCACATACTTCAGCTTTTACCAAGACCATAAAAAGAGATAAGATAAATAGCACATTAAATAATGATACAACTGTAACCCATGATGTCCTTGTCTCTAAGCTGGAGAGGCATAGATTTGATGGATGGATAACTCAGAGGATAAGGAATTGGTCATACTCTAAGAGTTGTGGTCAATGGAAGGAAGAAATTCTTCCCTCTAAGGATGGTGAGGTGCTGGAGTGTGTGGTCTAGAGAAGTTGTGGATGCAACTAGAATTCAATACCAGACTGGATGGTACTGGACAGTGCTTTGAGCAACTCAGTGTAGGGCAAGATGTCCCTGCCCATGGCAGTGAAGTTGGAAATAAATCATGTTTGAGCCCCTTCCAATCAAAACCATTCTATGGCTCTCTGATTTATAAAATTCCCAAACAGCTTTATTTCCTTTATACTACAATTTATAATTCAAAATAATGATTTTTTTTTATATGTAACTATGGTCTTGAGGACTACTAAGATAAAATCCATATGTAGCACTAAAGAATTAAAATAAGACACCCACATTCAACCTAAAAAAAAGTAAAACAAGCCAAGTTTTGCTTTCAGACTTATTGTTCATCTAGGAAGAAAACCCCATTACAGCATAAAAAACTTGAACACAACAGAAACAATTTATTTAGTAGTATATTAATATTTCAGAACCATTTAATCGATTTTTCTTTTTTATTCACCCAAGCCCTTTCAAAGCCTTTTGGTCTTAAAGAAGCCATTATCAATAATAGAACAAAAGCTCATTCCGCATTTTAAAGCTCATTCAAAAAATGGCATATAAAGTTGCTAATTTGTACCAGAACTCTGATTTCTTGGATGATCCACCATGAAACAAACCGAACATGGAGCAAACATCTACAAGATGGGCAAACAGCTAGAAGACAATCCAATTCAGCATTCACTTTACCCTTCCAAAAGCAGAACCACAGGAGAATAAAATAGCGAATACTTGTTCTAGCAATATACAAAGTGGTTCTACCAAGTAAAGCCTGCTTTTACAATGTCAGCAAATGTGTAACTTTTTTCCTAGTGTAAACTGAACACTGTGAAAGAGTAAGTCTTCAATTTATAAAATAGAGAACAAAGGAGGCATTCTAAAATTCCTCATTTTTAGTCTGTCATCCATGTAGTGCAAAGCTAGACAGGAACATTTGCAGACTTCACTTTGTAATGACATGCGTAAGTAACTCAAATTACACAAAAGTACTTAATTAGAACTGAATTGATAAAAGTCACAAACTACTGATCATAACTTCTCTAGAAAAGTTATCTGAATGACATGGATGGTGCTCTAGTCAATCAACAAAGCAGGTTTTTTATACGAATTGTCTCAAAGATAAAGAATTAAAATTTTTGTCACTACTAAAAATATTCAGTAGTTATATACCCCTCCACACACAAAATTTCTTACTGATTTGGACATCCTTTAAGAATCCCTTTCTGCCACAATAAAACCAGCATGCTTTATAATAATTTGTAACTCAAAGGAAAACTGCAGGCTCTTACCAAATAGTCATCAGGCTTGATACCAAAAAGTTCTCTGAAATAGCGGAAGGCAAGAGGTGCATATGTCTTAAATCTGAAGTCAGGGTAATGATGAGCAGGGGTAAGATTGCTCCCTTCACTGAAAACAAAAACAAACCAAACCAAATTACTGAGTAATTATTAGCAGCTATTTTCATCACTAAGCTGCCTAACTTGACTGTTTCCCTGCTGAAAAAAGAGCATAAATGCAGATAAACCTCTCTATCATCATTAACCACTAATAGAAATGTCCATGAGAGACATTGCCAGCAAATTCCTTTTTCTCACCTTAAAGGAAATAACTATTTTCACCACCTGTATGCATTTGCATAAAGATCATGTTTAAACATGAACAGGACAAAGTCTGCATTCCAGAAGTCCATGGTAGAGACTGACTCCACCGAGTACTGAAAACTCTTGTGTCATGGTTGCTGTGCTCAAGTTGGCTCCAACCACAGCATCTCCCACCAGCCCTTCTCTGTTTGTAAGCAGCAGATCCAGCAGGGTAGCTCCCCTGGTAGGCTCACTTCCCAGCTGTATTGGGAAGTTATCTTCACACACTCCAGGAATCTCCTAGACTGCCTCCCCTCCGGTATCGAATTTCCAGCAGACATCTGGCAGGTTAAAATCACCCACAAGAACAAGGACTGGCAATCATGAAACATCATCATCACATCATAGAACAGTTCATCCACCTCCTCATCCTGGCTGGGTGGTCTATAACAGACTCCCACCAGGATATCTGCCTTTTTGGCCTTCCCCCGATTGTCACCCATAGGCACTCAGCCTTCTCATCGCCAGCCTTGAGCGCTGTACAGTCAGAACACTTCCTAATGTACAGAGTCCCCCACCACCTCTCCTTCCTTGCCTGTCCCTTCTGAAGAGCTTGTGAGCCATCCAGTGCAGCACTCTGCTCATCCCACCATGTTCCTGTAGTAGTGACTGTGTCATGGCTTTTCTGCTGCTTTATGGCTTCCTGCTCCTCCTGTTTCTTACCTGTACTCCTTAGCCCTTTTCCTTGTTTTATATTTATTACCTCATGGTATTTTTAGCCTGAGTTACAAAACTCTTGAGATGAATACTAGATATAAGATAAAGGTCAGCAGAAAATGCTGCTAGATTTCAAAAAAAAACCCCTAGGCCCATGGATTCATTTATGATAGAAAATGAGAGAGGTTTTTTAAGCAGAAGAAGAAAGTTCTACACTGTGATTTCAAAATAAACAAGAACACCTTTAAGACAAAGTTTCGGTACTGAAATCAGCCAGATAGAAACTTTCTAACATATTTTTATTAGAATATTAGAAATCAGGTCTTTATTACGGCATGCTGGCCACTCTGGGGATCTTTCCTCTAATCAAGGGCCCTGAGAGTCATGGGAACAGAGTTTTTACAATACACACTGATTATATTATCATTAGCTATCCCCACTTACTTGACTTTTTTGACATAATTACACCCCTTACCAGAAGTCTTCATCTGATTCTTTGGGATCTGTATTTAATGTCCAGTGTCCTTTCTGTGTGGTTGTTCCTTGACCTCTGCTTCTGAGTAACTGCAATATCATTGTTTTGCACAACTTCTACTTTGCCAGCCTTGTAGAGCTGAGCTGGCATCCTGCTTGTGTTTTGCATGACTTCTGTTTGTCTTTATTTATTTCTCCAATATTGTGCTGTTGTGTTCCACTTTCCTTGATAACAGTAAAATGCTGCTCTGTTTTACTGTTCTTATCAGTTTGGTCAGTGTCTGAATGGTTTGATAAATAGAGAAATACAAAATCCAAGACTTGACATAGTTGCTGAAATCAGCTTTTCCAGCACTTCTTTACTCATTTACTGTAACTAAATTATTCAGTAATGCAGAATGTACCATTATGTTTGGCAAAAAAGAATATCCAAAGGACACCAAAAAGAAAAAAAGGCTACAAATTCACACAGATATGAAAAGCAATAAATGTTAAGCAACATTCCTGAAAAAGATAATGAATAAAAATTAAATATAATGAAAGAATTTAAGCGCTTTCATATTTGTCATATGAACTTGCCACTTTTCATTAACAACAGTTTGATGACAGAAGCCTACTCAACCCACCTAACTGCCCCTGTGCTGCCAAACCCCACACAACTGAACTGTTTCAGTGACAGCAGGTGAACAAGCTTTCTCAGTCTCCAGAAAGGTGCAACACTTCAGACTCCTGAACAGGAGAGGAGGGGGAAAAAAAAAATAAAATCAATTTCTTTCTGGAATTCACCCATAACAAGATGCTTGTGGATGACATACATATGAATACATTAGAGTACTGCTGCTTCTTGGCGTGCTAAATCCTATAGGTAATAGTGAAGGCTGCCTAGTCCTAAAAAATTCCTCTGATCACTCTATATTTACTGCAGTATGACTCCAAGATATCAAAATCAAGTCCACATATGCTTTATTGTTCCATTATAGAGTTAAAAATGGAAATCAGTAGGAAACAAGCTAAAGATAGTAGTGTTTCTTTGCAGTTAAGATAGACTAATGCTCTTTCATAAGGCCTTTCTACTGCTCAGAACACTGCTAGATTTGTCTGACATTAAGTTTCACATAGCTGGTTGTGACTCACTGAATTTTTGTACAATATGAGGAATGCCCCAGTGGTCATATAGTTACACTGGAAACCTGGGGTCATACTTGTAAATGCATTTAATTGTCATAAGATGCAGAAATTAATAGAACAGAGCATTCTCTACTAAGGTATCACATAATTGTCAGGGAATATAAAGCATCTAAACTTTTTAATGAAGTTTTACATTTTGGTACTAAACACTTTTATAAATCTGTTTCCTGCAGCTGTAATTCAAAAGCTTCTCCTGTGAAAGCAAATGGATTACATGTCCTTACTATAACCATAACATGTACTGTCACTTCACTAAGGTGCAATGAAGGTAGGAGGTTTGCCATGACAACAGGACAGTTCTGAAGCATTTCATATGTGTATATGGAGTAAAATGGCCAACGCTGGGTCAGCAGGTGCACAGTAACACATAGCAAGTGGAGATTTATTGCTAAACAGAGCAATTATTTTGGAACAGCTTCCACATAGAGGGCAATTCCATGTATTTAGAACACAACAGGTACTTTATTACAGATATAACAGTCAATTTTGCTATACAGACAGCTTTCCTTATTCTTTATAAAATCATCTTTAAAAACACCTTCTGTTTAAGGTCTACAGAGTATTTTACCATACTCTGTTTCTGTTAATCATATTAATTAGTTTCAGCTTCACTACCTAACAGAATAGTTTACTGATCCCAACAGTAAGCTCTTCTGTAATTCATGAAGCAAGCTTGACACAAATTTAAGATTTCTTGTTAGTACTCTGGAAAATACTTTTAAGGTTTTCCTGATGGTACTTCTAACAGCAAAAGCACCCTCACTTCCAGTAATTTCTTACAGTAATGGAAACCTTTCAAATTCGTTATCAATTTGAAGCTCATATGACAAGTATGAATTGAGTATGGCCTTGCTCTTTCTGGAAAAAGACAAACTCCACTGTACAGAATGCTTGATCTAAGTACATCCCTACCCTATTTAGAATTATTCACATTCCACTCTGTTAGCTATTGAAAGAATGTATTCTGTGGTTTCTCTTCACATTTTCTTGATGCATTTTACAGTTTCATTCTCATGGGATTAAAGTGTATGTGCAAAGCACTACATATAACGATTTTTAATTAGTGTAGAGAATTTCAATGAAGGGATGAAAGGGGACAATTGCATCTTTGAAATTTATCCAAAAAATGCCCATGATGCATTAACAAAAAGTTAAATTTGTAAAATGGTTTGTACACAATAAAAAAGGGGGTAACCATGTAACTTCCCTTTTAGCTAGTTTAAGCACAGGCCTACCAGAAAAACAAAGATAAAGACTTTAAAATTAGCTCTGTCTCTGGCAATCTTGAGCAATTAAAGTCTTTCTATATGAGCTATGACAAAAAAATACGGGCTTTGGAACGATTAGGGAACAATTGTAATTTATGAAGTATTTTAATAACCTTAGATGCTATACCCCACAAAAGAAAAAGATTCATAGGCAGACTAAAGAAGAGAGACTAAGCTTAAAATGCAAGTTTGGTTTAATATTTATATTGTAATTTTTATTTTTTTTAAATCAAGTACACCTAGAAATGACAGTATGTGCATCTAAGCCTGCCCCTTTGTAAATGCTGAGAGTGGATTTAAAGCCTAGGTGGTGCAATATCAAACTAAAAGTGAAGTAAAACTAATTACATTTTTAATGGCTAACCCCATGGCTGTAAAAATTTGCTAAACAAGACACCCAGATACATTTCTTGGCAGCTTTTCTTATCTATGGCCTCACCCTGGTAGGATGCACTCAGGAGATACCACACCTATCTTAAGGGGCAGAGAAAGCCAGCTGCATAAATTGGTAGCAAGCCTACCTCACTGAGGATTGTTCAAAGGCTCTGATGGAGCTGTTATCAAAAGAATTAGTCTGTAGTTGTGACCCCGTGTATAACTTTGCTGGGTGTATTGTAAAAAAACTGAAGAGGAGGAACACATCAGTTCTTTCAGTGAAAGCAACGCTTTCTTAGATTGCAAAATCAAAATAAAATGCCCTCAACATTAAAAACTAAGATTATCCAATATCAGTTTCATTGCCCTTGAATACAGCTGCTTTTTAAAAATTCATCACAACGTGTTTCAGCTCTAAAAACTGTATCAAACAAACACATGCTGCAGGTCAGATAGTGCTTTGGTATGTTCCTTTCCTGTACACAATTTCAGGAAAGCATAATTTCCCACATGGTGGAAGGTACCATGTTTATCTGTACAAATAGGTACGTCTGTGTTTTCTTCATACTGTGGGTTAAAGCTCAATGGTAACATCGCTTTTTCTCACTTCCATTTTCCTAAACTTCCAGTTACCAAATGCTGTCCTGAGTGGTTCCCTGCAAGTCAGCTTTGAAATACAATTAGGAATAGTAAGTAACTTAAAAACAGGTCAAGTCAATCATATCTACATAACAGCTGAATACAGAAGCATTTACTTACAATGATGAAGATGACACTATTTTATAACCAACTGGAAATGCTATTAAAATACAGGATCTCAGAGTACTTGAAAAGTAGTTTAAGCAGTCTGCATACTATCCAGGTTATCAGGTTTACCAATAATTTGCTGGTAACAGAAGTAGCTGAGTCCAGTAATTCATACCAGACTTTGTTTTGTCGCCAAAGTATCGCCATTTCTAATACTTGTTTTGCATCCTCCTCTCTGTGCTATCACTCAACTCACAAACCATAAAAACCTTGTCAGAACTTGAGTAATTCTGTGCATGTCTGCACCCAAGGTACCAAGGAAGAGGACCAGCACTTTATCAAAATATTCACGTCACTATATCTTCCTTGTAAAACTGCCCACAGGAAACACGTATCATGGTGTAAGTTAGACAACATCATTAGTGTGAATACTTAAATACTAGTCACTCTAAACCTGTAGAGCATTCTACACTACAAATACACTACTTAGTCCATCAGCTAACCTATGATACAGGTTTGATACAAAGATATTTCCAAGGGTAAGTATCAGTTTTCTCAATCAGTCCTCAAAAACATACTAGAAAGCAGGACACTTCAGTTTTAGATGCAAGGTAGAACCCAGACTGGCCAAGTAAAGTTTTTACCTTAGTATTTTGACTACTTATTTGGGCTGTAATTCAAATGCTATCACAATACTATTGAATAATCTTTCATTAGCATCACGAGAAAGCAACTTATAAATGAACCACTTCAGTATACAGACTGTAGCTGCAGAGTGCATACAGGTCATCAGGCACCGAACACGCTTCCCAGCTCAATTAGAAACCATAGCAACTGTTCTCAACATGTAGGGTCTAGACCATGCAATAAAAGCTTATTAGCAAGGGAAGTACATAAGATTAACTAACTACTTGCTACAAGAAAGGTCAAACTCAACAGCTGTGCTTAGAAGCAGCCTCCATCTAACACAAAAAATGCAGGCTGAGACATACTGTCTGGCTTGAAACGTTCTGCATTTCTAAAGATTCATAGCCAAAATTAGCTGATATAATGGAACAGTTTCTGTTTGGCTTCTCAGGTCACCACAGAAAATGCACCTCCTTCTGCATCTACTGGAAGAGCTTAATAATCTGCCTACACCGCCAACTCAAAAGCAGCTGCACAGCCCCATGGCCCAGCGAACAGTTGGAGCCACCCCTGCCTACCAGAGCTAGGCTTACAGATGAGCAACGAGCCATGCTAATAACCAAGGCCATCTCACTTGGAGCCAGTGCCACCGCCAACTCAACGGGCTGACAAAATATTGCTGAAGCCACATTGTACAAATGACTAACTGGGAGCAAATTGTGCTACCGGGAACTGCTTCCAGCCAAGAAGATGGGCACATATATGCCTGACACAGCTAGTCACAGGACAGAGCATAGAGAACATATGCAGGACGAACAACCTTCCCACCGAGCCCTCCAGCCACTGTTGCAGCACTACCAACACCAGGTAAGCACCTCTGTTGTTAGATTTCCAAAGCAGAGTTGAAAAGCCAGAAAAGAGGTTACTTGGAGTGGTTTCTCTTGCGGCTTCACTCTATTCAGGCACTGTCTTCAGAATAAAGTAGGTCAGTGCAGGGTGCATTTTGTTTCTTCATCCTAGGAGCAAATTTGCATAGTACTATTTTAACTCTATCTGGATGGTGGTTCTCAATGAGCACTGTTATAGCAGATTCCAGTAATACCTTGTTTTCCAAAAAACAACGTTATACAAACTCCTGGGGAGCTTGAAGAGAAAGGAATGAAAAGCCCTCCACTATGATGTGCAAATGAAGGCAAGCACCTTTGCAATTCAAATCCACCCACTGTACAGACACCTGCACTTCACACAAAGTCACTTCCAGAAATAAATACATAAATTAACTGGGCTAAACTCTGACCAACTGAACACAGTTACAGAGTAACTCTGGACCAGGAATAACCTGCAATCCAGGGAGTTACTTCTGATTTACATCAGTAGCTCCCAAAATATGTAGAGCAATTATGTTCAGATCTGACCTAACCACTTTTTTCCCTGGACATTTTCCTCCCTTCTTAATGAATCCTGAATGCTTCAGTATGACTACTGAAGCAGAGATACAGATTGAGAGTTATTTCAGGGTCTTGAGAGGTGTGCAGAGATTATCCTCTTCAACCAATAAAATTCATAAACAAGTGTTAACTATTTTCCCCTAATTATAAAAGGGCAGATATAACGCTCTTTTGCAGCCTGTGCTCACTGGTGCACAGGTTGCATTGCATGGCATTTCTACCTAGCTTAAGCCTATCTTACCACTGTTACCTTAACAGTGCCCCTGTTGCTGTCAAAGAAACACGTGTGCCCTATGACTGAAAAACAGTCTTCTCACGTCACTGCCAGACACAGGTAAGGCAGAGAAAACATGGGAGGAAGGTAGAGCAGGACAGCATGCAAAGAGGCAGGTTGCTGTAAAATTGCCAAAATGAAGGGGAAGTTCAGCTGACAGCTGTTTGAAGTTGCAGATGAATTAATTGTACCCAAAGCAAGTGGAAAAATACTGCTACTTGCTGGGTAACCACCTGTTTCAGCACCCCTCTTGCTGCACCATTAGTTCTCCTTCAGCTGCAAACTTCTGCAAAAAGTTTACTCAATCTCAGCAAGCTCCAGGCAGAGGTCAACCTATTTCACCTGCTGGTGTAATTAATTTCCACTAATTGCTCTCAACCCAGACCAATCCAAATGAGACCAAAAAAAAGTCATTACAGGAATTACTTTTAACAATGCTGCCATCACAACTAGGTATCCCCCTTGGAAAAAGTGAAGAGCACCTGAGGTGTGCCTTGGGAGTGCAGTTCCAGCTGTAAAGAATGTGCAGTCTTTGCTTTTTGCTTCAAACATGGATAATGAAGTTACCTGTTGACATGACTCAGGACCAATCCACAAAATGCCATCATGAAACAACATTCCAATACTCTGAACTAGCAAGAAAGAATCCTGCATTAATTTTGTGCAATCCTAATGTATAACAATTCATGCACAGTAATACGCTCCTGGTTAAATATAACTTAGATAAATAAAAGTGGATGTTACACTGAGATATAGCGAGGACTTGAAATTTGACATTTCTGTGCATCAGCATAAGAAATCAAGAGTCATTTGAAGAGATTGCTATAAATAGCCAACTTTTAGTTCCATAGACAATGTTGTCAACAAGTGTTCTTTATGGAGAGGTTCTTTGTTACAGTCAAGATATCTCATTATGCTGTATACTGCTTACAACCTAACAATGCATTAAAAAAAACCACAAAACAAAAAACCAACAAACCCAAAACTACACTGCTTTGGCCATTACTTTCACTTGTCTAATTTTCCTCAAAATATTTTTTTTAATAAGAAACTATCCATAAAGCTTTTCTATTCAATTTTACATTAGTGCAATCAGTCTCTTCCTTCTGCCTTTTGGTTTTTTTTTTTTCAAGCCAGAAGGGATGCCTCCCTGCTCTTCCTTAATACCAATACAAAACAAGAAATCTCATTTCTGTGTGTACATGCATACGAGTCTCACAGGAAAGAAGGTACATGCAATGCTATGGACTACAAATAATTTTATTTTATTTGTTCCTTTAAAACTCGTTTAAAAAAAACGAGAATAAATTTTCTTTCTCAAACCATGCTATGTAATAAAACAGTTTTAGCATGTAGGTTGCATTTAGTTTTCATGAGCAAAGTTTATATAGCAAACGTACGACAGAAGCCTCTATCACTGTCATAGGCAGACATTTTTATAACCAATAAAAGCTTTGTCATATGATATGTAAATTTCTCACCTGTAGGTTGCATTTTTTTAAACAAAATATTGTGATTATAGTGTATGAAAACACATTCATATAGTTAACTTCTCTATATCTACCTAATCTACAAGAGAAATATTACTATCCTCATGTACTAACCTGTACACGAACCCTATCATTAACACCAAAACAAGGATATGAATACCCTCAACTACTAGGAACTAATGCAAAAGCTACATTTCGCATAAGAATTTTTTCCCCTAAGGATATCTCATTTCAAGGAAATTTACATGAGAAAATACCAAAATTTAAAGTGTATGCAATTATTTTCTACGTTGTTAATTCAGCTTGGTTTAGTGACACCAGTAAAGACTAAGGATTATAAATAATTTGAAACATCTTATGAAGTAGCATTCAAACTGCACATGAACAAAACTTTGAAAAACTGATAAAAATCAATCCAAATCCAGGAAAGATTACATAGATAGCATATCTTTACTGAAATTACTGTATTTAGCACATCTGAAAACCCAGAAAACACTCAACAGAGTAAGTCATCCTGGTTTTGAAACACATTTCTCCTAAACCATTTTCATCACTTGCTAGCACATCTAACTTGGAAAGGGTACATGGCACTGCACTTCATCTTCTGAACACCAAAAAATCAGTATGACCTTGATTTTCCCTTTCAGCATAACTGTATTGTTACAATTTCTATACCATCGACTTGGCAGTGATACAAGCTGACTTGTATCACTGCCAAGCAGTAAAGGTGCACAACCTGTAATCAGCATGTCTTGTAGGAGCTGAGTGTTGTCACAGACTAGAGGCCTGGATATAATTTTATAGTATAAATATAAGGCAACATTGTAGTCCAAATTTTTATATTATACTTTAAATGGCAGGACTTGAATTTTCATAAATTTTTAAAACCCCTTAACAAAATATCAAGTACTATTTTCAGAAACTAATACGCAACTAATCAAATGTGAATGTCATATCCACAAATAACTTCAAATTCAAATTGACAACTCCTTTAATTGAAAGTCTCAAAATTACTTTCCCTCTCTATAAATGTTAAACCTCAAATCATCAGATGAAGTATGACCTTTCCAACTCTCTCTCTACTTTCCTTTCCAATGACAACACGAAGACCAGAAAGTTTTCAAGTTTCATATATTATACTTACTCTAAAATGATTTTGTTAGAACTGGAAAACAAAACTGGTTCAAAATACTTAAGAGTTTAATTATGAAATTTTATTGAAGAAAAATCCAATATGCTTGTTCTTACCTTGGTAGAAAGACACTTTCCACTACATAGAAGTCTTGCATAAGAACATCTCTGTCTGGTTTTGAAGTAAGATTTCCTACTGTGTATCCTATTCCCAACTGGATAGCGCCTTTAATAGCTGAGGATGCAGTCTGTGTAAAAAGTAAGAATTCAAGCATGAGTTTGCTAAAAGCAGATTTCTGTTCTTTATCAATAATATTATAGCTAAACACTTTGATCATTTTCATAACAACAACACCCCGTCATCTTCACATCCTAGACCTCTGTGATTTTTAATTAAATTTTTAATTAAAATATTTTAAAGAATCACTATATACAAAGTGAAACTTTTCAAATTACCCAAATAATTTATACATGGAGTTCTAACTCAGCACAGAATCATGGAATAGCAGGTTGGAAGGGACCTCAACAGGTTCAACCGTTATCCCACTATGTTCAATCTTTCTTGACAAAAGCATGACCTAGACAAGACAGCCAAGCATCCTGTCAAGCCAAATCTCAAAAATGGGAATATACCATTTCTGGGGAGTTTATTCCACTGGCTGATTGTTTTCACTGTGAAATATTTCCACTTGTGTTCAAGTAGAATATCCCCAGGAGTAACTCTGACCCATTAGCCCTCATATTTTCCATGTAAAACTAGGGCCTCTATCTTCTTTGTAACCACCCTTCAGATACTGTAACATGGTGATAAGTTTCCCGTCAACTGCCATTTCTCAAGGTTGAACAAAGCAAACTCCCTCAGCCTTTCTGAATGTGTCAGGCTTCTCAGCCCTTTGATCACCTCTGTGGCCCTTCTCTCCAGCCTCCCCAGCCTGTCCATATCATTTTTGCATAGCTCAAACCAAAACGGACAACAGTATTCCAGGTGTGACCTGACAAACACAAGAGTGGGATCATCTCTGCTGCTGATGCTCCTGTTGATGCAGCCCAAGACCTCACTGGGCTCCTTTCCTCCAGCAGCACACTCCTCACTCATTTTGAGCTTTTTGCTCGCTGGGACTCCCTGGTCCCTTTCCACAGAGCTGCTCCTCAGCCTTGTGATCCCAGCCTGTGCTGCCCTCCTGGATTTGTTTTCCCAGGTATAAGACCTTCCACCTGCCCTTGCTAAGCTTCAAAAGGTTTTTCTTTGCCCACTTTTCCAGCCCAAACAGGTTTTCCTCCAGCATGGCTCTCCCTTTCCAAGTGCTTACTTGGCCCCTGAGTGATTTTAAGTGCTCTGGATGGCCACATATGAAGACACGAAACAGCTCTGAGCCCAACACCAATCCCTGGGGGACTTCACTTGTGCCAGTTCCCAGCTGGAAAAGGAGCCATTTACCTCCACTCTGGGTGCTGCCTGTGGGTCAGTTCCCCACCCACTGCACGGGCAACTTTTCCGGGCTATTACACAACAGCTGGACAGGAAGCTGTCCAGCAGAGTTGTTACACAACTTCACCAGGAAGCTGTGGGAGACCGTAGAGAAAGCCTTGGAGAAACACAGGCAGATGTCCATGGCTTGCCCCCATCAACCAAGCAGGTTACTTTGCCCTGGAAGGCAATCAGGTCTGTCAGGCACAATTTGGCCTTGGTGAACTCACACTGGCATTTTCTAATCATATGCTTCATCTGACTTGTGATGGCTCCTAGGAGGATTCTTTCCATAACACTTTCCTTTGCCTTAGTATTAACCTTCAGAGTGTGCAGCCAGACCCCAATTCCACAATACTGTGATCCAAAGCCATCACTAAGTGAGATATTACAAAGCTGGTTTCCTTGGTTAGTGAGCAGCTAGTCCAGCCATGCCTCATTCCTGGTGAGCACATCTAACACTTGCATGAGGAAGCAGTACTGTATGCATTCCAGGAACTTGATGGATGTTGTGACCTGCTGTATTGCTCTACCAAGAATGTCTGGATAGCTGAAGTCACCCTAAAAACCCATGATCTGTTATCCAAAAGTTGCTAAGTGATCCTGATTAAGAGGTTCTTTGCCCTTTTCTTCTTGGTTTGGAAATCAGCAGCAGATGCCTAATTTAAGATCCCCCCTTGGGGATGTCCCTTCTGATCTTGACCCAGAGGCATTTGATAAGGCTTCCATAGTCACCGTAGCTGATATCTATATGTTCATGATTCACTTTTAACCCAGAGCACAATTCTGGGTTACTTTCCTGCCTGTCTTGAGAAAACCTATAACTACCCTTTGTGATCCTCTTAAAACAGTTGCAATCTAACAGGATATTCAAATTGCTTCGGGATTGTGAAGCATGCAGTATATTCTGGAAAAAAACAGTCACAAATTCCAGGTGATTGTACATGCATGCCAAAGCATCACAATGCAAGCCTATGTCTTAAATGCTGATTCTAGATGCAAATTTATGTATTGATTACCTTCAGCCTAACAGTCAGTGCGAGAGGTCCATTGACTGTGGGGAGTCTAGAGAAAAATGAAATGGGGAAAGCAAAATCTCTCTGTAAAACTCTACCCTTATAAAGTGCAATGACTAAATTCAATGGCCAGAGCTTGGAGGCAGAGGCGGCTTGAAAACAGCATGAAATTGTGATACCATATATGTGTAAATTGAGACCATATCTGAAAATTTTCTGTGTTGAATTGACAGTCACGTTGCATGAATTTAAAAAAACAGCAGAAGCGAGTCAAAATCAGAAACTAGTCAAGAAATGAATTTTTAATGATACATGGAAAGAGTGAATAAAGAAAAACACTGGACAGGGAAAGAATGCTATGACAAAGGGAGTATCTTCCTTTGCATGATCACCAGTTTGAAGACAACACATTAGGTCCCTGTTTTTAGGTTTTACCTCCTACCTACTAAACAAGCAAGAGTCCTAACAGAGGAAACTAAGAACACCAGAAGTTACATGATCAGAACCACCTCAGGGCCTAAACAGAACCATTTCAGGAGTCGAAATTACATAAGAAGTAGTTCAACTAATCTTGTTCTAGTTCTTGGAACAGCAAATACTAGAGTGGCTGCTTATTTTTAGAAAAGACAGATGTGTAGCTCTTAAATAATTAAGACTGCACACCAAGCAGTACTTATACTTGCATAACAGTTTAGAACGGGATTTGGTGGGAACAAACAACAGTCCATTTTGAAAGTACTACTTTGACTAGTAAAAAGATTTGGCTTTGAGTCATAAGAAGAGTCACATTTTTCTTTCCTTGAAAGGCTTCTATTCATGAATGATTAATGCCCAACAAAAGCTGTAATTATGTAACTTTGATCAAACCAACACACATACAAATAGTTTCTGCTTCATTGCTGGACACCCATCTTATTCACTGCCACAGCAAGCAACTATGTCTGAAAGAACAGCAGATAGTACAGTACAAGGGAGGACATGCCATTCCAAATAAATCCTGACAAAACCCACCAAAATTCAAAAACACCCAAGACAAGTATCTTGGCAATGTGACTTCAAAAAGAAACGTCTGGATCATTATCAGTTTCTCAAGGTTGGGATTGAAGGCACTTGAGACAGTCGTTCACGATTGGACTCAGGTGTTCATTATTTCTTATCAGTGAAACAGTCACAACCATGAGTTCAGCAGCCTTTCATTAGAAGGCACATAATAGCTAACTATCTATTGTTACAAACTATCCAGTTAAGAAAGGGTGCCTAGATTATTTTTCCTTTTAACCCAATAACTGATCTCTCAAAGCCCGCAACATGGACTTTTCTGCCCAACTATAAAACATCACCCAAACCCATGAAGAAGAATGAAGAAGAAGGTAAAGAAGAACAACCTGCCTCCGCCCTAAAATCTCCATCTTACTGCATATTTATTTCTATGTTCTAAAACCCCAAACTCTAAGTTTTCCACCCTGTGATATTACACACTTCTAACCAACTACACACCCATAATCCCAGTGCTATCAATCGATTTTAGTCTTCTCCACAGCCTCAGGTCAATTGCAGTGTTCTCTTCTGGGTCTGTGTCTTTAAGCACAGAAAGTTTAAAATTCTCAGCATCCAGGATACCACCTGGTCATCTTTCAAGCTCATGAAAATATTTGTAATTTTTTTTTTTTCAAATTCAAAAGCCCACAGACTTTTAGTCTCCAGAAGGCAGAATGTAAGAGCTTCTAATACAATGATACAGACCTTTCCTACAAGGTTACCTTCTTGTTCATTTCCATTCATATTCAAGAATGTCATCAGTAACCACCCATCATTTCTGCAGCAAACACAAAAGTTGGTTTAGCAGAAAAGTAATGTTATGAAATCATTCAGAATGCTTTAACAATGGCTTTGAAATAAATTGAGAGCTGCTACAGTATGCTGAAGTCAACTGCTGGCCCAAAGTCCACTTTTTGTCAATCACCACTATGACCAAAGGCTGGTAATTCAGTATGCCCTTAGCAACTGACAAGTATTTGTTTTCACAGTCCATAAAATAAAAACAGAACAACCCTTGGAATTTGTCTCTTAAATAGCACTTATCTTAATTTTTTATATTACTATTATTAATAATATTATTATCATCATTAGATCCAAGGAAAATATGAAGAAGTTCCTTCTTAAATCTTAGGAGAAATGTTCTTGAGACATCCATTTTATTACTATAAAAATGTATTTACAGGAAACTGCAAATGCAACTAGGAAAACGGAAGTCTGTTGTGATTTTTTCCTTACTTGGGCACCTCTTTTAATGCCCATTAAAAGGCATTAAGGCAGCAAAATCTAGTTTCAAACCTAAGCCCCTTATTTATTTCAATTTCTCTTGAATACTCTCCTGCTGCAAAGCAAACAATAAAATTCAGCCTTCTGCACTATGGGTTTTTTCAGTCTTTTAGAGACTGAAATAAATTTTTCTTCCTATTAGTCACATGAAGAGGGTCAGAAAATGGCCCTGAGATTATTTATTAACTGTAACTGTAAAGCCGATAGTGCACAGTGACAGTACGGTGAGTCCCAGATAATTTAACCTGTTATTAACCCTATGAAGATCAAGAAATATTAAGGGATGACAATAACCAGCAGGATAAAAATGTTGATGAATTTTAGGTTATGAAAGTGATTGAATTTGTAGCAAATGCTGTACACTATGACAGCTGTCTTTGTTACATAAAGGGGCACAAAATAAAACTTCTCCTATCCTGCTTCTGCTGTTTAGGATATTACTGTCTACTGCACAGGCGCTTTGATGCTTTTATCCCTGCATAAAAAACCAAAACTGTCCTCATTATGATGAACATACCTTTGCCTCTTTTAGTTCAAAAGTAACTATATACTTTTTCTGTATTTGTCATATGGCTTTGCTAAAGGAGCCCATAAATATGAAAAATTATATGCAGACTCATAAAGCATAACACCAGTATATAAAATACAGGTATATGGAATATTTGCATCACTGATAAATATTCTAGCACTCAATGCACTGTTCTCTTAAATTACTTTCTCTGCAGATTGGTCTTCAATTTTCTCTACATTACTGTAAGCTGAAATCCTTTTTTCAGAGTAGCAAAATAAATGAGAAATTAAATCCTCTCAAATCAGGTCTTAAGTGCGCACATGACCCCACAAATAAACTAAGCAGGATTTAGACATTGTTTTTCCTGCAAATAATCCCTTTTAGGTAGACTTCTAAAACTTAAATTTGTTATTTAAATAAAATAAAGGTGTTACTCAGACATACATAATGCATATAAAGGCAGTTCATAACCAAATAACAAAAAAACCCCCCAAAAAACAACAACAACAACAAAAAAAAAAAACCAAACAACAACAACAAAAAATCAACTAACTGAAACTATCTAACTGTACAAGTTAGGGACAAGGCTACTGAAAGGATTGAAAAAGTCCATCCTTTAAAGTAACTAAAAAAAATAATTCAAGGATGGCAAAAATATGGATACCGTAATTTAAGAATGTATATTATAATTTAATTATGCATATTATAATTTATGTGTATTATAATTTAAACATGTATATTATAAATTGGCCAATAATTGTTTCTGTTAGAGTGTGAAGTTTGTAAATTGCTGGCAAACCTGTCAAAACACTAACGTGTCAGTAAATGTACAGACTACATTGTACACAAAGATTTTAGATATGGTAAATGGATTTTTTCCTTTAAACAAGTGTCCTTATAATTTCCAGGTAATTGTATGAGACAATTAATGGCATAAATCATTTAACAAACCATAAGCAGATTGGAGCTGAGCAGGAGGGCACAGGCTTAATCTAATTTAATAGAAGTTCCTCTCTAATGTCATTCAGTTATTTTTCTGTTCATCTTTCAATTGCTCTTTGCTAAATCTATATGCCTTTCCTACATGTTCATGAAATGTAACACTAACATTCTAGGCTTCTTCAAAAGTAGATATCCTAGGGAAACCCTTTAAGCCATCATGAATGTGATCTTTGTCCTTGTTTTTTTTTGTGTTCTCCCCTTTTATAATATTTTATTGCGGCTGAAGTTTGACCTATGAACTTTCTATAGCAAAGATGGTGATTTTTCCAGAAGACAGCTGGTTTATTGCAGGTGCCATAAAGTGATGCAGAGAAATTAACTCTGCCTTGGAAATTCTACCTCATTATCACCGTGAAAGGCAAAATGATGATTGCTTTCTTTCACCTTCCTTACTACTGTCATTCCTACAGGTTTTTAAATCTGCCAAATGAAATGGCACAGACATCTAGCTACCACAGCTCTTTGTAAAAGATGGGGAGAAACAGACATCTGAACAGAAGCCTTCACTGGTTAACACTGCTTTGCCAACATGCATCCCACAAAGTAGTTGTCACTGGTTCATTTCTCTCTGCTACTGTACTTGGAGAAATCTGCTTTCATCTTCCTCACTATCCCACCCTTCTCCTCTGTTGGACAATGACCTGGACTGGGGTGAAACAGCTACCTGCCTTCAGGAAAAAGTCTCAGTAAGTAAATAAATTCTCTGAAAAAGGAAGAAAAATATTCACAGGTCTCACTTGATCAAAATTGTTGAAGCTACATGGCTTATGCCAGATCTGAGTTTTCTACTACAAGTGGGCATTTGTTCTTCAGTTTTACTAGTTAATATAAGTACTAGGAATCCACCCATGCTATCACTTCCCTGCAAACACAGTTTATCTTTTCCAGACTTCTGAGAAGATAGAACCTGCCATTAATTGTATAAACTCCTAAGCCAAACCATCTGAGGAGAATGCCTATTGAACAATACATCTTTCTCAAGCCATATTTAAAAATAGCTCTCTTAGAATATTAGGAATTTCAATTAGATTCAAGACGTGCATGTGGTTATTGCCTAGTCCATTGCTCCTGCACTTGATCTGTCTTGAGTGCCTGCTGTGGTTACAGTCTCATTGAAACAACAGTTCTTGACACTGTTTCCACTGAAACTTCTGGATGGAGGTGGCTACCCCATCTCAGCATGCTTTCTGCAGCTGACACATAATTAATCATAAATCGGGATATGAAAATAGAGTTACCAGAAAATCCCATTAAAATAACTAATCATAACTGTTTCTCCACAGCTTGTGACCATGGGTCACTACGGCCACAGTACTTCCCCAATCTTTCTTCAGTTCGCACCCCTTCTCTCTAGCAGATGTTTGCCCACCTTCCGCAAGTCACACTTCATGAAGGTGGACTCCTGTGCAACTGTGTGTGTCTGTGCAACTGTTACAGTTCAACTGCAATCAGAATAATTTCCTTATCCAAGATGAATCTTATCTCTCTTCGTTTTCCAGAATTGGATTCAGGTGACTCCATGGCTTTCAATTAATTTTTCCTCCATGTCAAAACATTTATGCTTAAGCTTCAGTAGTAGCCATGAACCCAACTACTCTGGTTGTTCTATCTTTGAGGAAAAGAATTTGAGACCTCTGAGCTTGGAAGTAGCCATAGCTCCAGGCAAAGTTGCAGTCATTTTAGTATCTTTATAGGTACATAAAATCTGCCACTGAGGTCCCAGTGCAGCAAAACTTTCAGTTATGAAATTGCAGCATCTACAAGAAATAGTACCCTACCTGCAGGCATTAGATGCAGAGGATAAGTCAATGCTAAAAGAGATGGAGCAATGCTGCTTGCACATGTTTGCGAGCTCTAACAATAGGTAGCTGGCTTCCTCTATCCAGGCAAATTTCCCTTGCTCCTGGCAAAGTGACTCACGATATGCAGTTTTGAACAGGTTACATAAAGTGCTTGTAAAACACTAAACAGAAGAGCTGCAAGATATGTAATGGCAAGAAACAAATTATATACTTGTGTGGCAGCCTTCAGACTAAACAGAGATTGTGGCAATCCAGTAACAGATTTTCACAAGTGCACATTTACATCTATTTTTTGGTGTGATTTTCTTCTACACTTCTAATTTGCTTTGACAGATCTCTCTGATCTGCATTCTTGCCACCTTCCTATTATTAAGCATCAGGATGCTATTGAAATGTGATTTGACAGGGAGCAGACTCAGGGCTTGTGTGACTGATGGCATTGCAATGCAGAAACTGCATTTGTGTCAGCAGCTTCTCACAACAAAGTCTGCAAAATAGAGAGGAAATGAAAAAAAGCAGCAACTGCATACTCCAGATGTCTGTGACTGGATACAAATATCCAAGAGAAACTATAGTCTGGTGACCTGATTTTTGTAAGCATGCAATGGAACAAATAACCAGTCTCTCTTATATCCCTTACCCTGTTTCTCTCTGAGAAAAACCCTCACAAAAAAAAAAAAAAAAAAAAAAAAAAAAAACACAAACCCAAACAAACAAAAAACCCAAACCAAAACCTCAAACCACAAGCAACAGAAACACAAGCTAACCAACAAAAAACCCTCCACCCTGAAAGAACTGGCCATAATCTGCACAATTTACAATGTCTTTGATCTCAAACTTATTTTAATTCTCTACCTTAAAAGCTGTATGGAACATGTATCTGTGAAGTGTCTCTTTCATTAACTAAGTTCTTTGATCTGGGTGACTGAAACACTTTATTATTCATATTCACACTGTAGACTTAACAACTTCTCAAAACAGAAAATCCATAAGTAGTTTCAGATTATAATGTTGGTAAAAAATGTGTGCAGCTGAACAACTTGCAGCCCCACCTTAAAAAACAACATTTAAAAGAGAGAAAAACACCTTGGTTTTCAAAAGGGAGAAACCAAATCTCACAACCAAAAGAAAAACAAAAAACCAAACAAAAAACCCCAAATAAACAAAAACCAAACAAAACCCAAACAAAACCCAAACAAAAAAATCCCCCAAACAACAACAACAACCACCTAAAAATCTAAAAACCCCAAAACAAGTGAAGAGAAAGTTGTTTTCCCTCTTCTCTCAAGACTTTGACTACATAATAACAATTAAAAGCCAAAGGAGCATTTATGTCAAAATGCAGCAGCAGAAAAACTGAAAGTTAAAAAGAAAACAGTGGCAAGAAAGAGCAGAATTCATAATAAAAATCATGGTCTGTCTTGGTCCAGTTATGCATTTCAGAGTCTGAAAGGGTACTGTAGCAATGCTCATGCAAGCCCTTTCACAAAGTTGTAGTAATGTAGGAAAATTCTTGGAACTTCAAGATGTTTGCATTCATGCAGATGGCAAGTCAGCTGACTACTGTAGGAAATAGAAGAGCTGGAGATTTGATTAATTCAGATAAAGATGTTACCTACCTCTATTTTAGCTGAGATGAACAAAATAATAGAGGATATATTGCAATAATCTAAAATTCCAGAGAAAAACCTGATAGCCTTACAGACTACTTATTATTCTGGAAAGTTTTATCATGGATGAAGTTGGAGGTGATCTCCTGCAGATAGCTTATTTTCACCTAAATCAAGTTACCTTAAAGCAGTGAAATACAGTCATTACTACAGAAGTTTGTAGTACATGGATAGCAGTTATAACTACCTGAAATAGCCCAAGTAGCTGAAAAAGCACCAGCTGAGGAAACAAGCTCTTCCCCAGCCCAGACTTCTGGAGAAAGTGGCACAGGAAATCTTAGGAAGGACTGTAAGCATTTTTCAATCAAACAAGTGTAACAATACATGACTGGAGAACTGTAAACGGAACACCTGTGGGAAATTTAGGACATGCAGCTTCTGGCTGCAAACAAGCCTTCTTCAGAGCAAGATTTCTCTGTGTAACTTACCTAAAACCATGGAATTAAATGAGAAATTACATGAAATGCCTCTGATGAACACAAGTCCTGCCAGGCTTATGCTATATTTCCAGACATATACTACTGGGACCTCTGAACATCCATTTAAAACCAAAAATAACATATATGGAATATCTGAAGGAGGTGAGGATCACAGAATCAAAGAACGGTTTAGGTTGGAAGGGACTACCAGTGGGGTCATCTGGACCAGCCTCCCTACTCAAGCAGAGTCTTCAACATTTAACAGAAGGTGCAAAATTTCCAAGAAATTTTGCTTAAGAAAAGAGAGACATTGTTAAAAGTGAGGCATCAGGCCAATATATGTTACCAGTTAGCTCTGCATGAATAAATTTTGAGATCAAAATTTATTAATATTTTATTAAAATTACCACAAAAAGGAGGAGCATGATGATACTATTAGGTAATAATATCAAACTATTAGGGCCATATGCAGCATAGAAGAACTCAAGGTGCAATTATATGAAAAGGAAATAAATTGGCATAAGATACAACAACTGGCAGTTCAGGGACAGAACTTGGAGGTGACAGTCACTGTGATATGTGAGTGTGATGTGGCTGTGAATCACAGGTCTTGTCAGAGGAACTTCCAGTAGGTACACAGTAGAATTTATGCCATAGTGAGGAGACTTTCTACGGCTTCCTCTGAAAGGTTGTGAATTTATAGTCGAAGAGGAACAGAGAAGAGTATGTGGGATGACCAGGGGGAATGGCAGCTTGCCTACGGCTATTACTAGTCAAGTCTAGCAACATAAACCTGGAGAAGTTCAGGCACCAAACATTTCTTCCTTTCTCATACTAATTGTCAAGACAAATTCCAACTTCTATATTTTAAAGTAATCAGTTGGGAAATTTAAACAAACCCGTATTTAAAACAAACATTATTTCCTTTCATTTCTGAGAAAATTATCTGAAATGTTAAGGCCACCAAGGTACTGGCAATGTAAATGCCAGGAAAACGGGTGGTAAAAAATAGCTTACTAATATCCTTGACTTTACCAGCAGTTGCTGGTTGCTGTAAGCAACACCCAGAAATTAAAAACCCCAATCACTGTATGTACTGCAAAAGCATGTGGACCTCTGCGCTAGATTACAGAATTAATTTAAAAACATAATCACAATTTCTTTGAGATGATTCATCAAAGTAATGATCAAATTCAGTAGCTAACAATTGGTTGTATAAATATGTAAAGAAAAATTTGCTTTTATAGTTCAGCTTAGTTATCAAAATTGCTGGTCACAGACAATCAGTATCAGAAAAACAAACCCCAAACCTTTATCAGCAATATCTAAATGGACTATTGATGCAGGCTCCTACATTAAATATGTCCTCTCTTACACATCTCTTTTAAAAAAAATACTTAGCAAACAACTAGTGGTCTGCTTGGCAAAGTGCTGGAAAGATGCTTTGCTTTTTGGGTTTGTAATCTAGACAGATCACATAAACACTCAAAGCATTTGGAAACAGTAAATTTCTTACAACAGTGTTTAAGCCCAGAGATGTATCTGTTGCTAAGAACAAAGAATTTCTATCAATCTAGCAAGATATTAAACTTTAAAGCCAAACAAGTTTTAAATAGTCAGTTCTGTGGTGGATAGAAATACCTTATGATTTCACAGAAGGGATGAAGTAATTTCAAAACCCCCATGGAACATGTTTTATTTGTTCTTGGTTTTAATCAGTTTTGAAATATATTCACATACAGCAGGTCTGAATTACCAACATGAAGAAAAAAACCACAATGAAAAGGTTGAATGTTTTAGTTACCTTTTTATATGTTTTCTCTTCATTTGGCTTTCCAGCAGTAATGTCTCCATTTTCAGTAACAGACGACATCTAATAACAGAAGCTTAAGTTACAAAGAAGGTATTTGCCTTTACAAAAGTAACTGTTCAGAAAAATCCTATAATTTATTATCTATTTTTGCTAACTCCTATAATTTATTTATAGGAAAAATCCTATAATTTATTATCCATTTTGCAAACTTTTCAGAGATCAGTGACATATCTAGGATATTCCTTGCATTTTCCACACAGACTAAAAGGATAGCAGCGGCCCATGAGCAATATGTCCAATATACAACTGATTCTACATGACTCTGCTTCTTTTCCCCACACCAGCATGCCGTGAAGTCTTGCTCCTCAGCCTACTGCATGAGATGTTCTTGAAAGGGCAAAACTATGAAGCTTGCGAGTCAGATATTCAGTGGCATGTCTCAGTAGTCTAAGATCCTTGGCTGTATCTCCTTAAAGTAGCAAGGAAATCATAGACTACCACAGAATTGCAGAATATTCTGAGTTGAAGGGACCCACAATGATCACTGAGTCTAATCCCTAAGTGAATGGCCCATACAGGGATCAAAGCCACAGCCTTGGCGTTATGGGCATCATGCTCTAACTATTTGACATTGTATCCTATCACAGCTGTAAAGCCATTCTAGACCAAGAATAAATCACTAAGATAGAGATCACCTTGGTAAGACACTCTGAGTGTGTCTGCCAAAGTAAACAAAACAAAAAGGCACAATGACATGGTTTAAAATAATTCTAAATTTTACCAATACTTTCACAAGGGAATTATACTTACCCTTATGAACAACAGAACAGGTCATCTGGAGCTGAGAGTGAAGATCAAGCCATTCATTGGTGGTGGTAATGTTTTCGCAGCCTATTATAAGAAATAGCTGTCATCACTAAGCCGTAACAAATTTCCATCTCACAGAATAGCTGTAGATTTCCTTTAATTACTATTCTTCACCCAAAGCAAGTATTCAGCTACAAGTGAGGCTTTTTAAGAATCATGTCAAATAACTTGGTTACTACACTTAGAACTTACTATACTTAAAACACATTATAACTTGGTTAATATACTTAGAAACTGGCAGTGTTACACAGGAGGGAATCAGTGCAGAGTAATTCCTTTTTGCCCTAGATATTTCATCCCTGTGGCACAAGCCCCACTACAATAAAACATTTATGTAGAGCAGTACACATACATGCTCTGGAGTGTTGTGTAATTTACATGTGTTATTAATCTTGTAGCCTTATGATCTCCAATCACTTATAAGAAATAGTTGTGATGGTTTGGAAGACAGCACGTTGAAAAGTCACAGATTACAAATTAAGAAAAATCTAATGATACCTCAAATGAGAAGAAAATCTCACTTTGTCTTTAAGCAGCTCAAATAGCACCTTGTACATAATAAAAAATTGGTTTAAGAAAGTATTCTTGGGCCTCATTCACTGATTTTAATTTTCCATTAATCTAAAGAGTATACTTAGCACTACCAAGGAATCTTTTAATAAAAGGAGTCAAAGTCAGTATTTTCTTTTCTTTTCCTTTTTTTCTGAGAAGCGCCTGAACCAAAAAAAGAAAAAGGGGGGGGGACACAACAAATAGAAACTTGGAGTTTCTGGGAAGAAAACAATGCCTCCTTAGAAAACACACTTCTTACATTGCATACCAGTATTTTCCTCCTGCAGCTAACTGCACTCTTCAATGTAGCCTCCATGTAAGCAATGTGTGTTAATGAGTAATTCCTTCATTTGGATATGCGTTAGCAGTCACCTATACACTGAACTCCTACTTAAAGGCAATGACTTTGTGTTTATAGCTTTTTAAATTGTATGTAGTTCACCTCACTATATTCACACATTTATATTAATATTCACCCATGCTTACAACTCTATCAGTACACAAAGGCACCAAGAACTTGCTAAAACAGTTTTGCAGGAAAAGAAATGTCATTTTAATTACTAGTAGAAGACTTTTAAAGAACTGATCAGTGGGTTAAAACACCAATCCCCACCCAAGCTGTTGCTCTCCACATACATCCCAAGACTATTGATACAATATGATATTCCGCTACACATAAAACTTCCTAAATTATGAGCACACAGACTCAGCAAAAGCCAAACATAAATGCAACATGGGAGCTTTCATTCAGTAAGTTAGCTGGAGAAAGCACTCATGCTAGACATGGGAGAAAAGCCTGGTTTTTTCCTAGCACAGACAGAGAAATTATTCAAGAACACTTAGGTAAAGATATACCCCTGGAATGCTGACAACAATAGGAAACAAACAAGAGACCAAGTTCAGTAACTACTAAGTATAAAAATTCATACACCTATGTATTTCTTTACATAAATTTTTCCTGTATGTGTTAGTTCATTTCCTATAGGCATCTAGAATAGAACTGTTTTTGTTCTAATCTTTTGAGAAACAAAACACACCACTCTATCTTAACTGTGGTTGTGTTAAACAACTTTCAAAATCTGCACTGTGACAACCATCTCTAGTTCCATGCTAACAATTTTTTGCAAAGCAAGTAATACTTTGTTTATTTTCTTCCTGCCCTCGAGCTACTGAACCAGTAGTTCCTTCTCACATGCTTTATAATGTGCAGAGCAACAGCGACTGTCTCAGTTCTGATGAGGTTTAACAGTTCAAAGACAGGTCACAACTTACAGTCTTGGACTCACTTCCAGGCTAAGCTACAACTATTTATTTTTTTGTTACCATAGCAGGAAACTACTGTAACTAAAGCACTGAATCTCTCTATGTACCTGACAAAGGAAAAGCTCACAATAAAGTAAGACATACAGTAGGGGTGGGTAGAGGAAGAAAATATTTTGTCTCAGAAATATTGTAGTGTGCTGACTTTGGCTGGAATAAAGTTAATTTTCTTCACAGTAGCTAGCATGGGGTAACATTTTTGATTTGTGCTTGATAATTCAGGGATGTTTTCTACTCTTGCATAGTGCTTACACAGCATGAAGGCCTTTTCTGCAGCCTTGCTGCGCCCTTCCAATGCGTGGGCTGGCAATGCACAAGGAGCTGGGAAAGGAAACAGCCAGGACAGATGAACCCAGCTGACCAAAGGGACATTCCAGACCATATGGCATCATGCTCAGCATATAGAGATGGGGGAAGAGGAAGGGAGGATGGTCAAAGTGACTTGTTTTCCTTCCCAAGTCACCGTTAGATGTTATGGGGCCCTGTTTCCCTGGGAATGGCTGAACAGCTTCCTGTCCATGGGAAATGGTGAATGAATTCCTTATTTTGCTTTGCTTGCACACACAGCTTTCGATTTACCTATTCACCTATTTAGAGATAAACAGTCTTTATCTCCACCCCTGAGTTTTCTCACTTTTACCCTATTGATTCTCTCCCCACTTCCATCAGGGGGTAGTGAGTGAGCCAGTGTGGGGAGCTCAGCGGCTGGCTGCGTTTAAACTATGAGTGAAAGATGGCTATAAGGCTCTTGTCTTTAGCTTCTTAGATGCTATCCTAACTGATAATAAAGAAAGAGAAACATTAAAGTATAGTAAGAATTTAAAGAGGTTTTTTCCCAAATACTCTTGAAGAGTCAACATTTTGGTCACAAATCTTATGTGCAACAAAAACTACTATCTTCTTAAAACACAAGATTACAGTTTTCAGTTCCACCCTTCTGCTCCAAACACCTTCTAGTCCTAAATGCAGACTTTGAAAAAAATCACATCTATTCACTGTATGCTTCAGAAAAAAAATAAATCGTGCTTCACAGTTTAGCTTCTCACACTAGAATCATAGAACCACATGCTTTTTAACTAACACAAACTGCAATTTCCATCACTCTGGGGAAAAAGTGCCATATGCATTTTCCTCTAGAGCTACAGGGACACCTTTTTAATTTCTCTGACCAGCCAGAAGCCCACAATGTCAACACCACCCTTCCAACCACATAGCTGGCATTTTGGAACAGAGATGGAGGACAGCAAATGTGAGCTTCCTACCCAGCTTTGATTTCTTGCTCCTGAATTTTTAATTCCATATTCCTTATATAGTTAAAATTTACCTTTTACTAACAGCATAAGGTATTAATTTTTCCAGATTATAAATAACCAGTTCTTTTTACACAACCTCAGTTGCTGAGGCCCAGCTCATATGAACAGGTATTTTTACACCCAAATGGCCTCTCAGCTCAATTTCAATTAACTTTACAACTTCCAACAACTTCAGTGAAAGCCAATATCCATGAAAAAAAGCTATTGCTTGATTCCTAAAGGCCTATGTATTAGTTCGTTCAACCAAAAATCAGGTTTATTTTTTTTCCATTACTATGAAAACTTTTCGGGTTTTTTTTTGAGAATGCATTTCTTAGTATATTTAGACCATTTTCTTAAATAATTTTTAAAAAGCATTAATAAAACATGCTGTTGAGGAATCATACTCCAAATAGAAGCCATGTAACTTTTCATTACATGTTCTTGTAATTGTAATTACATGTTCTTGTTCTGATTGATAGTTAAAATTGAAATATTCTTCATAGCTTTTAATACAGACATATCCCTGGATGTACTGCTGTCAGGCTTCTGCAGTGAGTTAGAAACCTCATGCAAAAGAAAACATGTTTATAACTTCTCACAGGTATAATCTTTAATTTTAAATATGAGGAGTAAAAAAAAACCAAGACAAAACAAGGTTAAATGAAGCTTTAAATTTTCCATTGGGCAGAAGGAGAATACTAGAAATTAAAGAGTTCATGAAACAATTATGTGTGTTTAAGGTTAATAATATACAAATAAAATAGATGGTACAGTTCAGACAAATACATTTTCAGAAACACTTTGGGGTTTTTTTGGCAAGTGAATGCATTGGGATGGAATACACAATTTTGGCCTCAACCCAGAAACTTCATTCTCATAGTTCTCTGCATTTCAGATCACCTATTTATTTAACTGTTTCTTAATCCTTGAATAGTTCTCTTTTGCCAGGACACTAAAGAATATGGCAGGTGACTCCTCAGAAAAGCACAAAGACTCTTACATTAAATTCATATGATTCATATGATTCAATGATACTAATTCAGAACCAGACAAAAAAATATTATCAGAATACATTCTATCTGTCCTAAGTAACTGGGAGTTTACACACCAAGACTGCATTCTTTCTTGATCACAGCAGCTTGTCAGTACAACATGTAAGGATGCTGACAAGAATTTCTAGTCCTACCAACAGCATTTATATTGAATTCCATTTAAGAGAGTCATCTGGTAAAATTCCTTCGTAACTTACTGGTGAGATTTGTTCAGACGTATTTTCCTTATGGAAGGTGTGAGAGTAGCTTTTACAGTCAATTCTTCAACTCACTAAAAGGATTTGCAGATCTGTAAGACTGCATTCTTCCCCCAAACTACTTTGGGAACCGTCATACACTGCCAGATTTCAGCTCTAATATGAAACTGGAGACCTTTGTTACACAAAATTTTGCCAGAAGACACAAGTCTTCTAAGCCAAAAATGCTCTACAGTGGAAGAAATCCATGAATACATATTCATTAATAAAAAGCTACTCTTTTAATACCTGTTCTCTTGTGTTTCCCCTACCCCAAGCTCAAGCACCCTAAAAACCATTCATGGTATTCTTGGAGCTACCTGAAGGCAGCTTCAGCATCAAAAGGCACTATTAAAGCTAACTCGCCTACTTCTTTGAAATGATAAAGAGTTGAGTTCATACCTTCTTAGGCACTGAACAAACTTCTCTTATAGATGATGCATTTATAAAGTCTCCCTCCTGTCTGGATTCTCTGCCAACTAATACAATATGCACAACAGCACTGGATTTCCAAATTAGATCTCATCTTATCTTGTTTATTATTCCATGAAACTTGCTGGTACTCTGGACAATATTCAAATTTAGTCGACCAACTTAGGTCAATCAAAACTGTCCATCTTTTTTCCCTACACTCTCCAGCAGAATTTGAACAGTAGGATTATTTATCAGATTATTTGTAAATTAAGGAGTTTAGGACACAAAAAAATCCTCTGACACACTTAAAAATTGCCTACACACATCTTGTTTCCATACAAAATCCATCCAAAGGTATCAGCATTATTTTCAGAAGGCTCAAGAGGCAAATGACTTATTAGCTTCAGGTGAATAGTAGGATTTATATTTGTTTTATTACATTTTAGCTCCTTAAAGAAGCTTTTCTCCATGCTTTAAAACAATGCTGACCATAATTTTCATGGTTTAATTGCCTTCCTTCTGAGTTTATCAGACAATGAAGAGTGGTGCTCAGGAACCTGCAAGCACTGCTAGGCAGAGCGCCAATACACCGATCTAAAGAAGTGAAAGGAAGCCTAATTTAATGCAGAGTGGTAAAAGGAACAACACATCAAAGATCCAACAGCTTTCTCAACAGTCATCAGCTTTCTCAACAGTCATCACAAGTTAACCCCCTCTGCAAAACCTTATGTCTTTTAATGCCAGAAAATATTTTTTATACATGAGTGCTCAGGCAGTTACAAAACCTCCAAATAAAAATTGAGTTGATGTATGTAGCCACTCAGTTACAAGAATATATATATATATATATATATATATATATATAATATATATATATATATATATATATATATATATATAGATACATACATATTTTTGTGTGTGTGTATATATATATATTTGTGTGCGTGCGTGTGTGTATATATATATATATGTACACACATCAGCTCTCTATTTTTTTTTAAATAATGTCCCAAACACTAGTTTGAAATAGATTCACTTTGTACCAGAAGGACACGTAGACATCTAATAACAAGCTTGTGTGTTCCCATATCTGAAACATCTGAGGAGTAAAAGATAAATATGTATTTTTAAGCTGATGTATCCTGATAATGAAGTAAATGTTTAGATATTGCAATGGACCCAACAATCATTTAAAAGTCATTAAAAGCTTCATATCTTAAAAAATTCAGATTTTCAATTTGAGAGCACTTAATCCACCCAATCCCTGTAATGCCTGTCAGCCTAATAAACCTCCACTGTCATGTGCTGTGACTTCCACTCTTTGCAGAAGTACTGAAAGATCTCTTATGTCTATTACTACAAAAGTAGAGCAAACTTTTTACTGCATCATAAACACCATTCATTTATGCCACTAAAAAAAGTAACTAAAAAAAAAAAAATCTAAATTTCCTGTCTATTGGGCAGGGAAACAAAAGAAGTGTCACATAAATTTAAAGAAGAAGGAGGGAAAAAGTAAAGAAAAATCCCAAACAATTAGGTCTGAAACCTTTTCAAGATCTCCCAACCCACAACTGATTATGGCGGTTTTAAGGATGACTGAAAGTAAAATCATCTGTGTAAAATTTGTGATCGTATTTGTGAAAACGGGAAAATGCTGTTCTTGCTAATTAATGCTAGAATGAGCAATTTCAGAGTGAACAGCTAAAAAAAGCAGAATGGAAACTGTGTAGCCTGTGATATCTAATAAGAAAAGCCAACAAAAAAAAAACCAAAACCCAAAACAAACAAAAAACCAACTAACCAAACAAACAAAAAGCCCTATCTATCTGATTTGGTTTTTATTTTGCCTCAAAAATAATAAGATGAAAATCAGAAGTCATACACAAAGTGCTGAAATTCACAAATAAAATAAAAAGGGGGAAAAAAACTCTTTCTCCTGGTCTTTATAATACCATCAGGCCAGCACAAATGCTATAATGAAAACAGCAAGCAAAAACCAACACAATACTGCCATTTAGACTGTTCATCTACTCTAAGTCATGTCAGCTGTTCACACCACTTTTATTTACCTAGCTTTAAAAACACACATTAGGTTCAGTGCCCTGACAGATCTTTTAGTCTCTCAGCAACTAATCTGAGCACAATGCTAAGATTCTGATACTGTTTGATTTCTACAGTTGCCCTCCCCTCCTTCCTCCTCCCAGTTTCAGGAATACAGCGCAGTACTTGGACGTTTTTTTAAAATGTCATAATAGGAGTAAGATTTTTTTCTTAGT
Source organism: Fringilla coelebs (assembly GCF_963513975.1). Lineage (NCBI taxonomy): Eukaryota > Metazoa > Chordata > Aves > Passeriformes > Fringillidae > Fringilla > Fringilla coelebs. The sequence continues at coordinate 34,580,899 of NC_140031.1, forward strand.
TTGCTGGCTGGATTTGAAAAGTAACTTATATTATTCATACTATAAAAAAAACATATGCTCATGCTGTAATGCTTTGATTTACTGCAAGAAATGTCAGATCATCTATCTTCCTCCTTTAGCTTTCAGATGGGAAAAAAAGAGAAAATGTGGAACTTCAGAAAATACCACTTCCATCAAAGTCTACAAATACTCAGAATACATGTGATTACCCAGAAGATTTGACAACCTACAAGAGTCCCTTCCTCTTCCATTTAAAGTGGTAGTCCTTGTGCACTAACCTGTACTTCAAGGTGAAACACACTACCATTGTAATATCCAAGGTCACAGGAACAGCATCAAAAACTATAGCTACAAATTATATCCTTAATTTCAAAAATAATCTGCTAAGATTCTTTCAGATAAAAATGTTTTTGCAACAATGCAAATAAAACTAAAAATTCATTGAAGGAACCAAAGTGTAGAAGTCCTTGGAAACAAAGCATACTGTGCTCATTCAACAAAGCACATAGATTTTAATTTGTAACTTCCGTATTTTGTGAATTCTGCATGTGACAGACAACCTGCATGGAAGAGGTGGGTTGGGCTTTGTTCCTTCTCCAATAATTTCCAAATTCAAGGCTTCATTCCAAAGGCCTTAAATCTATCTCACTCCTCTACTCCCTATTAGCCTACTTAATATTTACTGTCAACTACTGTGTCTTCTGCTTTCCCCAGAAGCATCTGAAGATCTCTTACGTCTTTCCAAACACCATCTGTAAAAGAAGAGCAAACTTTCTACTGTGTACTAGATGGTGTTGATGTCTTAATAACCACAGGACTTTTCCAAATCAGTGAGCTCATATCAGCAATCAGAAAGAACAAACATTTGATCTCTGACATAACTGACGTCAAATTGTGTATCTTGCAGAAACTGTTAACAGACCCTCCTTTCACAAAGTGAAATGGCCCCATTAACTTCTCATTATTTAGTAACAGTCTGAAAGCATACAAAGCAGAAAGGCATATTTGTACATAGCCAAAGAAGACTTCCCAATTGCTACTTATGTTTTCACTATTCTGATTTCATGTGCACTTTTACAATAACAGCGCTTTTTAGAAGACTAGCAAGCTTTCTATAAAGCCATCTGGAATTACAAATTAATAAAAGTGTCAAGATAGGGTTTTCTTTGAAACAACTGAATGAAAGAAACATCTGCATGCTATTTACAACAGTATGCAATATAAGTTAGGGTAGTATCACAGTGAAGGGCACAGGTAGAAGACTTGGCAGAGCCCAGAATCAGAGTTCTGCTCCTTTACTTTGGCAGCTTTGATATGGCAATGGACTACTGCTAGTAACACATACCAGACACTGCACTTTGAGATAAAAGCACCATGTAATGCATGCTGTCCAATAAAATACTGCAGCGCACTGAGACAAAAGGTTGATAAGGAAAAAGGAACAAGGAGAGGGAAAATTCTTCTACATTTGTCTTTTATGGTACATGCAAAATAGAGTGACAGGAATCATGCAACTCTGTGATCATAATTTTTTGAAAGGAAAGCACGGCAAGCTGCTTCACTCATATAAACAACAGGTAAGATTCATGGGGAATGAAATCTCATGTATGGCAAAAAGGAGATCAGTGAAAGTGTCCATTTCTAAAGGAATGATGCAAACAGAGATGCAAACAATCCCACCTTTCTGGGTAGAGAATAAATATAAAAGAGTAATTTGGTAATTTGGTCAACCCAGAAGCTTTTGTAATCTGAAACTCCAGAAATATTCATTTGAGAAAAGAAAAATAGGTCAAATGGACTTGGAGAACATTAAGTATAAAAAGAATGGACTGAATGTGCAAGATAAAAAGCAGAAAAGCACAGGACAAGTTACTTTGATAAGAAATAAGTTTGTAATAACAAGAACTTCACAATAACTGTATTGCTCTAGTTTGAAATCTTTATCTTTTTACTCATCCACATTTTTCCACCTCAAAAGGTCAACCACACTCAAAACTGCTATGCAAACATAACTTTACAGGAGAGGCAAGAATAAAAAATGGTAATAAGAATTCTTTGCTTTAAAGAACATTGAGAGTTTTGGGTGGACAACATAAAAAAGCTGTGATTAAAATAATTTGCATGCACTAAAACAGATGGCAAAATTTGTGCATCAGTTCTATACAGGTAATCCATAAATGATACACCACTGGGAATTATTTAGGCTATTTTCATATTAGCATGTAATTATTCACTACAAAGTTTGCCAAAGGATATGTCACGGAAACACTGAACTCAATGCATGAGTGGATTATTATGACCTTCAAGTTTTCTGTGCTTTCTTCCCCAGGTCCTCTGAGTATAACTTTTGCACATATAGCTGTTAATGGATGCTAGCTAAGTTAAACTGTTCAGCAGTAAGATTATCTAAGAAATTCAAATATTTTAAAATCCCCTTTTTGTCTCCAATTGAGGGCCATTCCATACTGAAGACTGGAAGAGATTACCCTGGAGGATGTGACAGGTAATACTTGAGATCCTTTTGATAGATTAGACTACTTTTTAAACATTATCAAAAACTACTAACAAAATACTAACAAAACTACTTTTTAAAAAGTAGTTGATTATGTCTTGAAGGAAGGAAAAGATCTGGTTACTGCCGTGACTCCTCCTGGTTTCCATTGAATCACTATGTATCACTCAGACTGGATATCTGCAACAATTTCAGCTGGTCCAGGCTGATGCTACTGCAGTCCTGCCTTCCAAGCATGCATTGGATAGCATCATTATTATGGACCAGTTCTACTCCTGCCCCAGGATAACTCACCTAGACAATTAAACTAACAAAAAAGAATAACAACCGTAATGGAACTCCTTAGAACAGCTTTGTTATGGGCCCCCTTAAGATCAAAAGGAAACTTGGGAGGGAATTGGGAAGGTAATGAATACTGTAAGACCCTTGATCCACGATGGAGGAAAGACCAATTGCCTCAGCTGTTTCAATCACTCACATAATTTTGCATAACCTCAGAGTCACTAGTCCCCCAGTGATAATACCAGGAAACAAGACTGAGAGACAGATGGAAAGAAGCATTAGCTGCAGTGCTTGAAGGGCCAGGCAACAGCACCTGAACTGAGTTCAACATTAGGTTGAGAGAAAACAGAAAGGCATGGCTAAGGTTAGGTTCCCAAATATATATTCATATAGCAACTTGTTTTTCAGGTGCCTAGCTTTTCTGAAAAATAAGGTCACTCAAGAATGGGTATAGAAGAATGATGTAAGCATGGAATTCAAAAGTTGTGTATAAATTCAAGATGAGAGATACTCTAAATTCTAAATTACCCTACTGAAAAAGAAAATCTATTGCAACCAATTAACCCCCCACATACTCTTTTCTTTAGGAAAGCTAAAACTGCAATTAGTAGAGACTTCCCTTAGACCCCTACAACTTAATTTTGGTTAGCATTTAATAGAAAGTTTACTTTTGAAAAGGATTTGAAAAAACTGTCTTGTACCAGCCTCAGCAGAGAACAAATCCTACATCACCAGAATTCCTTTGATTAAATTAAGAGCTCTCAGTTTCCTATAGAGCAGAAGTTCCTCAGATCACTTCTGAAATCACTCAAAAAGCTATAGAAAAGGAAAGTATTACCCCATTTTATGAAATGCCCTATAAAGCACAAAAGCTGGAGTCTTCTTGGTTTAAAGAAGCTCTCTAACATACTTCTTTTTAAACCACAGAGAAAGATTCAAGGGAGAAAAGAACAGTTTCAGAAGCTACATAGGACAAAAAACCCTCAAAAACCATGATTAATACAATAACATGAATTTCTGAAACCAATTCAGTAAAGAACTGCTCAGCATGAAAGGAAATAATGATATTTGTCAGAGCTCCTGTCATTGAACCAAGACAGATATTTTGCAGCCACTAGAGCAGAACTGCAATGTGGGAACCAGAAGAACTGTCACAATTTTTATAAAGTTATTTCATTCTCTGACTGGAATGTGGCTGCTTAAATGTAAAGTTTACTACTGCCCTTATAAGGAACCATATATTTCTGTTCATGCCAAGATGATTTTTTGCCTTTTCTTTTGTATACCTTTTACATAACTTTCATCTATCCTCAGTACTCCTAGCATGCATATTTGTAATTCCTTAAGTATGATAACTTAGCATAGTCCTAGTATTCTGTTAGGCCAGGAGACCAAACATCCTAAAGGCCTCATAGTAGGAGGCCAGAAAACCCTACACTATCTTGGGAAACCAATGTCCTCTCTACAATACATCCTGTAAGGCAGATTTGGCCCATCCAGGGTGAAATTCCACGCATGGGGGAATATCACGCCATTCATCCAGGCTTCCCATTGGGGTGTCCTTGTTAGATTTGCTAATTTGTAAGGTCTATAAATTGTACATGCGTGCGCGTTGTGGTGTGTGTTGCAGTGCATCCCACCTTGGTGAAGTGGTGCACCAATAGGGATCCTCATTCAAATACCAAGGTAAAAACCCCTTATCCCTTAACGGTGTCTGGCTCTTAAATTTTTAAGAAAAAGGCATCATTGTTCTCCAAGCCATGTCTTGGATGAACAGATCGGAATGGGCAAATGACTACTTTTTTTTTCCCCAACAGTATGCTTTGGCACTCAGCTGAATTATGAGCATATCTGCACTGTAATAAACAAATCCAAACCACATCAACACACATACCTACCCTACTGACATCAAGTAACATGAGGTATATGGTGGTAAGAAACGTGTACAGCTGTTTTAAGGCATGGACACAGTCTCAGAAATTTTAAATGGCAATACAAATGTTTTCGAATAAACCTTTAAAATGGTTATTTCTAGCCAAATGTCATAAACAAACTGTCTCAAACAGTCTTTCACTTGCCAAACCAAATTGAAAAACCTGTCCCTGAACAGTTTTGGCTGCAAGAAAGTCAGATGAAGTCATTACTAGATGTTTTTGCCAGTTCTGAAACACTATTATTCTTCAGATGTTGTTTATACTCCACATACAGTTGCACCACCTTGAACATTTTTGTATTAAAAAAGTGCAAGTTAACAAACAATGTAGAAGCACCATCAGTCTCCCTCCCCTTGAACATCTTTGCAAATTACTAGCTGGATTTCTTTAAATAACCTAGCTGGAAATATTATAGGAAAATTCAAAATCAAGTAAAGAACACATCTGCACATAAATTGGCCCTTTCAATTTAAGTGTCCATGTACATGTGAACAGGAATTAAAACAAAAAGAAGACAGTTTACCACCAGCAACAAGAGTAAGTAGTGGGTGATAGCATTGTAGAACAGCCATACCTGACATCAGAACCTGTGAACTCTTCCAAGAAAATTAGTGTGAGTTTTCCAGTAAATTAAAAGGTCTCTGAATTCTTGAGAGGCTTAAATAAGAATCTCCTTCCTTCACACAAAAGCCCTCTGAAACAGTATCTCCACCTCTCACTGCATCATTATAACTGGGTTGGAAGCATCATTATAAGTAGGTTAGAAAAGGCATCCAGTATTATCTGTAAGTCAGTTAACTGCCCACACCGTAGTTTTCAAAAGGTAAAAATACAGCTTTCAGCATTAAGAAAGAAAAAACCCACACAACTAATCACAGTTCTTGCTCAATGTATACTGTTTTATGAATTGTTAACTACAAAAAGAACAAGATTCTGACAAGATGAAACATGGCTATGAATATTATAAAGATTCCATAGACTAAAGTGGAAAAACCCCAGCAATTCAGTCAACACATCATCCCAGGAACAGAGTGTTCTTACAATTTAAGGTGTACAATGCAATAGCCTATTTTATTATATTCCTTACCCGGCATTAATCTGCTGGAACACCTGATTAAATAAATTAAATACCTTTTTCAGCCTACAATTTTACTGGCTACTGGATTGGGGGTTTTTAGTCTGAGATGACAAAGATCAGTATGTTCAACAGCACATATTTTAAATGCATTTATAGAAAATTGCCTTGGAAGAGTTGTTGCTAACAGTGTGTAGCCCCTGAACCTCCCTGTTTTCTGTCTTGTTCCTGGGAATAGGGAGCCTGATGATTAGCTACGTAAGAGAAAAGTGATATTCATTAAAATTTCATTCTAGCTGGCTATGCTTTTACTTTATAGAAATAAACTGGTCTTCAGTTTTGTTTGCAATGTGGCAGCTTTATAAGAGCACTGAGCTGTAGCCCAGCATTAGTAACCAAGGACTGCCAAATAAAGGGCAAGAATACTGCAAGACAAGAGCCTGCCGGACAAGCCTGCCTGCTTTCCCTTCATCATCATTCTAGTGGCAAGGATGGCCAGGGAACAGACAGATGGTTGCCTTCACTGCAGAAACAGGTGCAGCAGGTCGTCACAAAAATGGCAATGATGGCATGAACAATTTTCTTACAGAGCACAGCATTACTCAGATGCTTGTAAAAGGCAGCCATTAGCTTAAGCAAACCTTTACTTTTAGATCAGCTAAAAACCTTTACTGAGGTTTACCAGCTCTGGCTGGTGTGTTTGTGCGTCTGTGTGCGAGTTAGTGTGTGCACATGCAAAAGTGACAGAGAGGAGGGCTAGACACTAAGATGCCTCGCAAGGCCAGTCTGAAGGTGTAATCACACTTAAAAAGCTGCTGTTAACAAGCAGACTAACACTGGTCTGGTATAAAAGGTTAAAAAACGACATTATCCATATCTCCCTTCAAAGCAAAAGGTTTTCAGTAAAAAGCACTGGTTTAGAGATACAGGTCTGAGCTTGCAGGTTTTTTTGAGAGAATGAAGGAGTTGCTAGGTGATGGTGAAATCAGGCTATGACAGAAAGAAGATGCACAGACTTAACACAGCAGCAGATGGCCAATCCATTTCCCCTCACAGCAGTAACGCAGTGGTCAAGCAATGGTTTTTTGGTAGATGCTTCTCTCGGGAGTTTCTCCAAATCATAGCAATGATGATGCGGTTTTCTAATTAATATAACTAATTAGAAAAAATAATTTTATTATTAATAAAAAATAATTTTATTATTAATCCTGGATATCTTGTTCTACCAAAAAATGTTGGTAGAAATTTACTGTAGGTGCCTGTTTTCATACACCTGCCTCTGAAAAACCTCTTGCATCAATGGGCCCAGCAGGCCACAAACTTGGGTTTAGAGGGATCTCCTTCCATACCATCGAGTCACAGGTGGCACAGGAACTCTGCATAACAAATACAGCTCCCAAGAACTGACATGTATAAGAGAGCCTTTACCACAGGCACCTATTGCTCATGCACCCTTTCTTCTCCTCTATCAATTATATCACATAAAAGAGATCACAGATTAAACCAAACAGAAAATGCAAATATTGTATGCATAGATTTTTCTTCCAAGTCACATAGAAGCTTAACTGTAGGCCCTGAGATATAAACACAGGCTATCACTACTGTGATTTAAATGGTCACAATTCCAGCAAAAAGCATTCATCTGTGAATTTTAGTATAGCAGTTTATAGGATCATAGAATGGCCTGGGCTGGAAGAGGTCTTAAAGATCATGTTGGAACAAGAATGGCATAGCACCTCTCTGTAGGCCACGTTGCTCAGAGCGCCATCCAAACTGACCTTGAACACTGACAGGGATGTGACACTTATAAGTTCGGTGGGCAACCAGTTCCAGTGTCCCATCACCCACATAGTAAAGAATTTCTTCCTAATATCTAATCCATCTTCTCCCAGTTTAAAGCCATTAGCCTTTCCCCTTGTCACTACATGGCCTTGTCAAAAGTCCATCACCTGCTTTCTTGTAGGTACCCTTTAGGTACTGGAAGATGCAACAAGGTCTCCCTGGAGCCTTCTCTTCTCCAGGCTGAGAAATTCCAACTGTCTCAGCCTGTCTTTACATGACAGGTTCTCCAGACCTCTGATCATCTTTCTACATATCTTGCATTCAATACTGGATGTATTCATAGCAGTCTGGATAGAGAAATTGTTGTCCTCCCACTTCTGCACCAACAGAAGTTATTTGTATACAAACAAACTACTTCACATGAAAGTATTTTTATGACTGAAACAGCTTTGCACACTCTCACTCTTATATTCATTTTACACTAGCAGAACTAATCTGTGTATGCTTTATTAAAGCAGAGGAAGAGTCCACCTATTTTTTTTTGCACAGACCTCAAGTCTCACATCATCTTTGCAAGGTATAAACATGAAGCACCACACTCAACATGCACTGCCTGAGGCCTCTGTTTCTTATCCCACAGAAGATGAGACACAATACAGAGTCCTGAATTTTTATGACACTGCTTCATCCTGGACATGATGACATAATTTCTAGCTACAAATATGTCATTCATCAGGTTTGTTCCTTCATGACCTCAATGTGATAGGTAAAAATTACTTTTTAATATCTGGACTATCTTTGTGATTTCAAATGATCTGCAGTCCTACTAGACATTTTCTAGCTTAATCTCCAAATTTCACCATTAACTATACTAATGCTCTCAGGATAACTTGAAACACATTTGTTTTTCCCATTTTGCAGCTTGTTGTTATATAATTCTTACCAGGAATATACATATTTAATAATAAGGGAAAAAATAACAGCATGATTTCCCCCCCCCTCCCCCGCCAACACCCTGTGTCAAAAGAAATTTATTGATATTTTTGAACATGAAGACATTCCATAAATACATTCCAAGTAGGCTTTCTGCAGAACACACCATTTTATCAGTGTTAAATTTGAGATACAAGTCCAAGGGTTGCCTTTGCAGCTCATTAAATCAAAGCTATTTTGACAGTATGCTGCAGTACGTGTGCTCCTATATGAGAAAGTTTCACCACTACCTTCTTGCACTCTAACTTTGTCACTGCACACTTCTCCCAGCATAGCTTCCTGATATCACTTGGCACCATGCACCATTATTTCCACTGGGAACAACTTTCAGTATCACAAGAAATGGCTCAAAAATAAGAGAAGCAAGTTGTTTCTGGAGAAATGTGTTTCCCTTATTTCCTGCATTACTACGCCTTAGAAAAATTGCTTTGATGCTTGGCTGCTTGCAGAACCTGGTCCTGTTTTTTGGGGTTTTTTTGTTGTTTTTTTTTTTTTAATTTAAAAAAAAAAAGAAGTGAAAGCATTAAAGCATTTATGTCACAAAACCCCCACCTCTACTGCAGTAGCGTCAGAAATGATCTCATAGAATAGGAATAGCAAAACTAATCCTAAGGAAAAAATAGCATACTACTTTGTTAATAAATGCATATCTTAGTTTTGTTGCATTACTTGTTAAGAACACAAAGTAGTACAAATCCAGTGTTTCTTAGTCTGACAAAATTCAGCCCTCATTATTATTTGTAAAAGATACTTTCATGATATATTTATATTTACTTAAATAAAAACAGTATTTATTCTCATATACAAGATGCCTCTCTTATCCCCATTTTAGAGCATAAATAGTGACAGCCCAAAGTATTTCACATCTCACACAGGAGCCAGGCTACATAAATATCCATAAACGTCACCCCAAAGAAGTATATTATCCAGATCTCAAGAGAATAAGGAAAAAAACAAAGATAAACACAAGAAGCAGGAGAGGTAATTGACCACTCCAGAAAAATTGCCTTGCTAGATAAAGTACAGGCAACTGAGTTATTAGTGAATCTTTATGCAGTGCAGAAAAGATGGGGGAAAAAGTGTGGTTCTGTAACAGATTAGAAAATGAAAGGCTTTTCCCTCACCATCCTCAACCTGATACTCTCTCTCCTTTCTAAGACTTTCCACTGCTAAAACTTTTTATTGTCAAATGACATGCATGAGTTACCAGTAATGCACAACCCTACAACAGGCACTTTTTTGTCTCTGAATGATATTTAAGGAAACTCCCTGAGAAAGAAAGCTAGAGCTATTTTGCATGAGACTTTTTAAAAACTAAAAAATTTTGTCTTGAAATAGTTTTTGAAGCTGTGTTTAGCATAGTCTCAAAACAGAGTCCTGGATTTAAGAAATGATGCGTTTGAAAAAAGAGAAGGCCCCAGAGGCTACATCTGCAATATGGTGTGGCTCCAGACAGGACTATCTGTACCACATTTTATGAGAGGCCAGCAATAACCACAGAGGAAACATATTTTTAAAACTCACAAAAGCAGCCCAGTTTCTTACAATCCTGTATGAAAACAAGGTATTTTAACTGCGCTTAATGATGAAGTTTTAACTGTACTTATTACAATTGCTTCAGGACCAGACCATGACAGAGAAGAATATTTTTCTTATTTTGGTTGTCAGGCTTAACTATCAGTGTTTGCAAAGATCTGGACTACAGCTTTGCCCACCTCTCTTGATAACTAAGGAAATCTGAAAAGGGAGTGCTCATTGGTTTCGTGCCTGCACAGCAAAGCTCTATTAATGCTTCAATAGTGCAACTGGAAAGAATGTTTTCCAATTTCAAATTGGAAATTTTTCCAATTTCAATATCTGAATTGCACAAAAAGTGCATTAGGTAGTCTAACTTGCTTACAAGAAGCTTGCTTGAGTTACAACTTAAATGAGGCAGTACGCACCTTATTAAAAACATCTAGATTTCCTTGTAGCAGTGGGACAAGTAGCAAGAGACAGAATCCTTCATGTAGTTAAATCACAGACACTTATAGGCCAAACAACCTGTAAAGTCTAAACATTCAATACTACAGAACCATGCAAGATATGTTAGAGCTCTCACAGGATCTAAATAAAACCGGGGTGAGAGGAAAGTCACCCTAATTCACACATTTTCCAATAAAATGTTGCTTGAAATTACCTCCTTAACAGCCATACCCCCCCCCCCCCCATAATGTCATTCAAGACAGAAAAAACTACTCTGTAAGTACTCACAAACTTGTACTCACAAACTTGTGGTCAGTTTGTCACCTCAATTTTACTAGAAACAAACAGGAATTTAAAAATACCACTGTTCAGAGCAGACTTTTGGAAAAGCATATGCTTTTCATCTCTGTAAAAGCACATTTTTAAGCCATTAGGCAGGTATATTGGAATGAAAGGAAATACATAAAATGTAAATTTTACTTGAGTTCAGAAAAGCCATTCATAGGTAAGCCAAAGAATGCTTTTTTACACACGTGCACAATTTTTATACATGCATATTCTGCCTACATTATATGTTACATACTACACCATTTAATTATATTATGATGATCATAGAATGGTTTGGGTTGGAAGAGACCTTGATGTTCAGTTATTTCTAACTCCCTGTAAGGTCAGAAACACTTTCCACTGAACCGATGGCACATATATGTATACTGGACATATATCCATGCACAGAGATAAAGCTTATAAAATACATTTTGTTACTAACATGCAGTGGTAAACTGAAAAATATACTCAACTGAACATGATATCAGAACTGTGAAATGGAGAAAGAATTTGTTCCCATATAATTTAAGGACACATTTTTGCTGAAGAATAGTATCAAAAGCAATAGGACCTGATAAAATAACGGCATAATAACGGCATATTCTTACATATATGTTCTTACAATATCTGAAATACAAAACATATCAAAGCAAATCTAATACTGTATTTTTTAAATTATGCTATAATATTAATCATGAATCGGTGAGTTACAGGTAGCCCCTCCAATGCATAGTTGATGTTGGAAACCTGTGAATTTTCATTAAGAGAAATTTATCTTAACTTAGTCTTATACCATATTCAAATAAATTAGAATTTTATTGTGTGGCACTGCAACAGTGTTAGATCTGAGTGATTCCTGGCTTTCAAATCTCTTTATCATATCAACTAAACAGACAAACTACTTTCCAATGCATTTTTAAGACCTTGATTAGCCAAAATTTCTGCCTATTACTGGAGTTTTTAAGTCTTATTGCTAGACAAAGAAAAGGTTTCTTGTCAATAGGAGGTACAGGAACTGCAGAACCATGTTTCATGGGCCACATCCAAATCAATCCAGTTCCGGCTGAGCAGGAATGAGAATTCCTGTTCCCACTGAAACCCAAATATGTAGGGATACAATTTGCCATTGTAGACTGATTTTTAAAGATGACAACGTGATGATTTTTGGTGTTAATTCAGCAGAACACAACACAATTGAGAGTACTTTATTTCATACATACAATTTCCAGGATACCTAAGAGTCACATTTCTTTTAAGTTGGCTTTTGCTACAGTTGTCCCTCACTTTCACTAGCTGCTATCAAAGTAGTGCAACAAAGTTAAAACTGGGAAAAAATGGTATTCTTTTTCTTGCTCTACATTTAATACCTTTTGCACACACCTAGAATGATGATTCACTGTCTGAGCATTAAAATATTTGCTTTCCCTGCAGACAACCTTACTCTCTTGAAGATAAAAGTAAATGAACAGATGGAAATATCACAAATGACCTTGTAACTTCTCAGCATCACTGCTGCTTTGCCAATTATTCCCCGAATACCAGGTCTGATTCTCACTTATGTGCACACAGTGTTGTGTGTCAAGAGAACATACGTGACAGAACAGAACATATTCCAATATTTCATGGGTACAAATAAAGTTACATAATAGAATATATGGCAGGAAATACATGGTCAAGGCCCAGTAGATAACACAGTCAAGTGAAATCTGACTCAGTGTCCTGCTGGAGTCTCTGAGAAACCCTAGAGCACAAGCAGGTTCACAGCCTGCATATGCTTACCCTGCACAGAGACAGGCAACAGGTTCTGCTCTCCTGCAATGCAGAGACAAACCACAGGAAACACACAGGTGCAAATGGGCCTCAATCGTGAGATCTTATCCTTCCCTGTACTCACTATGCTGTGTTTCTGTTCTTCAGTTTGCACTTAAAGGTACAGCTCCTACAACTTGCTTATTTAGTCCTTAAGAGTCTCTCACGTAAAAGGCTGGACCTTTGGAATCTTCACTTCTGCCAGAAGGAGCTGCAGCAACTCAGTGGGTCTTGGAGGTTAGCCCTGATTTTCTCCTCATGTCCCAGGTTTTAAGGGACAGCTTATTGCAGACGATTGACAATCTAAGTGCAAGCTTTTAATAAAAAGCAAAAACTTACATAGTCCAGGTCTTATGTACTGCACTTCATGAAATGCTTTTACCTCCAGCGCCTTACAACAAATCTACACACCAGAACTGAGGCTACAAGAACCAGCTGTATCTTGCTGAACTACTCATTTCCATTTAACACCTAGCTTAAATTCTTCAACAAAATGTGAAGCTGCATTTTGTGCTCTGTGTTTGAAAATTTACACTTAATTTTAATGGTGAAGACACCATTGGTGAAGACAGCATAAAAGCTTTAAGAAAACCACTGAAGATTTTATTCCTCATCCTTCCAAGTTTCGGGGTGCTCCTGCAAATCCCAACCTTTAGTATATTAAAGGCATACTATCATTTTCACTTTGTAGATTCATGCTACACAGTATTTCTCAGAGTTTGCAAAACCCGTTCTAAATATCACTCACAGCTGATGGTGAAAGTAACAAATATACAGAGTCAATGTTTATAATGAGTATTTCTGAGGTCCCACAGAAAGACACTGAACATCCATCTCCCTGTTTCGACTGCTGCTTCTCACTTCAATTAGTCAAAACACCTAAATCAAACTCTGTATGCTTCCAACCTTTTCAGCCAAACTTTTGCTGCTTTTAATTGCAATAATCCCCACTGTGTCAAATGCACTTTGCATAAAAGGATAAACAATACTAAGAGCACTGCAAGCAAACATCCAAGCATTTAATGTGGCTGCTACTAAAACAAAGTTTAAATCCAAGCAGTTACTAAATTCTAGCCAGACATTTGTCACTTGGATCCCTAGAGATTATTGCAAATGCAAAACTTAAGAATAATTTTTTACTAAACCTAGTTGCTTATTCTGTCAAAGTACTTCATAAAATACATATTTCTACCAGATTTCATGTCATTTGTTATGCTTTAGCACGATATTAGAGTGTTGCAAACACTGAGAAAGTCTACTTTTCAACAAAGAAGTTAAATCGCTGAAAGAAACTTATGTCCCTGTAATTACACCTCAACTTTGAAGTTAAACTCTTTCTGCTTTGAAGATCTATGAAAGAATCAAAGATTTGTTTAATAGCAGCCAACAAAAATATCATAAAGCATCTTTTGTTTTTTAAGTCTACATTTATGAACCACACTTTTCATCATGGACTTTACCACCATTTATTTGCAGGTAAACTGTATTCTTCTATTAATGTAATGCTGTGACAAAAAAAAAAAAAACAAAAAAAAACCCCAAAAAAACCAACCAACCAAAAAATACCCCAAAAAACCACCCACTAAAAAGCCCCCAAACAAACAAACCAAATTTTAAAAAAACCAAAAATCCCCTAAACAAAACAGAACAAAAAACTCATAGCCAAAAAAACCTCCAAAACCCTCCAAAAAGCCAACAACTCAAAGACAAGCAAAAAGCTTCTAATGTACTTCCTAACAAAATCTGATATTATACACCTAACTTCAGCTAAAATTGCCACTTGCATTTTAACCTCCAGTTTAACCATACTAAATAAACAATGTACTTGTGTGCTTTCATACTTGTCATAGTATGGTACTATCCTGTTAAGTCAGAAATATTCTGAACATCAAGGCTGAGGAAATTTGTTAACTACATAAATTCAACTCAAAGTTCTATGAAACATGTGTGAACAACATTTGAACAGACCAGATAGTTTCAGATGAAAATGAACCGAATATGATTATTTTAGATTTAAGCTCTTCCTTGAACATGAAAGCCCCCTGAGTTTTGGAAAAAAATATAAGCAGCTTGACACTGCTGTGTGCCTGTGATTTCCAAGGTCTTTCTGACCACAGGCTGGCATAGGGATGCAGTCATAAACAGGTAAAATTCAGGTCCAGTAAGAGCTGCAATAATGACATGCATGGAAAAAGCTTAAAAGGTGACTTATCTTAATTACTACAGCTTATTTCTGAAATAAATCACTCCATTTTTTTGGTAGCCTGTATCAGGGTGAGGGAAAAAAAGCCATCAAAACATGAGCATCTTCCTTTTGAAAGGCAGATGTACAATCTAAACTGGATTATGACTTGGCAATACATACTATTATTTTAAAAAAATTAAGTGAAGCAAATCAGCTATCAATCCAAATTAGTACAGGTGGGGGGTTTCATCCCACAATTCACACTGCCATAATTTAATAAAAAAGGCGTTTCTTTCAGAGTAACTTTTTTGTTCAAAGAGAACTTCTAATTACTCAAATACAACCTGATGTGAGAAGAATGAAACAAAGGCACACTGCTTTTTACAGTGTCACATCCCAACCAAAGAGATCAGACAGTCCTTCAATCACTGGTGACTTTCACAATTCTTTTTTAAGTTTACCATAGACGCAAACCAGGCATAGACTATGGATGTGCATCAGTTCTCTATGGTACCATGTTACATGTGCCCCAAACACCAAGCTCCTCACCATCAGTCACCTGCATCAACACTGCAATGATGCATGCCTTCTGCCAGCTGTGCCTGTGGCACACCTGCCCACACCACTGCGCACAAAGCTGATTTAGGGCACTGGCAACACCGCCGTGGGGAAGAATGCTAGTGAGGGCCAGAGGGGGTCCTTGCCCACATAACAGGAACACAGGCAAGTATGGAAAAGCCATGACCACCTAGAAGAGCCATTTCAAACTTTGTATTGGGGCACACACCTATACCTGGCAGGGTTCCCATTGTTCGTCCAAAGAACACTTAGATTCAGATCTCACCACTTTAGCTCCTACACATCTCAGAGGGACAGAGAGGGGATAAGAATAACCCTGTGCAGCAAACTAACAAAGGAAACACCAACAGTAGGATCACACAAAAGGGTCTTAATCAGATTTCAAATTTCTGTTGATTCAGATTTCACTTCATACCAAGTGAAGTGGAACACAGGAATATCACCACTGGAACTATGATCCAAGTGGAGATACCTAAAATCACAAGCCAAACAATATTAAGATGATAAAAAGCAGTTACTTTAAATGAAGGCCCTTCATGGTGCAAATATAGTGAAATGCACACATAATACAGGACCCTGATAATTTTATAAGTTTGAAAAAATTAGCATACTTAACAGAAATCATCCAGTTAGAGGAATAGTTAATTAAGTCATCCCCACACTTTTGGTTCTGCCTCTACTAAAGCCCCCTCCACCTCCCCAGCTCTTAACTACACATTTATTATGTATATGATACATGGAGAAAATAATAATAATAATGTCCTTGGTTCACTACAGAGGCAAAACTAAAGATTCCAGGAACATTAATTTATTGTTCTAAAATCTAAGTAAGGGGTAGGACAGCACTACAGTTAGTTAAGGACCTATATAACTATGTAATAGCAGTCTATTGAGCTACAAATATATGGAAAATGTATAAAAAGCAAAAATCTTTTTGGCACCAGTGGCAAGATGCAAAGGACAATTTTAAATTACAGATAGTTTATGCAGTGTATATGTACAAGGAGTCAAGATGACTGATGAAGGTAACTGCACTTAGTTAGCGTGCACGTGTTCACGGCTGCTTACTGGTTAATAATTGACCTCCACATATGGTCACACAGCTGTTAAAAAATTATCATTTTTACATCACAGGTAAATAAATTCAAGCACCAAAAAACACGAGGTAGGATATTCCTATGATGCACAACTGCTTTGAGGCTGCACCAAAATTACAGTTTGATCACAAATGCACCTAAACTACAGAAATCTTTCTTGCACAAGTTCAAAGAAGAGTTCCTCAGAACACAATTACTCTAAGAATACTCACAGAACATTTCCTCTGGAGAAACTATGGTAAAGAGGGTACTGCTCTCAGATCAATAGTTTAATATGTCAATTCTCCATCATGTAGAGGAGGATTCACTTCTTCACTTCTGTGACAAAGTACAAAAACCAGAAGCTGGGTAGGTTCAAACCAAAAGTAGGAAAAGACTTACCAACTCAGAAGTCAGTTACACACAAGACATGGTCTGTTTGGGCTTTAGTGTGACAGACTTCTGATCCCACAGAAATACAGCTAAATCTAGATGCTGGAGCTCCCAGAGATCAAGCATATAATGGCTCTTTTATTTCCATTTGAAACAACATTTTAAAATATTTATATAGTAAGAAAATACTGCTAATGTACATTGCTGAAACACAGAGATAGCAATCTCCTTTCTTGGTGTTGCACTGTACATTTGTCTTACAACATTATCAGCCTCCCACAGCAAGCAGAGTATCTATTAAATTTAGGAGTCAGACAAGCGCATGTCACAGATTCGCCTTTAGAAACAAGCCTATAAAGAAAAGTCAGAATACTAATCAGCAAAGCAATAATTTAGTGACTTACTGGGTTGCTATGGAAAAGAGGAAGTGCATTGATCAGTTCAGCTGCTAGCAGAACGCAATGATCTCAAGCTGGGAACCAGTAACTCTGAAGAGTAGTTTCAAATACATTTCCTCTTTTATCCCAAAGCTTTGTGTGCTCACTCTTGTTAATAACAGCACAACAGGAAGGCCTGTGCTCACATAATTATAACAATAATAACAACCTTGTCTGTTGAGGTAAGAAGGAAAAAATGAAGAAAAAGCTGCTCTCATTGCAGCCTGTATGGGCTGTAGATGACTCAAAGTATTCATCTGCTGCTCAAATCTTCTAGTTTTGCTACTCTGCTACAGAGAGGCAGTCAAACAACACAGACAGTCCTAGATGGGGTCTGTCTGTTAGTAGTAACACTTCAGACTCCAACATAAGTATATGAAAAACACAAGTCACACCTAGATAGACACCAACACACAACAAAACCCCATGTGTTCTCTGGCAGGATAGAAACCTAGAGAAAGAAAAGCAACCTTCTAAACACTAAACCAAGGCCTGGGGCAGCCATACAAAACAACTAGTTCTGCTAGACACTTGTATATTTCTCGGCTATTTTGCATGAGAACACTGAATCAGTACACTGAATCTGCTCTTTCATATGCAGACAATTAAAATATTTCTCCACGGACAGGTCAAAATTAGTTGCCCGTGTTCTACATAATTCCCAACAGAGAGCTTGGGACTGCACAGAGATGACAGTTTACAATACTCCAAGACTTAATTAAAGCTTTGCAGGCTAACAAGTAGGACACTCCTCCTTCTGCTGGATTTTTTTTTTCCTTCAAAAACTTAAGCATAAGACTTTAATAAGAAATACATTTCAAATGAAAAGCAGGATGTGAGCCATCTTAACTAAATATTTATAATTATAAACTACTCATTCCTTAGATCTGGCTCCAAAAATACATTTACCCTTTTTTAAAAAAAAAAATTAGTGCAACAGAGAACATTTTAGCAGGTATTCCTATATAAGTGATATAAAAGCAATTTTGTATTCACATAGTCAATTAAGACCATGATTGGATGGATTGTTTTATTGAAGAGGTCTCAAACTGCTCCTTCTCACTATCAACACTAAAATTTTTTATTGTTTCATTGTAATATCAGACTATTAGAAGACGTCTAGAAGACAAAGGTATTTGTGCTTCAATTTTAGGTACCTTTAATATCTTATACTCAGATTCCATTATTTGCACCCCATGTAGTAGCATTTTGTGTGTGTTCTTCTGCCTAGAAAACAGACACATCTTTAAGAATGCCACCTCTGTTTTCTGCATCCACTAAGAATCATCATGCTGACAGGCCTGAAGATTAAAGTAGTCTAAGAAGCACCACATCTGTTTATGCAAGCAGCACCATGAATTTTAGCAGAAGTCTAACAATGACAGAAAATGTGATCAGAAAGACTATGACCCCTACTCATCTACATTCTCAGTACTTCAAAACTATTTCTAGTGGAAAGACCAGCAAAGCCTCTAAGCAAAGTAAGTTTCCAATTCAGATTTCTATTGCACTTGAGAAATACACAATAATGCTCTTTCCATTGCTGTATTTAAGAGTCCTACTACAGCAATGTATGAATAGCTGGCAAAAAAGTTTGTAGTGTAAACAAAAACTGATAACATTAAACATACAAGTATCATTATTTAACAAGACGACTTTGTTACATCATCATGTTTGTACTAAAAACAAAACCAGAAACTGTGGCCTCCCATGAGAAGATTTACTGTTTTCTAGCCAGAAAGCTCTTCACAATACTTCCTTTGTTTTCATGTTTAACAAAGTGACTAAACTTGGTGGAAATCTCTCTTCCCTCTCAGGAGCTTCCATTACCACTGGGAATGTGAAAGTTTCTTTTCCTCAAAGTTGAGTGGGATGTAAAGAGCTAAAGTACCAGTCCCTCAAAGGCTTCTCTGTGTGCCAGCCTTCATGCAGACAGGTATGACTGTCACATACCTTATACAGTTATCCATACTGACTTCCACATCACTCAAACTCAAGCAAAGACACGAGTTTTGGCAGAAGCTGGAAACTCAATTTCGTCATAAGGGTTTGCTCCTTCATGCAAGGTAAGACACATGAGCCTTCTTCTTTGCAGGCTACTTGTTTAACCACAGAAACACCGCTGAATCTCTCTGCAGCCTGGTGACCAGGAGCTGGGTCAGCTGAGTAAGAAGCAATCTCCACACCAGACCATCCCCTCTGCTCAGTGAAGAATCTCACATTAAGCATATTGCAAAGAAATACAGAGATCCCAATCAGCACCGGCAGGTGTGGATCTGCTGATTATGCATTGCACATTGAAGAGACTAAAGGTATAGTGATCTTTACCTTGACTCATATTCTCTTATAGCCTAGAAGGCAATTTTCACCCCTCCATCCTCAGATAAATCTCTCCAAATGTGGTCAGTAAACATACTGGAGAGAAAAGACTGAATAGGACCATATATTTTCTTAGCAATGTTTTGTTAGAATTATACATACAGAAATATTTGTATATTCAGAGAAATTGGTAGCAACTCTTCTCAAATTTGTAAAACCCTAGAGGAAGGGAAACAGACACTAAAGACAAAGGATTGCAACACAGCTGACTCATCCCTTGACAGAGTTTTGAATGTCAAATGTGACACTGAAGTAACTAAATAATACAGTGATCTATAAAACTTAACTCAGACAGCACTACTGAAGATGAAGTTCAGTGTTCTTATCTGAGATAGTTTTGATCCTATGTAGTGCTCCCTGCCAGACTCAACATGGCCATGGCCTCGATGGCCGCTGCATTACTCCTGTCAAAAAGCTCTTACAACACATTAAGACCAAGACTTAAATTAGGTATAAAAAGGGGGACCATCTGCAGACTCCAGAAAGTTATCTTAGCAGTAACCAGGATATCCCAGAATCTTACCATTTAGCTCAATCATCCTTTGAAGATTTTCAGTATAGCTTTAACAGGAGCCCCACAAATTTCTCAGCTCCATTTTAATAATGCAGCTTTACAACTTGGGTTAGAGAAGGTACATAGCCATGAAGACTGTTATTTTGACCCAAAATAAATATTTTCATCAATCTTCTAATTGGAGATAGACAGAACTGGTAGCTGCAATGGATTTTTACACTACCCAAATGAAAACCTGGCTTCTTCCAAATTTTCTGGCTCACAAGTGTTTAAAATGTTTTACCAGCAACTGAGTTCACTTGGGTAGAAAAAAGACAAACAAAAAGTCCACATTTCCCAATTTTGTAAGCCAGAAGATAACAAACTTCCCTCCAAATCACTCAGAGATCAGCAGAAATCTTCATAAAACCAACAAAAGGCCATTTGACATACAGCCTGTGACCCTATTACTGTCATTAGTAATGAGCTAACCACAGTTTGAGATGTGCTATCTCACTCAGTTAGGCCTCTTCATGAACTGAAAAAAAAGATTTGGGGAAGAAGCAACAGTTTGTAATGAATCCAAGAGCAAACATTTACTGGCTCTCATGGTGGCTAAAGGCAGGAGACTTCACAAGATTTTCCATAACTAAATGGCAATGCCATTCCAGCACTGGGAAACTTTTCTACACATCCTAGTCAGCAAGAGCTGCTGACACAGACCAGAGGCCAGCACAGGCTGCCAGCCTCGATACAGACCTGGGACTACCATCAGGTTGCTGCTGCTGGTATCTCCCTACTCCCCCAGCTGCTGCTGTTGGGAATAGCTACACTGAGACCTGGAGAGTGATGGGCACACCCTTTCTACAATTAATCACAGAATCATAAAATGGTTTGGATTGAAAGCATTCTTAAACATTACCTAGTTCCAACCCCACTAGCACCAGGCAGACCAGGGACACCTTCCACCTGACCAGGTTGCTCAATGCCCCATCCAATGTGGCCTTGAACACTTTCAGGGACAAAGTATCCACTATTTCTCTGAACAACCTTCTTCCTGTGCCTCATCACCCTCAAAACAGAATTTATTTGTAATATCTAATCTAAATGTACCCTCTTTCAGTTCAAAGAAACATTGTTGTATCACTAAATTACCTCATCAAGAGTCCCTCAGCAACTCTCTTACCACCTTTAGGTACTGGAAGGCTGCACTAAGGTCTCCCCAGAACCTTCTTTTTTTTCAATCTGAACATCCTCAGCTTGTTCAGCTTGTCTTCACAGGAGAGTTTTTCCAGTTGTTCCATATCATCTTCCTGGCCCTCCTCCTGACTCTCTCCATCAGGTCCATGTCCTTCCTGTGCTGGGACCCCAGAGCTGGATACAGCCCTGCAGGTGGGGCCTCAGCAGAGCAGAGCAGAGGGGCAGAATCCCCTCCCTGGCCCTGCTGCCCACCCTGCTCTGGATGCAGCCCAGGATGTGGTTGGGTCTCCAGGCTGCATGTGAACATTTCCCAGTCACGTCCAGCCTCTCATCAACCAGCAACCCCAAGTCTTCTATCCATGGCTGCTCTTAACCCATTCTCCTCCCAGCCTGTATCTGCGCTTGGGATTGCCACAACCCCCATGCAGGAGCTACAGGAGACCTACATGAGGCTCTCAAGCCTGTCACAGTGCCACTGGGTGCCATCGCTGCTCTCCAGCATGTTGACACCATACAGTTTGGTGTTTTCAGCACAGCTGCTGAGGGTGCACTCCATCCCATGGTCCCTGTCACCAGCAGAGCTGTTAAATAGCTCTGCTCCCAACACCAGCCCCTGAGGACACCATTCACCACTGCCCTCCACTTGGACATTGAGCCATTGACCACAGCTCTTTGAGTGTGACCATCCAGCAAATTCCTTACCCAACAAGTGGTCCACCTGCCAAATCCATGTCTCTTCAGTTTAGAGACAAGGAACAGTGGCAATGTTTTGTGCAAGTCCAGGTAGATGGTGCCAGCTGCTCTTGACTACCAAGAGTTACTACTCTATAACCATGTTATAGAAAGCCATCAAATTTTTCAGGCACAGTTTGCCCATAGTGAAGCCATGCTGGCTGGCACCAAACATATCTTTATTTTCCATGCACCAGAGCACATTCCCAGGAGGATCTATGCCCTGATTTTGCTGGGCACAGAGGTGAGACTGACTGGCCTGTAGCTCCCTTATAGTTAAGCTATCATCTGGCTGCATGGATGTGTCCTCTGGCATTTAGCTGGTTCAACTGGTACTCAGGCCAAGAACTTCTTGTGAAAACAAACTCACAAGGAGAAAGAAAGCAAATTACTTTTCCAGATAGCAAAGGATGGGAATGTCTGCGTACAGGGTGAAGAGAATCCAGTCCATTCTCTCCCTTGGCATGCGCTGATCTGACCATGGGCTTTGCTACAGAGTAGTAAAAGTAGCTAATTTTGCTACAAAGTAGCAGCAGGAATGGGGGGGAAAAGCCCAGACAGGCACCAAAAGCGAGATTCAGGTGGGGGACAAGGCAACACTAAGCTGTTAAAAGCAAGCAACAAATTTCGCTCTCTTGACTACATCAAATGAACACCAACAGCAATTTCATGCACTCAATCACCTTTTCAAGAGCAAGAGAAACGATCAGGTCTCAGACTTTTAGAGAAACTATCAGTCTCAATTCCACTTCTCTTATGCCTCTTCCCCACCATTTACACACACACACACACACACCCCCCCCCCCCCCCCAATCACAACACAACCCCACAAATGCAGGTGGAACCTGCAAATTGCCCCAGCTAAAGAGCCAGTTGAAAGACAGCTGCCCTTCACACTGGTTTCTTTTGTTCTTGCAAAGTTATTTTTAATTAAGATGCGTTCAGTGATCCGATATTATCAGAAAGCCTTACCAACAGTTGTGCAACCACAGCCAAAAAAGTGGCAAACTGCCGCAACAGTTGTAGCATTTTCAGTCAGCTTTGTTTGGTGCTGAAGAAAACTTCTCATTAAACTGCACTGCTCACCAAGCTGTAATCTAAATGGCAGCAGTTTTCTTCAGCTCAAATGGTACAGTTAAATTTCTGGAGCTGTTAACAAGGCTTAATAACTGTCAACTACTGCAAATTACACCAAGATTTCTACTGTTGAAGGGTATTGATTTTAAGTATTTGTGCAATCAAAAGATCTTTGTATTTTTGTTCATAATGTATAATTGGTCGTAAACTAAAAGCTCCACAAAACAGATTTTTCAATTTATCTTTTTCCTTGCCAAAATACTGCCAAATTCTAAGTCTGCACAAAGATAAAAGGAGCCAAGAGGAACTCCATTCCAGAAGTCTGAGACTTTTTTTTTTTCATAGGATGAGTTCTATGATTCACAGTGAACTGGTCTCCTTTAGAAGAGAATAAAACCATCTTACCAACACTGGGTCTTGATCTGCGGTGTCACATTTCTTATACACCACTGAATGAATCTTTCAGCTTCTGTGCCTCAGCTCCAAGGTGTGTTCTCTGATCTTAAAGAGACATTTTAAAAGGTATACATCACTATCTATAGAATTTAAAATACTGCAGTAACAAGGATCACATAAAAAAACAGAGGGTACCAAGCAGGGGGTGGGCAGGTGGCACACAATCACAAAATACATGAATGTTGAGCTAAAAGAGCTAGCAAAAAAAATGAGAAAGGTTAATAAAATGGCCATCATCCAGCACCTGCTTTACTAGACAGAACCATCTTATGACTATGCAAATGCACATCATCACAAAAAATTTTCCAACTAACTTTTTTTTTATTGTGATGCAGATCATAGCTGTTACACACTTAAGAAACTACTGTGAGTTTACTCTTACTTAAAAATTTCATATTTCAAAATACAAAACACAAGCACATCTAGACAATAGTGAAAATAAACAACGCACTTGCAACATTTGCAACTTCCTCCTACTTCACTGATGACAAATAAAACAGACCAGCTTTACTGCAAGGAGGAAATAACAATGAAATAGTGAATTTTACCTTGCAACAGGTTGATATAGTTTTCCAGTCACAACTGGAGAATTAAGAAGGACCATTAAAAAATTGAATTTCCAGTTCACCGAAGGAGGACTTTAAGCTTCTTGCTCACATACGAGGAGAAAGGGTCTTTTGGGACTGTAAAAATGTGAAGAATAAGACAACACATGTGACCACATAACCACAACAGGAATCTGCAGTGACAAATTACACACTTGATCTATTTAGAGAATATAAAATTCAGAGCATCAATGGTGTGAGCCTGTAACAAGTAGTGACAGTACAAAACTCATTCAAGTACAAATTACACTTAGAGAAGGAATGGTCCAAACTGTACCTACCACTGAATGGCAGGATGTCCAGCAGAAAAGACATGAAGACCATGATCCAATTCCCACTTGCTATGCCAGCAAAGACTTAACTTGAAGAAGCATTCCATTGCAGTTAACTTGTGGAGAGCTTGCTATTATCCAATATGGGGTTTTAATCAATAAAACACATACCCAAATGCTCATCAATATGCTCCTAAATGCACATTTTATTTCATCTGATCATTGAAGTTTGCTTTTTACGGTCCACAATATATAAATTTCAAATATGGTGTCATATAACTCCAAGCAGTAGAATCATAGAATCATTTAGGTTGGAAAAGACACTTAGGGTCATGAAGTCCACCTGTTAGCCTGACTGTGCCAGGTCCACCACTGATCCATGTCTACCCATCTTTTGAACGTGTACAGGCATAATGACTCAACTACTCCCTTGGGCATTCTTCTCCATCTGACCACCTTTCCAGTGAAGAAATTTTACCTAATACCTTATCTAAACCTTCCTTAGTACAGCTTAAGGCCTTTTCCTCTTGCCCAATTGTTACCTGAGAGAATAGAATGACACCCCCCCCCCCCCCCCGCCACATGGCTACACCCTCCTTTCAGCCTCCTTTGCACTCCCCTGATCCTCCTTTTCTCCAGCTCCAACAGCCACTCCTCCCAGACTTGTGCTCCAGACCCTTCCCCAGCTCCATTGCTCTTCTGTGGACACCCTCCAGCATCTCAAGGTCTGTCCTGCAGTGAGGGGCCCAGAACTGAGCACGGGATTTGAGGTGTGGCCTCACCAGTGCTGTGTACAGGGGGACAATCTCTGCCCTGGTCTTGCTGGCCACACTATTGTTGGAACAGGCCAGAATGCCAAGGGGCCTTCTTGGCCACAAGACACACACACTGGCTCATGCCTTGCCCACCAGTCCAGCCTGTCCAGATCTCTCTGCAGAATCTTCCTATCCTCAAGCAGATCAACACTCCCGCCCCACTTGGTGTTGCCTGCAAACTTACTGAGGGTATATTCAATCCTCTCATCCAGATCACCAATAAAAATCTTAAAGATAGACTGAGCTCTGGGAATCATCTCTTGTGACCAGCCACCAGCCAGATGTAGTTCCATTTACCACAACTGTCTGAGCCTGGGCATCAAGCCAGTGGTTTTAACCAGCAGAGAGGGCAGCTGGAAAAGCCATGGGTTGCCAGCTTCTCCAGGAGAATGCTGTGGGAGACAGTATCAAGGGCTTCAGTAAAGTCCAGGTAGCCTACATCCACAGCTTTTCCCTCAGCCACTTAGCACGTTACCTCCTCATAGGAGGTGATCGCATAATCAAAGCGATTACACTGCAACACCAACAAGTATACATTCTTCAATCACTGTTAAAGACAAACCTTTAGGCAGGCTCTCAGCAATTGCTAGCACAGTACTGTATTGTAAACGGTGCTGAAAAGGGCATGGAAGCTGTGCCAGCCCTTATCTACCCTTAAAACCAAATGTGAGCTGGGGAAAAAGGGGGAGGCAGTGCCTTGTAACCAGCTGCCTAAAGAAAGGTTGTTGCCAGTTTCTACTCTAAAGTAGCCAAGAATGCCAACACACCTAACATGCCTTGGTTACACAGAATATAAACACACTGATTAGGTACAGTACATTCAGGACTGGAAGAATCGGTAAGCACATTTTCAACAGCACATGGAGCACATTACATGACCACAGAGAAAGTAGTTTTTATAATTTCTAGCCCATTCTACTGGTGTCAAAAGTAAAAGAAAAAAAACCCCTTTAGCTCCCGACAGGCTACAAGAAAGAGAGAAATCAACACCGTTTCACAAACACACCCTACTACAGTAAAACATGTGAGCAAATGCTTATTCTTAGGCACATGCTTCAATTCTTCCAATATTAAGAATATCCAAATATGTAACTAAAGACACCCTTTAACTAGCACGCAATGAGTCTGGAGAAAGATATCTCCTGCTGCTTTTAATGGTTTAAGGATCAATTCCCAGACTTAGAATTATTTTCAACTCCCTGTCTGATCTAATTGCAAGAAGGAAAGAATCAAGGAAAGAATGTAATACAGTAAAATAAAAATAATTAAGAGGAACATATTTACAGACCTGTTTTATTTTCTCCCAATAAATTAATTATTAGACACTGGTCTTTAAGACCAGAGATTTGAATAATTATGTTCAATTTTGGTTTTTCTGAATCAGTTTTGAAATGGCTATAAGGAAAAAACCCCAATAGATTATATATAGGAAAAAATATTTGGGTGGAGAAAGAGGTGACAAATTAAGTATTATTATAGGTTTTGGAAGAATCAGAATAACAACTACATTAGGCATTCATCAGAACATGTATTCTTGACTTTGAAGATGGGAGAATGTTGAGACACAATTTAATGAACTTCATTATAAGCATCTCCACACTAATAAACCATGTAATAAACATCCTATAAATTTACATTGCTACATAAAAAGGTCCGGTGGGTGCTACAATATACATTCATAAATTTCAGAACTATCAGTACTCCTTAGGTTCATTTTAAGAAGAATTTCTGTGGTTTTAACATTGGTTTTAGCCCTCTTCACCTTACATTATCAAAATGTTAATGTCAAATCAGCTACATAAATACATGACTCTCTAACAAAATAAAAGGAACAAACCCTCTATTTCTTCACCTTAAGCAATATCCTTTCAGAAGCAACATGAAGCAAGTCTATTTACATTTCCTTAGGGAGAGATAACAACACCAACACCGAGTTTCCCTAAAGCAATAGTATGCATCATAACTTAACTTAAAAGGTAGCATTAAAGAGAAAAGAGAGGGGCAGAGGATAACCCAAAAATCTCTGATCACCTAAGCAGGCTGTTGGAGAGATTGCTACTTTACAGAAGTCACTTTATGGTACTAACAGGTCAGTTTACTATTTAAGAACTTTCCTGCTATCGGGCTCTATTCAGCAAAATCAGCCTCTTGGGCAGGAAAGTCCCGATCCAGCCCCGTTCTCCCGGACCTCCACGGGATCGCTGCGTGCCCCTGGAAAAGCCCGTTCAGCTGCAGCAGAGCTCAACCCCGAAATGGCCAGCGCCTCAGGCATGCAGGAACCTACCTCCCACCATCCCCCCACATGCTGCTGGGTGCTCTCTTTCCTTAAAGTGCTGCAACCCCACAATTAAGAGACTTAGAAGTCCGTGGAAGTTCGCAGACAAATCTCCCCCCCTCCCAAAACAAGGACAGACAGACCGACAGACACACACACATACACAGCACAGGAACGAGACACGCTTTCTGCCGGTCCTTCAAGGCCCCGGGTGCCGGCGGGGCTCCCGGCGGGGACAGGGACCCGCCGCCCCGGCGCGGCTCAGCACTTGCCCCAGCCCGGCTCGGGGGCCCCGCTGGCCTCCGCCCGGCGCCGCCCGCCTTTCCCCGCAGCCCTTCTCCCTGAGGCCGAACTGAACAGCAATAAAAACATAATCAGACTAACCCGGAGAGCCCACGCCGCAGTCCCCGGGCACGCCGCGCCCGCCCGTCCGCAGCAGCGGACACACGGCGGGGCAGGGCAGGGCAGGGTAGGGTAGGGCAAGCTCAGCGCTGCCTGCGGCCGGACCGGGACCGCTCCGCGGGGCGGCCCCTCGCCGCCGGCGCCCAGCCGAGCACCCCGAGGCCGGAGAGGGGACCGAGCTGCCGCCCCCAGCGCTCCCGGCCGGCGCTGCCGCGCTCCCTCACCTCCAGCGCAGATGACGGCGGGGGGCGGTGCCGCGGCACGGCTCCTCCCGCCAGCAGCTCCTCCCTCCCGCCCCTGCCGGGGCGAGGCGGCGGCACCGCTCGGTGGGCGTCCGGCGAGGCCTCCCCGCCCGGCCCCGCGGCCCTGCCCGCCCCCCGGCCGCTTCCCCTCGCCCTGCGGATGAGGGCGCTCTGGGAGCTCTTTGCGGCGCGGGCCGGATGAGCGGCTGGGCTTGGGGGTCCCAGGTCCGCAGGAGCCGTGTCTGCGAGGGGCTGTACCGGGCTGCGTGCCGCGCTGAGGCCGTGCTGGTGCACCGAGAGTGACGGCACCTGTTGGCCCGTTTGTGACAGGGGGCTCCGGCTCCACTGCTCACAGTAAGAAATTTTTCCCTAGCTAAATTTCCTCTCTTTCGATTTGTACCCATTAGTCTTCATCTTATCTCTCTCTTCATGAGTGAGAGTTCATCTCCAGCTTCCCTGTAGGCTCCCTTCACATACTGGAAGGTTGCTGTGAGATCTCCATGCGACCTTCTCTCCTGCAGGCTGAGCAGCTCCAGCTTTCTCAGCCAGTCTTAGCCCCTGTTCTCAACCCCTGTTCAGGCCTGAGCCTTTTGGCCTGGACGAGAGGAAGAGGTCACCTTCCTTGCCTCTCATTTTGTTTCTCCTCATTTGTCACATTTGAGCTCCGAATTCTGTTTCTCACATAAAACTGCTTTCTGGGCCAGCCGCCAGCAGACATGCACCCTGAGCAGGACCACTGGCACCATCCACCTGGTCATTCCTATCCATGCTGAGAAAGCAAAAATATCCACACTGTTAATTCCTCCAACATGTACTTTCTGTGTTTAAGAATTTCAGGCCTCAGGAAAAAATTGAGGGGGAAAAATTGAGGAGGAGGACAGTGAGGAAGGCTATAAATCAGTGTAAATGAATGACTGTGGAAAGGAAGCTGCAAGAAAAAAATGTGCAAAGATTTCCCGCTGATGAAAATGGGAGGTTACTGGGACTTCATCTGCAACACTGCTGCATGCGAGAGAATGTCACTCCTACAGGGCCCTGGGTTCTTCTCAGGGAGCAGAGTGCTGGAGCTGAATTCCTGCTGTGTGAAGCAAGGCTGCACAGTTGACTGCCTGCTCGCTGCTTGAGAATGGTTAAGAACCCTGAGCTGCTCAAGACCTTTTTGTTCCTGGTAGAATAGACTACTCCCAAGCTACACAACATGAGTGCATAATAGCTCTGAATTTATAGCTGTAATTGCTGATATCGGACAGGCTGACTCATGCACACTGAATTCCAAGTGCAGAAGGAACTATTGTGTGCCTGTGTGTGTTAAAGAGAAGAAATAACATAGCATTTCAATGTTCTGTTTCCATTTTTCTTCCATTTTGTTCAAGATCCTTACTTCACTCTGGTTTTTATCTTCCATGATATTTATAAAACAGCTTCGTCACATGTTTACTCAAACCTATGTGCAATAGTCACACCACTTGGAGACAGTGGCTGCCCTAGGTCAGAGCCACAAGAGAGATTCCTGGTAAATTAGCTTCATCCACTGATGAATGCTTCAGTTTCTGCTTTTCACAGCAGTAGGAGTGCAGTGGCTCATATACACAGCAGTCAGATGTGCCATCTGGCTCTGCTCTGAATCTTTAGAGTGGTTGGCATTTTGTTTAATGTATTCAGAATCTGCAGCTTCAACTAGCTTCTGGTTATATGAGTATTTTCAAGATAGAAAAATGGAAGATGAGAATAATCTAATACTATCAGGTCTTCTCAAAATTTCCTTTCAGATTTTTAAAGTGAACTGCTTCATGTTATATTTCATCTCAGTGGGCAACTACACGGTTTTACAGAACTCTTGCAAAGGAAGTTTTAAGAACTGCAGATAGTGGTGGCACTGTTTATATATGATGAACAGGCCCTGGCCCAGGCCCTGTTCCAAGAGTAGGCAGAACCCCTGACTACTCTACTTCAGAAAAAGCATCCTAAAGCAAGAGAAAGTTTCTTCTTTCTTCTTTGTGCTGAACCAAATAAGTACCTGAATGGCTTTTTTCCATGCCTGCCTATATTCTCTAACAGTGCTATATGATATAAGTAAATTCTCAGTAAATGGCAAGTTAGGAATCTCATTTACCATGTTTTTCTCCTCACACTCCCAGGGTCTCCTCATAGTGCTCTGGGGTCTGCCAGCTACGTGCAGGTGTGCAAAAACTAGACAGATGGGACAGGAGTTGCCACTAGTTGTAGTACTAGATTGCTTGTTACAATCTAATTTTCTACAATTATCATTTTAGTAGATTGCCCTTGTCATGGTTTATGTCCAGCTGGCAACCAAGTGCCACTCACTCACTGTCCCTTGGAGTGGGAGGGGGGTTGGAACCAGAAAAGTAAAAGTAAGAACACTCATGAGGTGAGATAAGGACAGTTTAATAGGTAAAGCAAAACCATGCATGCAAGCGAAGCAAGACAAGAAATGCACTCATTTCCCATAGGCAGACAAGTGTTAAACCATCCCAGGGCTCAATCAGGTGTAACATTGACTTGGGAAGACAAACACCATCACACTCAATATCCCAGGTCCTTCCCCCTTCTTCCCCCAGCTTTATATGCCAAGCATGACACCATGGTATGTTGAATCCCTTGGATCAGTGGTCCCAGCTGTGTCCCCTCCCAGCTTCTTGTGCACCTTATTGGTGAGGTCCCTTGAGGAGCAATTAAGGCCTCGATGCTGTCTAAATGCTGCTCCATGGTAACAAAAACATCCCTGAGTTATCAACACTTGTTTCCAGCACAAATCTAACTACTGTAAAGAACATTATCCGTTCCCCAGAAAAAATTCCATACTGAATTCCATGTTATGCTGCTTGTAGCATGCAAGCTAGCGAGGTAACTGCAGAAAATCTGGAGCTTTAGGGGTAGTCAACCACATTTTCTTCTTTGTATAACCACTGTTCAATGGGATTAATGATGATGTTGATATAGATGACATTTATGATATTCCATAGCAATGTATTTATTCACAAAATATCTGAGATGGGAAAACTACTATTATTTACTTTTATATATGTGTGACTGAAGACATGTATTAGCAATGTACTGAAGTCAGTTTTAAGACTCATAGTTCCAGATCAAAAACGCTGTTGCAGAGTGATGATCTGGTATAAACACGTTTTTCTGGTTGAGACTCTCTCAGACAATTTACAGGAATTAGCTTTATGCAGATGAGTTTTTTACTTTACCTGCACAACTTACATTCTTGATGGTGTTGGGAGAAGTTTAATTGTATGTCATGCCTAAGTCAGAACAAGTTTCTACTACCAGGAAAGCCATAGGTGCACACCTCCACTGGATGAATTTTGAGGAAACCATCAGTAGTTGCAGCTGGATCACTTTGCCAATCCAAAATATTTAGCATTTTTCTTGCGTCTTCACTTTGTCAAAACTTTTGCATGAGGATGGCAGCACAGAATGCTCAGTCACTGCAGGATACTGAAGTTCTAGTTGTCTCCACCAGGGGAGTGAGATCAGATAATCCAAGTAATTTTTTTGTCTTGCAATCTATGAACCAGTGCTGATCTGAGCTACTAACTGCGGAAGTTCAGAGTACAGCGTCCAGCATATGCACAGATAGTATTTTAGGCCCACATTAGTAATTTCATTTTTACTTTCCTTTGGTTTTACATATGTGGTAAGCATGGACCAATGTTTGAAGGAAAGTTGTAAAGTTACACTTAGGAAGATCTACTTTCTTCAGCCTTAAAAAAAAATAAAATTCAGAAACAATTTCTAGAAATCTGCAAATGCATTAAGAGCTGCTGCTTTGAGTCTTCTGTATAGCAGTGTGTAATGAAACCTTTTGCTTCAAAAGTCTCTCTCCAGAATATGACTTATGCAGGAGGTAAAAAGTAGCATGCTGTTTCAAGACAGACAGTTCTGTGATGTGTTAATTTGGTGAGATATTTTCCCCTATAAATGTAAAGAACTAAAAAGACTTCTATTTCTACTCTTAATTAAAATAAGCAATTTTCTTTACTATGTTTCTCTCTCACCACAAGCAAGCGAGGTATATTAAAAACCAGAACCATGTTGAGTTTTCCACTTCTGCTGATTTGATTGGCTTATGAATATTATAAAAGGGTATATTTTAAAATAATATTGAGCATGCACATTAATGTTAGATTTTAGAGGGGATTAAAAGTTATTAGTTTCTTATATTTGTCTGAATATCCAAGGACATTTTCTCCTTTCTGTCTAGTAATTACAGATTTATATTATTACATACTATCATGTAGAGGTGAATTATGTCATATCAGAATGTCAGCACTAAGCCTGCATTTTTTTGTTTGCTGAAAACAAAGCGGGACACAAAGCATTTTTAAAGGGTCCTTAACACTTTTAAGAGAACACAGCTTACTTGATAGGGATTACTGAGACTTCTGATGACTGCTTTCAGGTGGTAATGAAACTCTGGTAGCTAAGAACTGATTGCCTGTGCTATCCTACACTCCCCCTTTAATTACCTTTTAATTTGCCTTTTTTTTTTGCTCCACAAGCAATGTAGATAACTGAGCAGAACTAGGCACTCAGTTTTGCTGTAGAAATCAGAGCTCTTCATGCAGCTACTCACATGGACCTGTCATTTAGACAAGTTTTGTTTGCAAGTTGACAAATCAATCAACCTGATCTCCTCTGTTGAGCAAAACTGTCATCTTTGTACTGTTGGCATTATTATTCTAAACAGAACAGGTGTGCTTTTCTAAAAGATGGGAAACGGTTTCCTCCCTGAATCACCTTCTTCAGCTTTTGGTAGGACTAAGATTACAACTATATTCAGTATTTCTGGATTCCTCACCCATGACTCCATCCTTTTAACCACCTGCATATCCCTGCACTTGTGCTTAATGAACTTTAAGAACAGTTCTGCAGTAAGCTGCATTTTTTCAATTGTTCTTGTAACTGTGAGGTTGTAGAGCCTGCTAACCACTTGCAGACAGGACTTCTAGTCTGAGTGTTGCTATTATTTCCTGTTTTCCTGAAGAATATTACATAATCTAAGACAGCTCCACAAAGGAAATTGTATGTAAGACAAAAGAGGTTGTAAAAACTTTCTGAAGGTGAAAAAGAGAGAAGCATCTACATAAATTGAAATTCCAGCACTGCCAAATGGAGAGCATATAAAGTTCTGGCAGTTAGCTAGTTATGTTTTGCCACATGTCTGCTGGAAAACTGAGCAGTGTTGAGCTCTCCTAGCTGTCAAAAACCAGATTACATTGGTTGCTAGTTTCATTCCTTAGCATATATAGATGCAAACTGGTTCAGAGAAGGGGAAAAAATAAGTAAAATATTAGAGTAAATGTTGTCTGAATGTTTTATTGACTAGTCTTCTAGTTTCATGCTCTTTAACATTGTAATGACCATAGAAAAATCATTTTAGATAAAAGGATGATTTGAACTCACCTTTTTAAAAAAACATTGGATTTAAAGTGAGATTGCATTTATGAAGATTTTACATGTCCACTAATTATACAGTCACTAATTCTCAATAATTTGCATTATTTGGAGTACAAGAATTCTGCTTCATATCTGAAGTAATCTGGAAAATGGAATTTAGAATATACGTTTGCATCTTTAAATTCTACTAAATGTACTATGAGCACAAACCAAACAACCAAACAACCAAATGCAGGTATTGGCCTGTGGCATTCACCCTTGCAGACTTTGTCTGGTTTTTGTGGCTTTCTCCTTCTCAAAGCTGTGTTTTCTCTTGAAGACACTGAAATGAAGTATGGTGGTCTGAGTGCATGCTTCAAGTTTCTCTGAAAATGAAATATAACAGTTTACTATCTAGCAGAGCAAGACTGTCTTTCAGAGAAATCAAATGCCAGTGCAGCATCTTCCATGTAGAGAGATACTTTCTCCCATGCTTGGGATTCTGCCCCCTGTGATAGTGAATAATTTGGTTTTAGTCTCTCAGTGCTGTTTCATGGTTTTCTATTTAAAGAGTATCTAATCTTCAGAGAAAAATGTACTCAGGATTCATGTCAGAGAGTTTAATCATGACATGCAGTGCACTTTCAGTGGGTGTTGGCACCATTTAACTGATAAAATCCTGCTCTTGAGGTGCACATGTATGTAAACCTGTGCTCACATATATGGCAGAGAGGAAGAAAATTCCATTTCTAGGAGTATTGAGAAGTGGATTGCTCAGATACCCATAAATTATCTTAATATTTTGAAACATAAAATTGTTTTTGCAATTACATGCAAGTTCTATGGTGCTTATTTCAGAAATATGTTCAAAGTGTGAGTTTTTATCAGTTAGTGCCATGACTAGCGCTTTATTTCCTAGCTAAACAGAAGTTCTAAACCATGAGACATATCCTCTGCTGGACAGAGATAGAGACCAAACCCACATGGATTTTTTCTTCCAGACACATTCCTTTACAACTGCACAGAAGCAGGATCACAGTGCATTTCTCTTTCTATTGCTTTATCACATCATCATATTGGAGAGCAAATGTTGGTACACTGTATTCCTGTGGTAAGGCTATCTCCTGTCTCTGTGGCCCAGCACTTTTGGTGCTGTGCAAATACACTGAAGGGAACTCTGGTGCCAGATGCAGCAGAGTCACGCAGGCAGCTGGATCAGCCCAGGCCGAGGATGATCCTACACAGGTAGGGTTCCAATGTCTCTCAGCACTACCTGTAAATCGTGATAATTAGGCATACTGTACTTTGCTAACACTGCATGAGATGCTGCATTAGGCCTTGTGAGCAATCAAGCAAATGTTCTGTTCTGTAATTAGCAAGCTACTGCTTCTAATTCTGTGGAAAATGCTAAAAAAAAATGTTGGTAATTGTTTTAAGTCGCAAAAAAGAAAAAAAAGAAAAAATAAGAAGCGTAGCAGAACAGACAAAACCAGAGGGATATGAAACATGTTTGTAAGAGTTCAGAATTCCTTCTCCTCCTCTGGCTAAAATCCCACATATTCAGGAGAATTTGTTTTAGAGTGTCTGAATCTTCTTTTGACTCCATCCATTGAAACTGTGCGTCTGGAAAACCTGCTACTGTTCTATTATTTGGTGATCTCTGTGCATTCAGAACTTGGTGTTTGAACAGAAGACTGTCAAAGGTAACGGGACTAATATGCTGAAAATATGTCTCTATGCTAAAGTCATCAAAGAACTATGGATAAAATTTTGACTATATGAGTTAATGAGTAATATGAGTCCATGAGTTATGTGCATGACATAAATACTAGCTTTTACCATACTTCTGATTGGGATATCTCCTGAAAACACCAAAACATTATAATGTTGAATGTTAGATTATTGTCAGCATAATATAGATTATGCTTATTTATGTTATGTCATAAAAAATATTCCCTTTAACCCATTAGTCTTGCTGTAGATAATGGTATCATTTTAGACTGAACATTTCTGCTGAGCTTTTTTGTGTCATCACTGTTTATTGGTATTAAAATGTTATTTTGGAACAACTTTTAGAGAAAAGAAACACTGAAATGCAGAGAAAAGTGCAAATTTTGGTTTTTTTACCCTCATGACTTTATCTCTCGGTAGCCTAAAATTGAAGATGAATTTGAAAAAATGGCCAGGAAAAATTAATGGTGAATAGGTCTGCATGTCTAAAAATTGGATGTCCTTCATCTAAAATCACCTGGCTAGTAAGAAATCTGCTCCATTATAAAAGAAAAATAGGCTAGGCTCATATTCTTGTTAGTGCTTTTACTTTCCAAACTTCATTTGAGTTCTTCATTCACTGAAAGAAAACCTGTCTTCATTTGGTGTGAATCATACCATTGGGAGAAAAAAGCAGCCAAGACAGTAAGAGACAAAAGATTTTGAAGAAATCTGTAAAGAACAGAAACCCTATTTCTTTCCCCAGTAGGTTTGTTCAAGGTATTAGACTCTCTTCAGCTAGACAGAACTAGAATAACAGAGCATTCTTACTTGCTACTGCCTTGGTTGTAGTAGGTAATGTCTTTTTTCTCTGATTTTCACCTTTCAAATCAGGATATCCTGTATGTACATGTAGAGCCCCAGCCAAATGAGACTTAAGGTATCCATGCACTCCTCAGAGCAAAGTTTTTTTACTGCAGAAAATCTTTTCTAGTAAAGTAACTGAGTTTGTTAGCAAAGAAAGGCACATTTTCTTCTTCATACTAACATATGATGGTTTTCAATCACCTAGATGGTTGCACAGCCCCACTAACTTGCTGTGGTCTTCTCATGGAAATAAGCACTAGCCCCAGGCATGGGACTGCAGGAACACTTCACACAATATTTATGATCATTTAGGAGGAATATGATCGTCATTATGACAAAAAAGTTGGTGGTATTGACTATAATAATACTGCATAATCAAGATCAAACTTTGCTCCTGAACTGCCACCGCTTTGCTAAAGCCTGAATTCATAAAAGAGCTTTTGTATGTGAGTAGTTCCAAAAGTACCTTTTCATTGGGGTGAAGTCAGATTCCTACAGCACACAAACATGGGGACAAGGACGCTTGAATTCTAGATTATATGTAAGTACAGATCTCACAACTGTATTACTTGTTTGGATAAATCACCAAAATCTTGAATATATTACCTATGGCTAGCAAGTTTGAGATAATATTGGGCTTTTCATCATATGTGCCTATAGACTCTTGAACTTTCTCTCTTAAGCTGTAACGGCTTTTATGAAATAGTAAATGGATTAATCTTTGTAATCATTTCAAACAGAAGAAGACTCTTTAAAAACTAAACTGCACTACCACTCCCACATACAGAGTACTGAGGAATTAATTATCAGTAGAAATACTTCAAAATACCTACATAAAAGTTTGACAAACTTGTATCACTGGTTTTTTTTTCATACTTCGCATCAATATTTCAGGTTTTGCAATTGTTTACGTTTTGATTATTTTTTTATCCTTAATGTTCATTATTTTTTCAGCTGATTCCTGTATTCTCCAAAGTTTTCCCTTGAGTGCTGTTTTTAACCATAAATAGTGACCAGGTATTTCAGATTTTGTTTTGACTTGTAGAACTACAGTCTCTCAAAGTTAAGCTTTATGGATTCATGTACCTTTTGCCTTTTCAGAGTCACAGAATGGGTCAGGTTAGTAGAGGTCACAGGGTGACATCTGATCCAACCTCCCTGCTCAAGCAGGGTCATCCCAGAGCACAAGGCTTTGGATTTTGTCCAGACAGTTCTTAACTATCTCCAGTGTAGCAGACTCCACAACCTCCCTGGTCAACCTGCTCCACTTTTCTTCAATGAAATATTCAATTCCCTGTTAGGTTAAGGGTGTGCAAGTTTATTTAAACTTAAACTTCATAAACCATGTTGGCTATGTGGGTGGAGCAGTAACAATGACTAAATGGGAAATATCCAAGGACTTTTTCATGGTGCCTCCCTTCTTTGAACTTTGTACTTGGAAACAGTTCCTGTCAGTATTTCACTTTCTCTCTTAAAGTGAAAAAAATATCCAGAAGCAGAAATGCTTCTTACTTTCTCTATTGAAAGGGATTTCTCAGCTTCCACTTAGGAAAATACTTACAAAATTTATTTTAAAATTTCTGCTGCTAAATGCCTGGCACTGTGTAAAATCTTCATTCATGCAAAAGGAGAACTTCCTTACCTGGGCAGCTGTGAAGTCAAGTAGCAATGATACAGCATGCCTGTTTTTCCCAGATAGAAGGAGACGCTGCAGTGAAACGTCATAACCTAATGCTCAACATTGTGCAGCTTTCCATACATAGGATTGCTGAATTTGTAGTATTATCTATATTTATATGTGTGCGTGTTTGTGTGTGTGTGTATAAAAAGATGTCACAATTGTTTGTTTGTTTGGGTTATACATCATCATCTTTCTCTGATTTGGTGTTCATGCAAACAGGACAATGAATCCAAACTAATAATTTAAACTTTTGGGATGTACTTAACCATAGGTTAGATTCTTCAGCATTGTTGGTCATGTCCCCATATATGTAGAGAGCTTTCGAGCTGCTTAACCTTCTAATAATGTGAAACAGTAGATAGAGCCGTAGCAGTTAACATACCTAACAACAGATTAATTAGAGCACCCTGTTGTGGTGTTCTAATTAATAAATAGCGTATCCAGCTGTCTCAGGTGAAATCCATAGGAAAACTGATTACTTTAAATTCAGATTTTATGTTTGTAAGTAATTATCAGTGTGTTGGCTGAAAGATATTTGCCAGGCAATGAAAAGCAGAATGTGGAGTTGGGGAGCAAGGGGGGGTTCTGAAGTTGTAAGTTAGTTCACTTTTTTCAGGTCAGTGTTTCCATAAACTGAAATTCCAAATTTACTTCCTCTTAAGTTGCTTACTATTTAAATACTAGGTCTAGTTTGTTTGGTTTTTTTCCAGAGATAGGATGACACATTTTCCTCTCAGTTCCGTAGTGCCAAAGGCAATAGGAATCTAGTCTTTTTTGTCGTCTACAA
Source organism: Fringilla coelebs (assembly GCF_963513975.1). Classification (NCBI taxonomy): domain Eukaryota; kingdom Metazoa; phylum Chordata; class Aves; order Passeriformes; family Fringillidae; genus Fringilla; species Fringilla coelebs. The sequence goes on from NC_140031.1 coordinate 34,619,650, forward strand.
ATTTGCTACAGTGTATGTTAGGCCATCAGTTCCTTAGGAGATATTTTCAGATTATGTCAAATTATCATTTCAAATGATGTTTCTTAAACTAGCAATGCCCATGTTGCTGTGATGGTTTCATGTTTGTCAGTCAATAAGCTGATATTTATTCCTATGAAATGAAAGATCAAAAATAAGCTATATAAACTGTATTTGTTATCATGAAGTTTTTCCCTAGTGTGAACCTAGGCAGTAAATATTAAATGCGTTGGTATTTCCCCCCTAAAAAAAACAAACCAAGAAAAACAAAACAAAACCAAAAAAACCCACACCAAACCCCCCCCCACATGTTTAGGAATTTTATTTGATGAAGTCTAGTCATTCCTTGGAGTTAGTAAATTAAATGATAGTCCATTAGCATAGGAAGTCACTAAAGTCTTACTGTAAGCATTCAACTGAAGGGTAAAAAACCACACAAGATCAGAACATTAGCATAACCTTTTTTCTTTAGGATCATTTAGGATCAAAAGTAATTGCTGAAGTAACAACATCTTGAGTGCTTTAGATGTTTTGTTGACCTCTTTATTATTTATTAATTACTGGCGGACAGCGAGCTATCCATGAGCCAGCAGTGTGTCCTGGGGCCAAGAAGGGCAATGGTGTCCTGGGGTGCGCTGGGAAGAGCAGTGCCAGCAGGCTGGGGGAGTGATCCTGGCCCTCTACTCAGCCCTGGTGAGGCACATCTGGAGTGCTGTGTCCAGCCCTGGGCTCCTCAGGACAAGAGAGACACGGAGCTGCTGGAGCTGGTCCAGTGGAGGTGACAAAGACGATGGGGGACAGGAACATCTCTCTTGGGAGGAAAGGCTGGGGGAGCTGTGCCTGCTCAGCCTTGAGCAGAGGTGCCTGAGAGGGGACCTCATCCATGTCTGTCAGTGTCTGAAGGGACGGCGTCAGGGGATGGGTCCAGGCTCTGCTCGGCGGTGCCGAGCAACAGGACAAAAAGCAACAGGCACAAACTGGCACACAGGAAGCTCCACCTGAACATGAGGAAGAACTTTTTTACTATGCAGTGACCAAGCACTGGAACAGATTGAACAGAAGGGTTGTGGAGCCTCCCTCACTGGGGATATTCAAGAACAGTCTGGACACAATCCTGTGCCATGTGCTCTGGGATGACCCTGCTTGAGCAGGGAGGTTGGACCAGAAGATTCCCTGTGGTCCCTTCCAACCTTATCCATTATGTGATTTTACTTTCACAGTGACTGTGAAATTACTATAATAATTTGTAAAACCCCCTTCTTCAAACTGTGCTTGAATTGCATCACCATGTTAAATAAAAACATCACTTTATCATACCCATAGCGCAATCTGACACATTTGAGTCAGCAATTTGTTGGGTAGAATGCTTTGGTGACAGTTCCCATTCGGCATACTGACAAATTCATTGAGAGTCTGGCTCAACAAAATCAGTGTGTTTCAAGTCTTTCAGCAAATGTCTAAGGGATTATGATTGGAGTAATCTTATGTGCAACAGCGCTTACTGCAAGACAGAAATAACTTCTAAAACTAAAGATTTGGAGGGATTGAAAAGTTTATTTTTCTCCTTGTGGATTTTTCAGGCCACTAGGGATTTGGTTGTTCTATTGTTAAAACTGATAGCAAAATCCTCAATTATTTTGGTGGGATCAAACCTAAACGAAAATGGAGTTCTGTGAAAATACCAAACCCATAATATAAATATAACAAATGCAAGTTATGATAATCTTGATCTAGCTGTGTTTTTTTAGTAGTAGCTGAGTATCTTTCCCAAGAGCTTTTTTTGTCTCTTCAAGGCGAACCAGAGACTCAGATGTAAAATCCAACATATATCCTTATTACAGTTTGCCACAGCTGAAAGTCTTGAATGCAGAAATAAGGGCACTGATTACTATAATCTATACATTCATTTTCTCATCTTCTTCCAACCCCGATTCTCTACTGTGAGTGATATTAGTCATCAAATAAGACTGACAGCTAAACTTACAAGATTGCAGTTTAATCCCTCAGCAAGTTTCCATTTGATACAATTTCAGAAAAAAAATGGTGAACCTGAATTGTTATTGTTTGATGTCTAGAACTAACTGGCTTTACACAGCCAGAAGCAGAATTATCTATTTATTCAGGTAAAAATAACATGTTAAGTAGTCAGAGTACTGTGTACCTGTATACCCCTGCCACAGAGGTATCATCCTGAAGGATTTAATTATTCTGAGTAGTGAATTGATCATTTAAACTGAACAAAGGATTGGGAGCTTGTAGCTCAGCATCATATAGGAAGAATATCAGAATAAGCAAAACTAGCATCCATTCACATAGCAAGCGAAAGCTGTTATTTGCTCAGATGCTTTTGAGATACTGAGCTAGAAAGAAATTAATTCCCATTGCTAAACCCATGATCTCATTCCCAAGATTTCTCATAATTTGTGTTAAGAGGGAAGAGGTCAAGAGAATTCCACACAAAAAGGAATGTGTGTATGTTGGGGAGAGACTGTTTTTAAAATCAGGATAAGGAAAGACCATGCACTAACATGAAGCTGTTTGCACTATATATTTAGCATTGAGAAAACTCTGAGAATGTATGCAAACAGAGCTATAGTCTTTAATCTGTGCAAAATTATTTTTAATTGAACAACAGCTAAGAAGGCTTAGGCTGCACAACTGAAGGAGCAGAATAATGCTTGCAATTGCTCTTTCTAAATAATTCAACATCAGTAGTCACTTTCAGGTAACAGCTTTTATAGGAGCACTCAGAGTGTAGAAATGTCATGTAAGTACAGTTAGAAAGGTTAGAAACAGCATCATATCCATATTGGCTCTGTTAGTGCAAGAGTGATAAAGAATGCACAGCAAGGAGGAAACATGTTGAGAATTTACCAGCTGCAGCACCTGCTCTTTCAGAAGTTCAGTTTCTCTTCAAGCTAAATATCCAGTTCCTTTTTTAAGGAAATGGTAATGAACAAATCACTTCTGCAGAGAAGTCACACGCAGTGTCACAACCAGTGAAACATGATCTTTGTCAAATCCCCTCAAAAATCTCCTTCTTAACAAGTTTACTTTTGCGCAAGTCCTCATCTGCACAAATTGTCTAAATAATCTCTGGGGAAGAATGATGGGCTGGCTACATCCTCTCTTCATTAAGTGTCTAACTTCAGACAGCCATTCATGTATTTAAAGAGTGTAAAGTTTTTCTTAATTCCTTATTTATTCCTTTTATTTATTTCTTATTCCTTTTCATTTATTCCTTAGATAGCCCCATTCTCTGACATATGCTCCCATCATCTATCTGCAAGTCATACGTGAGATGTGGCCCCCAGACCACTTCTAAAGTGCACTCAACACATGGGAAATCCTTTGACAAGCAACTCCCTTAGGTCTATTTTAAACTGTATGCCCATAATTTTTTGTTTCTTCTTCATCTTATAAACTCTTCAATAAAGTTGAAGAGTTTTTCATAAGTAGTTATTTAAAATAGAGTGAAAGTAGCCATCTGTCTTGTTTCAGTTTTATCCTGTTGCCTTATTAACCCACGTTTTATGCCACTGGCTATAAATACTAGATAGAACTGTATAACTAAAAGGGAATTTAACAGGGGAGATTAGGTAAATAAGAGAAAACAGAGCAGTAGGAAAAGTGAAAATGAAAATAGAAGAAAAGACTGGGAGACAGGAAGAGAAAGAAGGGTAGGATAGGGAGAAAGAAAATGTAGCAGCAGTGTATTGTTGTTGCTATTTATAGCATAATGTAATTAACTATCCCATGATTCCATAACTGCAGAGAAGCTGGGACTATTTCAGCTCACTTTTCATATCTCTACTACTTGGCAGATACTATTAAGCTCAAATTAACATGACAAATGAAAAAAAACCCCTTTATTTCAGAATGCCTAGGCCTCACATATGACAAGCAGAGTAGCTAGAGATGCAAATAAATTAAGAAAATTGAAAAAGAACAAGAAAGGCTTGAATAATTGCTGCCAATAATCTGATTAAAGGCTTGAACTCTCTCATCTTGTACATGTAAACTTGTACTTTGATTCAGTATAAGACTTATCTGCATGTAAGAACTGTATGGTTATATAATTAGCCAGAATTGCAATGATACTGATGTTACATCCTCCTCACACAGGGAGAGTTTCATTCCAATTGCATTTTAACAGCAAGGGAGATCTCCCAAAATCCCCAACTCAAAGAGCTGCTCTCCCTTTAAAGCCTGGACCAAGTTCAAATCCAGTCTAAAAAGCTATTTCTTTGCTAAACAGTTTGGAGGTTGTGGGAAATATTTTTCCATACTTTCATGTTTTTCTTTTTTTTTTTTTCCTCCAAATGAACAATGAGCTGTTATTAAGTGGCAGGTGTTCATAGTGGCAGGCATGTGTGACTCTAAGTCCTGTTTTCAGATGTATAAAACAATGTCCTATTACAGTATCATACAGACTCTCCAGGGGAGAAAATGTACACAAGGCAAAACAATGGATTTTGAGACTGGTTCTTCAGAAAGGCAAAAGGCAGATTTTACAGTTTGATAAAGTCATGGCACTCCCAGTAAAGTAAAAGGAGGTTATATCTCACATCAGAGGACAGAACATCAAAAGCTTCTTTTTGCTTCTGCTTACTGGTATAAACAAAATGAACTTGTCTCAAACTGAGGGGTTTTTAATAGGAATGGAATTTCACTGCTGTGCATTGAGATAAAGATATAACCTCAGGTTCACAATTTAGAAAAGCATGTGAAAGGGGTGAAAAGAGGCTAAAATGATCATGATTTTATTGATATATCTTATAAAACAAAGTATTCTGGTATTCAAAGTAATAACTCTGGGCTGTAACTTGTGGTTTTCTTCTTCTCAATTTCTTCTTGTGGTGGCATTGAGCAGCATGTAAGAAAACTACAAAGAGTACATATTTCATAGGTTGGGCTTGATGATCTCCAAGGTCTTTTCCAACCTAGTTGATTCTGTGATTCTGTGATTTCATTTAGGTATCCTTTAAACCCTTCTTTGCATAGGTGCATGGGAGTACCTAGAGAAAACTCCTTGCTTTGGGAAAACAGAAAATATTTATGAAAATAAAGGCAGCCTTGAGATACTTAAAGTTTATATTTCTTTCCTCCCTGTTCTCAGCTCAAGGTAGCCAATGTCATGTTATATTTCCCAAATGTTCAGCAAGTGCAATTGACATAGAGTAGATAGTGTTCCTGAAACATTTTGTTTCAGGTAAAGTAGGAACTGGCTAACTTTCCATTTTCCAATAAATCCCACAATTTTCAAGTATTAGTAGGTAGGGAACTGAATATCAAAGAGGAGACTAGCAACTTCGCTGGAAGAACAAATCTTTGGCAAAGAGGACAGCACCATTTTCCAAACACAGAAAGTAAGCACCCCAGGAAAATGAGTGGAAGAAAAATCCACTCTTACTCTCAATATAAGCATAAACTTGTGTCTTCAGGAAAAGCAATAAACTATTATCCCAGTCATCAGGCACAACTAATCAGCAAAGGCTGTGATGGTAAAGTGGTAGAGTGACATAATTTTGAATGATTTTGAAGTATTCATCTGTTTGGAGGCAACATTTCTAAATAATACTCATGCAGTCTGGCTACCTGAATGCAGAGGGAATTCTTATGAGGCCATCAAGCTAAATTCCGTGTGATAAGGTGTGAGTATCTGAGTGTTTAAATGTGCTTCTTAAAATTCCAATTTCAAGTCAAAACATGACTCTTGCCATGGTACCCATAATAGTCTCATCAGCTGGGATATGAAGACAGCGATCCTGTAGTTTTTTCTAATGCAGAGTTCCATGGACAGTGAGACCATTAGATGCGTGGCTGCAAGTGTCATGGCCCTGCACATGTGTTGCCTGGTCCTGCTGCTTCTCCTGGTCTTCTGCAGAGTCCCGTCAGATCATGGCTCCTCCCTCCCTGTCTCACCTCCAGGCTTTATAGGAGGTTGCAGATGTTTACAAGAGAAAAGGACAGAAATTTTCGAGGCAGTGATACATTTCATTTTGCAGTGTTTGTGTGCCTGAGACGAATAGGGGGTTTGGTTGGTTTTTTTTTTTTTTTTTTTTGGAGAGAGTGGTTAGTTTTATAGATTTGGGTTTTATTTTGTGTTGATTTGGAGTTTTTTTTTGTCCATGTATGTCTGGTGTTTAGGAATGAAATTTGTTTAGATAATTGTTGGGAATAAGCTGCACAGTGAATTCTGCATGCTCACAGGTGTGCAAAGACCCACAAGCAAAACAGCAGATGTTCCCCTGGGATGCATGGGCTATGCAAAATCCTCACAACACATCTGTCTCTTGTGGCAGTACACAAAGAGTTAGGGGAAAGTGAGCAGGAGAAATGGCACAACGGAGAAATTAGGATGCCGCTCTTGTGTGTGCTCAGGGGATTGTTCTTGCTGGGATCAAGAAGGCTGTCAGGGAAGCATGAGAACCTGTGACTATGTGTACCCAGTATTCCTTAAACAGCACCTACCTGCTGGGGACCACAGGTAGTAGCCTGGATTAGAGGTTGAAAGAGGGGCTGCTCAATAGCCCAAACCCCAATTCCAGTGGGCAGCACTCAGGAAAAGCTTTAAAAAGGTAGTGTGATGTTGAGTCCAAGCTGTTACTGCTTCTGAAGACATGAGGCTCTCATGGCTTGAAAGACAACCAGAAAGACTTAATGTCTACAAGTAACACAAGGGACATAAACTTGTACCTTCTGCAGACAAGCCTTGATTAACAGAAGGGCATATGTACAGTTGTAGTAAAGTGTGTTTCTCCAGTAGTACTTCTACATTATCAGCAGCCTCAGTGAAATGATGGAACAGATGGAACATGTCAAGATTTATGAAGAGATCTCCCACCTGAAAAAGATTTGAAGCCCTTTCAGTTTATAATCCATTCCAAGAACAGGATGCACAGCTGTAATTTTTCCTTGCAAAGGATACATCCTGTTGTCTGAGGCAGGCAGCCATCATCCAAAGGTTAGAAATCATCAAGTACTATTCTTATCAGATTTTTACAACAGGAAGTGACTATTATAGGTTTCTTGATTGATGTCGAGAGAGGTGTCTTGCTGCTGCAAGGTGTTTTGCAATTACGTTGAATTGTCTACTATGACTCTGTAATTAAGGATTTCATGTAGTGATCAGAGTGAAATTGTTATCTACTGGGAGATCTGATTAGTTGACTGCTGTAATAATTTTGATCTGTTTCTTTAACCACGTGGACTATATGCTTTGGGTATGTCCCACAGGAATCCACTTCCCACTTTGAAACATAATAGTTTCATAATTTAAAATGTTGTATTTCATAATTTGTTTTATTTAAGCATTGGATAATATCTCTGTTAAGACTCTTGCTGTCTCAGTTTCGCTGTTCCTTTTCGTGTGTGCCACAGGAAACATAGTCAAATAAGGTATAATGTTTCATTAGATGATGGATGATCACAGCTATAACCAAGCCACTGGATTATCATACTGGTCATGGTAAGAAGTCCTAATCATATAAAAAACCCTCCAATTTTACAACCAAAGTGAAAGGCTTGACATTTTCCCTAGTCACATTGTTGATAATAATACTGAAGTATAAAAGGCAAAATACGAATGTCTAGTGTTAATCAGTTTCTTTCATGGTTTTCCATTAAAACAAATAGGATTTTTTTCTTTGACTCCAGCAATCACAGGACTTAGTCTCTAGGGATTTTTCTCCCTGTTGGCTAATCACTAAGCTACCTCATGTGTTGCGCAAAGCAGTGTGGTGACACCATTACTCTGCCTAAGTAAACAGAAAATCCTTAGTAAGAAACTGCCAAATTAATCTCTACTCTTCTGTTATAGAAAAAGAAAGAAATAACTCGAGATACTGTCATTACCATTGCTGGTGTCATGACTTCTGTTCACAATTACCATTACAGGAGCGTGATTTCTGCAATTTGACTGCTGGGAAATCGTGTTACAAGACTCACATTGTAGTGGGCTGTTGAGCAGTTTCAGAGCACATTTCTTTCTTCTCTGTGACACAGAACAATACAGAACTACTAGTGCTATTAGTGTAAATACAGCCATCTCCAAGAAAGGTAGCATTATAAATGATTAGCAGGCCTCCTGGCAAAGAACTTTCTATTACAGGCATGCAAGTAAATAAAGCACAAGCCAGGGAGGCATCTGCTCACAGGTGGAGTACTTCCCAGAACAGATGGGTTTTCAGGACCATCTCAAAGAAGGAAAGGAAATGAGAATAAGCTTTTTTCTTTTTCTTTTTCTTTTTCTTTTTTTTTTTCCCCAGTTTCTTAATAATTGGCATATGCAGTATTTTTATGAAAAGAGATGAAGTAGGAACTGGGTAACTCAATCTCTGACAGAGCTGTGAATATGGAAAAAGGTGAATAAAATAAAAATAGAGATGTATGGTGGTAAGTTGTCAGTTTCTGGTGAATTTTCATATGAATATAATTAAACTTCAGCAGTAGCTGTGGATCTCATGCTTGCTAGTTTATTCAGCATTTTCCTAGATTATGCTCAAGTTCTGAAATTAATCAGAAAACCAAACAATTTCACTGACTTTAGAACAAACAGAGCTAAAACTGTGGTGTTCCTGTAGGTCTGCTTAGGAAATGATCACTGATTGAGTATCAGGGATGCTTCTAACCATGAGTAAGTCAGAGAAGATTGTTACATCCCACCTTTATTCTTCTAGTAAGACACATGGTGTATCTTTTGCAGGGTCACGAGAACAACACATTCAATCAGTTGATATGAGAAAATAATCGTTCAGAGAAAAGAGGAAATGTGGGAGGTTCGGAGCCAATGCTGTTTTTAGCAGGGTTAGATGGTCAGAAGTATCCAAGCAACCTGGAAAATAAGCTGGAGCAGATGCCGGGCCACCCCCTATGGGGGCTGCAGTGGGGCATGGGTAGTTTAGGAGGAACGGCCCATGCCCTTCTTTCTTCGGGCACCCTGGCAATTTCAGGAAGGAATCCACCTGCTACCTGCGTACCCTCCTACTTCATCAGAGCTTGAAATCTTTGAGTGAAGAGCAGGATACACGTTCAGGAAGTATGACAAATATTTTTATTACCCTTTCTTTGTAGTGTTGCACTTTAAATGTCACTAGTGTGAAGCAAGCACAACTTATCACTAGTATGTCACAAAGAATAACAGTACTTTACAATTTAAAAGACATAATTTTCCTAATGCATTACTTTTGTAGCTATTACTACTACCTATGGAAAGAAGGAGTTCCCTGGGAAAAAAAATAATCTACTCAATGTGATGTTGCTTCCGTATTTAAATTGTAGTTTGTTTCTGGGGAGGGGAGGATACAGAGAAACTATGGGAGAAAGGGAACTATTTTTTTGGTTAGGATTTTGCACTTTTTTTTCCAAAAGGCCAGCTGTTCATCATAAATGTGAACTATTTCAAAATTCTGTGGACTAGAGACCTCAACCATTTGCTCAAAACACAACGTGTTTTAATAGCATTCACGCAGTTACTGAGCTTTACAGAAACAGCAACCAGTGCTGTTGACCAGCTAACCAAAAAGTAACCTCTGTACATGGAGGTGAATATAAAGTTTTTCCACATTTCCTACAGGATCCTTATCTCACAGCTAATCACACAGATCAAGTAAAAATGGAATTTATTTGACGTCACTTCACTCAAGAATCTTAATCTAGCCAGAAAATATATGCCTAAGGAGCTTGCTGATCTTAATGATTTCTGTGATCTCTTATCTCTGTGCACTTATACTGAATAAGAAAAATAAGGAAATATGCTTAGTAATATGCCCCAAATAAATTCTGCCTCATGAAAGCTGTATGTAAAGAGTAAGGAAAATTAGTTGTCCTTCCCTAAGCAAATCCGTAAATGAAAAGGCAGTAATCCTATTTTGCTACTTTGCAATTAAACTCTTCCTTGTTTGGCACTATTTCTAGCATATTGGATGTAGCATTGTGCTGAAGAATGCATTTGTGGTAATGGGAGCATTAAGTGCTAATATCGTATAAACACAATAGCTCAGCAAAGGGAGGTAAAGAATATTCTGAACTGGAAGGAACCCACAAGGATCATGTGTTAAAGTAGCCAGCCCGTCTGCTTTAAAATGTTAAAACCATTCTTAAAGTTATAATTGCTATATAATTAATATGAGATTTCATACTGTCATTAACCCTCATTAGCTCAACAGTATTTCTTATTTGATAATTAATCCTGCGTACAGTTCACAATCACAAATCTACAAATAGTATACAATGTATTTTACACTGTGGAGTGCAAACTGCAGAAGTCCTCAGACCACTTTGAAAAATCTAAACATGATGCCGTCTGCTTCATCACTTTTCTCAGGGAAGCACTGCTTCTTCATGACCCAGGCAATTCTGTACTGGGAATTATGGGCTGCTTTACTTAGGACACCCATGTAAGTTTGCAGCCTAGCATTATTTGGGTCTGCATTTTTGTGCTAATATTTCTCTTTATTTTTAATTTTGACTTTTTGTTATCAGTCACATCACTTACTGTACTTTCTTGTTTTAGCTGAGAAACTGAAGTACCAATGGAGCCTGAAAAAAGTTGTTTCTGCATTTCCAGGCTGGGTGGGAAGCACAGTCTCACGAGATCAATGAGTCCTATTTTGGTATCCAAAATCACTTAAATAGGTCAGGAGGAGATCCTAACATATGCATTGTATTTCTCAGAATGAGAGAATCACAGGCTGGTTGACACTGGAAGAAATCTCTGGAGACCATCTAGCCCAGCACTCCTGCTCCAGCAGGGCCACCTAGAGTGTTGCTCTGGATCATGTCCAGTTGGTTTTTTAATATCTCCAAAAATGGAGACTCCATAACCTCCCTGAGCAATCTAGGCCAGGACTTAGTCAACCTTACAATATAAAAGTGTTTCCTGATGTTCAGAGGGACCTTTCAGTGTTTCAGTTTTACATTGTCTTTCAGCCTGTCACTGAGCATCACTGAGCCTGGCTCTATCTTCTTTGTACCTTCCTTTGGGATGTTTGTATCCACTGATAAGATTCCCCTTCAGCTTTTTTTTTTTGTCTAGCTGAACAGTCCCAGCTCTTCCAGTTTTCAGTCATCAGGCACTTCTAGTTGCCACAATCAAGGATTTTTTGGGAGTGGCCTCACAATGATGTCAAAGCAGGTGGAACTTCTGTAAGTCCAGTTTAGTTAAGTATTACCTGATCTGATTCTCTTCCAAAAAGGGTACATCTCTCTTGCTCCAGACTTCTGCCACGGTCTCTGCAATCTGAGAAGTCCAAAGGCCATCCTCTCTAGTAAAGACTGAGCATCATTCAATAATTCATCCTTTTCCATATCCTGCCTAACCAGGCTCCTTTTTGCATTGGCCTTTTCATCATCTATGTGCACTTATACAAATATATACATATACTATATATACTATATACTATATACTTATGATATGTACTTATTAAATGTACTCACCCTTCTTGTCTTTGACGTCCTTGCTGCATTAAAGTCTATTTGGGCTTTCACTGTCCTAATTCCTTCCTTGAATGTTTGGACAGTTTTCTGTATTCCTCTAAGTTTATCCTTCCTTGCTTCCACCTTCTATTTGCTTCCTTTTTGTGTTTGAGTTTGGCCAGAAGCTCCATGGTCATCCATGCAGGCCTCCTGGCATTTTTGCCTGGAGGTGCTACTTTTGAGTTTGGAGGAGGCAGCCCTTGAACATTAACCAGATATCTTGGGCCTGTCTTCACTTCAGAAGATCATCCCATGGGACCCTTCCAAGCAGACTTTTGGAGAAGCCAGAGTCTGATCTCCTGAGTTATTATCTTGCTTTTCACCCTCCTCATTAGCCTCAGGATCCTAAGCTCCACAATCACATGGTCACTGTAGGCAAGGCTGTTCTTGAAACACTCAATCACACAGAGATCTTACAACACTCATTCATGACACTTTCAGACTCACATTTCCAAAGAGTCCCTAGTTATTCATGAGTATAAAATCCAGCAGAACCTCTTTCCTTGTTAGCTGAGCTGGTTTTGGTCAAATTTTATTCAAAATGATCTTTCAAATATTGACATTGCATATATATTCTGATTGCTAAAGCCATTCTCTTGTGTGATGGTTCAGATGTCACTCTGGGAGTCAGAGTCACCATCCCAGGTTTTACCTGCTGGCACCAAAGCCCCTCTGCAGCGAGTGGCTCCAGGGAGCCGATGGTGCCCAGTTTGACTCTCTCCACACCTCACACCCACACTGTCTGACAAGTTTCTGTTCCTGGCTTGACCCTGGCCTCCCATAGCAGAGTGAGGCCCCTGGTTCCTCTAAGCAATAAATTGTGGAGAAGCAACATTATAAGAGTACAATCTGGGTGCCCCAGGAGGGACCCTGAATTAAGGAATCCTGACCCTTGCAGTCAATGCACGCTCTCCTCACACACTCTTCATGTCCTTTTCATGTGCCTCTTGGTCCTGTGGTTTTGATTAGTCTGGGCTCTTCTCACTGCTCACTGGGCCCTGCAGAGGCTCTGGGTTATGGCTGGCATGGCAGGACTGTGCCCTTTGTTGGGCAGAAGGTCAGTGCCCCTTCACAGCTCCTTGTTTGGGGCTGCAGCTGCTTCCCACCAGCCAGGGCACAACCTGCAGCTTGCACTCCAAGCTACCTGCACTAGGAGTGTCCTGCAAGATTGATGATCTAGAGTAAATTTAATTTCAAGATGTCATGTTAGTAGATGATTTGTAGTTGTTGAGGCAGATTAAGTCAATGTGGGTGCTGAGGAAAGCAGCTCCTGACAGGAAAACTCACCAGTGGCACATACTCCTTGTCGCAGGCAAAGGCGGCCAATCTCCAGCTAATTGTCTGTATCTTGCATCTGCAGGAACTTACTTCCTAGGACCTATGGGGCTTACAGGAATCTTTACAAAAATCTGTGTTTAAAATGATTCTTCAGCTAAAGATAGGAATAAAATGGCAGATAAAGCTAGTAAAAAGAGGGGGAAGTGTAATTTTTCTAACACAGCAGTACATTATGACTACAGAAGGAAAGAACTATATATGTGAATCAAAGAAATATGTGCTTTTAAAATTTGATACCAAAAAGATTAGCTAAGTAAGTCTGAGCCTTTTTCAGTCTGCTGGGTAAGTCTGCTTCCTCAAGAGAATTCACTGGTGACCGACAATCCTTCATTAAATAAACCACTGTTGACCTGGGACGACGTTATTGTATTTTACAATACTGATAAGCTTGCCAGGCATAAACTACCCTAGCTGTGTAGGTGCCAAGCAAGAACAACAGGAAGCAGCTCTTTATTTCTCTGAAATCAAAATGGATACCCAGATCCAGTCTATAAAAATATACACCTGAGGACTTTTTCTCATCAGGCCTCCAAGACGCTATTTTTACAGGGGAAAAATTTTTTCAAGAAGTCTAGTGTGATGTTTATGTAATCAGCATCAGTTTGTATTACTTGTTTTTCTAGTGGCTATTTGTTTTAAAATAAATTCCTTGCTCAGACATGTAATATATTTACATGACAATATTTCTAGAAAATGCCTTTTCTAGCCTGGCCCCAATGTTACTTTCATTCTTAGTTTCACACCTGTCCAAACTGACTTATTACAAACTACCCAAATAATTGCATTGCTTGGACTCAGGAGGAAAATGCAATTTGTTATCACAGCAGAAATATTTTATGCATTTTTTGGTCTAAATAAAATACTCAGCTCTCAATTATGTGAATACAGGAATTGAGAAATAATAAGAATAATAATATATTTGTAAATCAAGGTGGATTAGAAGAAACCCTATAAATTCAAAGTATGGCTCAGATCCAGAAAACCTCAGATCAGATTATTTAAAGAACAACTTACATATTCTTGTTTAGATAAATGTGAGATCTAACCCCCCCCCCTGTATTGCAATGTGAATTGATGTGTGCAAGTTACCAAAGTGATCACCAAGCCATAGCTGAAATGCAATGAATAGATTTATTCCATTAGGTCACTAACTGAAGAGTCCCTTCACAGCTCTGTGCTGTAGAAACACAGGAAACAGGGTTGCAGGCACAGTTAGGCTTGATCCAACCCAGTGGGGCAGAGAACCCACTGCCTGCCCTGGGATGCCAGCGGGCCTCATCACAATGCTGTGTTTTTGTGACCACTGAGATTCTTGATCTCTTTCCCAGAAGGACACTCAAGACTATCTGTGAGAGATACCTCTTAAATTTCTGGTAGCTTCTATATTATCTCTGCAGAAATTCTGCTTCTCAAAACAGGCAGAGGATAATCAGCAGTAAATATGTGAAGTTTCTTTCATGTGTATTCTTAGTCTGCCCAGCCACAAGGTCACTTTGAGCAAACCTATCATCCTCCTTGTCAAATCTTGCATTTTTAACCTTTTACTCCAATAATATTACCCTAGTTGCCAAGTGCTGTATTAACTGAGAGGAAATATGTGTTCCAAATACTATGTGAGGTGAAGGATGCGTGTGAGTTGACGCAGGCAGGCAGCTGGAACAACCACAAACTCATGGCTGAAATGCAGAGAGTAAGTTTCTTTCATTACTTCGCTAACCAGGGTGATGCCAAGGCAATGCCTGTGCAGAGACAGTCAAGCAGGAGCACAGGCACTGTCAGGCTCAGTCCAAGCTGGCAGGGGACAGGCAGTGGGTCTGCTGTTCCCACCAGTTTCTTCAAGCGCCTGCACACAAGTAATTTACCACCATGCTGTGATCTCCTCACAGGTCTTTGTGATCTTGGAACTTTGATCCTCTTTCCCCCCAAAGCAGGATTCTTGGGCAGGTCTATGAGACTGCCTCCAAGCCTCTCCAAACACCTGTGCCATCCCTACACAGAAGTTCTGTTTCTCAAAACAGACAGAAGATAAACAGCAGTCACTATAATATATGGGGTTCCTCACAACGTTTTCCTCCAGGCCTTGTCATTCCCAGCTGCAAAGTCACTTGAGCTAATCTACCATCCTGCTCACCATTCTTCCATTTTTCACCCTTTTCTCCTAACAGGAGGGATTTTATAGAGTAGCCTTATATTTTGATTGGTTTCTTTTTAAAAATACCAAAAATGCAATTGCTTCACAGCGTAAATAAAAATCCCGGGCCACAGAAAATACTGTGTTGGATCAGATCAGTGTTTCAGCTCTGACCAAGTGCTTTAAGTATCTCAAAGGGACACATTGACATGGTTATCTTTGGAACAGTCTGTTGTAAATCATACTACTCAGCAATCTGACTCATGCCCCCAAAACGTGAAGGTTCTTATATTTTTAATAGTAACCAATCTGCAATAGTGGATGATCATACTATTCATATTGATAAGGGCAGTAGAACAGAACAGCATTTTGCTCACTTGATACGGATGGTAGAACAAAACAACATTTTGCTCTTATCAAATAAAGGGAACAGTGTAGCCTTGGAGAAGCAGACAAAACAGAAGTCGTGCAAAACATGAGCAGGATGCCAGCTCAGCTCTGCAAGGCTGACAATGTAGAAGCTGTGCAAAACAATGATATTGCACTTACTCAAAAGCAAGAGTCAAGGAACAGCCACATTGAAGGACACTCTGTGCTGGAGACCACTAAAGAAGATCCCAAAGAACCATATAAGGACTTCCAACAAGGGGTGTGACTCTGTAAAGTAAAGTAATATATACACATCAAGTAAGCAGGGGTATTTAATGAATATGTAATCAGTAGGTATGATAAAAACTTTGTTTACACAATGCTGGGGCACTCAATTAAAGAAGATTCAGGATAAAGAAGATTACTGATTTCTAATACTCCAAATTACATTAGAAAGCTTCTACCTGGCTGATTTCAGTATCAATATAAATGCATAAAATCCACTGAATCTACAGCATTTTCTGGACAGTCTTTCCCTTCAAATCAAGAGTACAAGACAATGTAAATACATTACCTGACAGAAGTACCTGAATAACTTAATATTTTTAAGTTGCATGTCTATTTTTTTCTTTTCATAGGATCATAGACTGGTTTGAGTTGTGTGGAATGTCCAAGGTCACCCAGTTTCAACCTCAATACCTCTTGTGTTTTCTACCTGTCCTGAAATTAAGAACTATCCAAAGCTTACAATGATTTCTAAGGAACATCTTAGGATGTGTCCTATTCCTGCTACATCCTGTTAGAGATGTCTGAAAATAATAACAGTAGTTTTGTGTATGAGCACATTACCAATATTAGCTAGAAGTTGCAGCTGTGGTGATGTTTCTACTGTGTTCTGTACGCAGCTAACTAATCTCCAGCACACCATAGGTCAATGTCATTAAAATCTACATTTTGAGAGAGAACATTATAATATCAGGTAACTTAGCTAACTCATTACTTTCAAACAGCATAGGAGTTATTGCATAAAGAGAAAATCTGTGTTCCTTCTGTTTCCTCTGTTTTGATCTGGTATGTGGGTGGCTTTGCTCCTTGTCCTCCCCTTGGGTCAGCAGGGGCAGGGACAAGCCCTTCATGCTCTTGGAGCACACACCTCTGTTTCCAACACGTAAGGTCTGCTAAGATACCTAGAAGCAGCAAAAGAAAAAACTAGGACAGATTTTGGAATTGGCTTTCAGAGAACGACCGCCGTTCACATTGGAAATTTTTAAATGCATAAAGGTGTTAATTCTCCTAAGGAAAAAAAAAAAGATTACAAAGGGCCCAGTGAATCCCTCTAACTTGAAGAAAAGGCATCAGACTGGAAGATGGGACAAACCCTAGAAAGGCACAGATTGCAATTTTACAAGCAAGCACAAAGAAAACCTCACACTCTTAAAACTTGCCTGGCGAACATTAGTGAGATCATCTATTTCCATTTTCAACTGAGAGTTGTGTGGCTGGACACGAAAATGGTGTGAGGGGGAATAAAAATCACAGGAGGCTCATCTCTGCTGTCTGTGCTGTACTGTACTAACAGGAGCTGCCCTTCGGGGGGTGCTCCAGCCGTTCTGCCGTGCAGAACGGGAGGCTGGGCAGTCCTGCAGGGCGCTGCCGTGCTGGGACAGCGAAGGGCTCCCTTCCACACCTTGTCATCAAACAAATCTTCATCCTTTTTAGTTTTCTTCTCAGAAGCCTAGCGTGGTCTCTGGTATGGTGTCTTACCGATCTTTTTCTTTAGGTACCTCTTTTGTTAGCAGCTTTTTGCCATGATCAGTGGTTATTTGATGTGTGATGTGTTTTTATTGCTGCAAGACTGACTGCTCAGCTCCCACTTTTCTCATTGCTGACAAGTAGGGAAATAAAAGAGTCTGAAGAAAATGAAACGAAAGAAATATTTCTGTGCAGTGTGGTGCTATGCATGATCCTTCTTTTTGTTCCTGGTTGAGTTGCCCTTCTGGAAAGTTTCCCTTCCTGGAAAGTTGCCCTTCTGTTTGCTGGATGGAGAGGGAGTGAGAACTAGGAAGGACAAGGTTAGCCAGCTATCTTTCATTTCAATACATTCCATTTCCTAATTATTGGTAACATTTGCTGCTGGGGGGAAAGCTTCTTTAGAGAACAGACTTTTCAAGTTTTTCCACTTTTTATCATCTCACCTTTTTAGCACAGAAATTCTCATTACTTTGGAGGTAATGCATGCCAGGTTCCCAATACTTCCCCATACTTCTGTTACATTGCAAAAGCAGGAAATATTCTGTGGGTACAAAGGGTGCAAGAACACAAACAGAGTTCTCTAAGCACTCTCAGGCTTGTGAGAACAATAGCATTTCTCTAGAATAACTGATCGTGCTGTGTGTACACAATGCTTTCTTTCTCTCCTAAGTACCTACAACAAGAAACGGAACAAACTGTTTGTCATCTGAGTATATTAGTGTTAGCATAATCAATTTTTCTATGTCAGAGCTAAGCTGTAGCTGATGCCACTAGAAACACCTTCCTGCCCACACATTAGAGAAACAGCAACTCCCTGGCCTGGTGTAAAGCCCCAGGTTACAGTTTTCCAGCACGGAATGTCTTTGCAGTTCAGTTGGTGGCAGTTGTTGTTAAGCACCACATGAACTGCAGGATGTCTTAATTCTCTATCAGGGGAGGGCTTCATTCTACCTGAGTATGGAAACAACACTAATGTTTTACCATTTTCTGCGTACTTTTCAAGTCTGCAAAATTGTCTAAACACACAGATCGCCTTTGTTTTGTCATTCAAGATTCTTCCTTTCTTAACGAAAGCTTCCTTCCTTCCTTCCTTCCTTCCTTCCTTCCTTCCTTCCTTCCTTCCTTCCTTCCTTCCTTCCTTCCTTCCTTCCTTCCTTCCTTCCTTCCTTCCTTCCTTCCTTCCTTCCTTCCTTCCTTCCTTCCTTCCTTCCTTCCTTCCTTCCTTCCTTCCTTCCTTCCTTCCTTCCTTCCTTCCTTCCTTCCTTCCTTCCTTCCTTCCTTCCTTCCTTCCTTCCTTCCTTCCTTCCTTCCTTCCTTCCTTCCTTCCTTCCTTCCTTCCTTCCTCCCTCCCTTCCTTCCTTCCTCCCTTCCTTCCTCCCTCCCTTCCTTCCTCCCTCCCTTCCTTCCTTCCTCCCTTCCTTCCTTCCTTCCTTCCTTCCTTCCTTCCTTCCTTCCTTCCTTCCTTCCTTCCTTCCTTCCTTCCTTCCTTCCTTCCTTCCTTCCTTCCTTCCTTCCTTCCTTCCTTCCTTCCTTCCTCCCTCCCTTCCTCCCTCCCTCCCTCCCTCCCTCCCTCCCTCCCTCCCTCCCTCCCTTCCCTCCCTTCCCTCCCTTCACTTCCCCCCTTTCCCCCTCCCTCCTCTCAGTATTGGCAGACAGCTAAGGCAGAAAAGGCTGATGAGTTCAAACCAAATTCAATTGGTTTGGATATTTGTCTTTCTTGACTATTTTTTTCCTCACATCTGAGATCTGACATACTGGGGAATGCTGCAAGCTTGTAAACATTTTTCAGTGTGTCACATTTGTCTGCCTGGAGGGAAAAGGTTTGGCAGGAATATTCACTGAGTACTCTTGAGAACTTCCTCTGCTCTGGAATTCAAGATTTTTCTTCTTTTCTTTCCACTGTTGAATAACCCACCCCTCAAATAATTTGTAGATACTTTTCTCTTGGGACATACAGTCAGGATGCAAATTACTAAATGGCTGGGGGTTCGTTCTTTTTATTTAATATGGCATAGCTCTTCTTTATGGCTCCTGAGACCTTGGATTTTCAGATGGGACTAGATCCTGCATCTGCTTTTTCTTGGTCACAACAAGAGCCCCTCACTGCAGGAAACATCCCATGGGGCAGCAGTTCTGTCTCACTGCAGCTCTGGGCATGTGCCACAGTAATTCACCCTCCCTCTTATACAGGATTAACTAAGAAAGGTCTCAGGCCCCTTCCTGCTTCAGCAAGGAATATTGCATGTGTGCAATGTATCAATTACCCTATACAATTTTCTGACAAATTTTATCTTTAAAATCTAAAGTCTTTTTAAAGGGGAGTAGATAAGCACCTCCAGTAATTTTGGGCAATAATTTAACTTCTGTGCAGGACAGATACTCTGGCATCTCCACAGCTTCCCAATGTCCAACTTGGCTTTTATCAGCTTGTCCCATTTTACAACTGTCTGCTTTTTACCACATGAGCAAGCTGGTATGTCCTTGTGTTTCCCATCTGGTGAATCTTGCTTTCAGAAAACCACAGCACAAGAAGCATAGTGCTGTATTCCTTGTCTTTTGGGTCTGCACAGACAACATCCTCTCAGTGTGTGAGTACATAGGTGGCCCCGGTGACCTGGCCAGCCTCCAAGCTGAGAGAGACTCAGGAAAGCTTTTGCAATAGAATGTAGAAATTAGCTAAATGCATCAGAATTTCAGATTGATTTTACACAAGTTACTTTGAGATCTTGTTGTGGCCATCCTGAACTGCCTTTCACAGCTTTTTTTTAATGACTTTTCTGATCTCCTAAAATAGCCTGAGATTTTTTTTCTTTTTTTTTCAAAGACAAGTTCATTTGCTCAAGGAAGTCTATATCTCAATCTTGTGTCATGAAGAATTATGCTACTTATGCAAAGGACATACTTACCTTGGAAGATGGATTTAAATATATCTACCAGTATTTTCTCCTACACCTCAAATTATAAATGGTCGTCCTGTGCATGGAAAGGTTTGGCCATCAGATCATGCCCTTGACTCTTCTTTAAGCACAGGAGAATTTGTAATACACAAAGAAAAAGAAAAGTGTGAAGAAGGACAGTAGGATGATCCACTTAATTCTGCCCTTTCCAAACTGAAGTCTATTTAATGTTCCTGTCTTTCATTTTACCATTAAATGTATCACAAGTTCTTTCATCTGCTGTCAGCATATTGCATTCAGGGGATTTTGCTGTAGGCTGGAAGTTATGTCCATGACATAGGTATTTATATCCTTCAAGCCAAGCCTCTATTTCATGACATACATGACAAAACCCCTCACCAACTACTGTTGCATTGAGCTCAGCAGTGAGATCCCTGGAAATGCAGTGGGAGTTGTTACCAGACAGGCTGAGCCATGCTGGGAGGTCCTGGAGGTATGAGGCGTAAACAGCAAAGAACCTCTGTGTATTTATGGTATTATTTTGCAACCTAGTATTGACAAACCCTTCTTTCTTTTTTTTTTTTTTTTCTTTTTTTTTTCTTTTATTCTTCTTTTTTTCTTTTTTTCTTTGCCTTTTCCCCGCACCACCCACTCCCTGCAAGACCTTTTGCTACTGACAGTGGTAATTTAGATCTCCTGCAAGTTTGAAAACACAGGCTTTTTCAATAGATTACTAGTTAAATCAAGATACTACTCTGACTTTCAAATATTTGAATGTACTGGGAAGAACACAGATTCAAAGCAATTTTCTGTGAAGGAAGAAATTATCGAATTAAAACTTTACTTGAATTATAAATGTGAGTCTGTTTTTTTAACCATATAAAAGCTTTGGTGTGGATACATCATTTAAGGACAGAGAAAAAAATAAGGGACAGTGGTAACATCCTGTAAAAAAGCAGAGCAAAATATAAACTGAGAAAATTACCCAGTATTTCAGCAGGCACATACAAACCAATAATCTCTTAAAGAAAATGCACCTGGTACATATGACATAGAAGGAACATGAATTTTAAGTAATGCAGAAATTAAAAGGAATTCACCTTTTCAGGGAAACAGAATAAATGTTCTTTAGGTTGTTTAAATTAATAGCATAGATGAAGTTAGATTTGAAGTTATTTGTTTTCATTTGGTTTATGGCTGAAAGAACGTTCCACTTAGATCTAATGATATTTTTCCTTGGGTTGTGCTGCTCTTGAACAAGCACCTCATTATATCTGTCTTAAAAGAAACACTAAAATAACTGAAGGGGCAGCAGCTTGTGTCATGGAGCTAACTAATGACCATAAATTCACAAGTATGCATCCAGAGTCCTTTGGGGACAGGAACACACACCTGTCAGACCACTGGGCTACAAGACCGCAGAATCTAAGAACCCACCAAGTTGGAAGGACACAGAAGGATCACTCAGTACAGCTCTTAGCCCCGCACAGGACATCACAAGAGTCACCCCATATGCCTGAGAGCATTGTCCAAACACTTCTTGAACTCTGTCAGGCTGTGACCACCTCCCTGGGGAGCTCTTGTGGCGCCCGGCCACCCCTGGGTGTGGATGGCCTGTCACATAGCAAAGGAAGATACAAAAATGGGAAACTGCATCAGGGTCCGATGATCCATGAAGAAATGTAGGTCTGGTATGTGCTAAGCACTTTTACAGGAGGCACATGCAAAGCCAGAAGTACTGCTGTCAGTGCTTTCTGAAGGAAAAAGCAGCATGCAGAGAAGGGCCCTGGCCCCATGCCCCATGAGAAGCGTGCTGGGACATCCCCTGCTGATCAGATACATCCTCAGCATCACGGGCAATCCAGTGTGGAAACAACAGGCCAGATGCAGCTGGATTCAGGGACTGCTTACTTGATAGAATCAGAGGAAATTCCCATGCGGCATCAATAACCCTTACTGTAGAGAGCTACTGCTGGCACATTTTAACCATGCTGTAGAAAGTCAAAGACATGTTTTGTCAGAAGACACCCCCAAGTGCCCGAGGTTAGGCACTACATGGAGGCTTTGCTATAGAAGTTGTTATGCAATATATCAATTACCCTGTACAAGTTTTTGTCCATGCTATAATGTAGGTGCTTTTACAGCACCGAAACAAAATAATGGCATTCCACAATTTTAAAATATGGAGTAATTTGAAAACCCTTCAAACCCCTATGGTTTTCTGAAATGCAATTGGGAAAATGGAAGAAAACAGAAATGAAGCTTCCAGGAATTAAGTCCTCATAATTCATTCTAACATTTCAGATGATTGTGTTTCAAGGAACATATTCCTGATGATAGTACTAGCACAGTACTAGAGTCTATCTCCACATTCAGTTGAAAAGTTGGCTTGCTTCATCTGGGGGTCCCTACAGCATACTGTACTTTGTGCATAAGGCCTGCAGGTGTACAGGACCTAGTTTGACTGAAAAGACTAGCTACTACTTTATTTTACGTTCAGGAGAAAAATTATGGTGGATGAGCTCTCCGAAGGAGCAAAGGCCTGCTCAGACCCCTTCAACTAGGAACAAATCACCCTAAGGTCCACTTTGCTCCTCCTGTACTTCTTCCATCTCTCCAGGCTCCTCTTTCTCCCAGCTGGTCTCAGTGCCCACTCTCTGCCAACCCTACTGCCAGGGTGTGGACAGGAGGGTGAGGAGCTGCAATCCCTGCCTCAGGAAGCCTGGAGGTTTCTGTCCTCGCCCTAGCTCCCTGCTGGGAATTGCAGCTCTTTGGGAATCCTGCAGGACAGTCAGGGAGACTTTGTAAGGAAGTCAAGCTGCTGCTGCTGGAGGTGTTGGTTCAACAAACTATGCAGCAAGCATTGCTTCAAAATTTGACGTTGTTGGCAAAATTTGCCAAGGTACTGTGCCAGCAAGAGCAGAAGAGACAAACCGGAGAGAAGGGGGTACAAGTCACCAAGAGTAAATGGGATCATGTCAATAATGCTTTCAGTGTGAGATACAATCATCCTCAGCAATCAAAGTTCAGACCTGAAGTAGTCTGATTTGCCTCCAAGGATCGTACTGGGTTTGACCCCTATTGGAGCAGACTGGTTAAAAATACTGTAAACATTGCTGGAAAATATTGTAAAATAAATACTGAGAAGGGAAGGTACTGAGTGCACCAGTATTTTCCATGTCATCTGTTACCAGGTCCCCTGAAGCATTCAGCAGCAGGCCCATATTTTCTCCAGTCTTCTTTTGGCCCTTGATTAGGTACCTGGCCATACAGACTCCCTGAGAATGGCTGCTCAAAGATGTTCCGTGTTACAGATTGGAAACCCTCTGCAAAGCACAGCAGGAAAATATGCCATTCTATCTACGTATATTTGCTGCTGAAGTGGAATAATACAAGTTGTAAGCATGATACCTTACCCTCTTTTCTGGCTTCATACTTCTTCTGCAGTGGGCTGTTCTCCGTGGCTTGGATACACTCAGCAACAAAACAGTTAAAGATAGCGAATTATTTTTGTAATGTTAATAATCTGTATGCCTCATATATTGTACAGCCAACACTCCTCTGCCCTTTCCTGATAGTACCTACACCCTTTTTGTGCAAAAAAACCCCATGCTGTGCCTGCAGTCACATGTATCTGATGAAAGACTTTCAACTCCCTTCTCCTAAGCTTCCTTACCTACAAATTAGAACATTCATCCTAAATGAAAGTATGAGAGAAGTCTAATTCCCTAGCACAGAGTAGGTGCAATATGCCAAATCTGGCTGACTTCCCCAGTTTGCTGCTCCTCCTCCACCCTCCCTGCCTCACACCTCCTCACCCACAAAGGCAAATTACCCTGGAGGATATTTTTAATGCATGTGCGTATAGACTCTAGTTAACAGATGGATTTTTTTCTGTCATTGAGTGAAAGCACTGCAGATGAAGGACTCTATATTCTTCCTCCCTCTTCCTAAGTGCAAAATTCAACCCAGGAATTGCCAGTGGAGCTTCTCCTCTTGTCCGTGTGTTGTGGACTGTTGTTTCTCTTAAGACCCTCTACCCTGACTGATGCTCTTAAAGCAGCCTCACAAAGAATGCACCCAGCAGGTGCTCTTCAACTGCTTTTCAGAAACAGAAAATATTTCGGAGGGTTGATGATGCCAGTATTTTCTGCTGCCAAGAGAATCATGTCGTGTGCCACAGATTCCCTTGCAAGTCCTTGTTCCTGGTGGGGTACCTGCTCCAGCAGTGTCAGAGCAGCAGAAGACCATAATGAATTGGGGTCACTTTGGTCTCTGCTCTCCATTTAAATAATTTAACTGGGGCTAGGCTGCTGACAGGGATTGGTATTCTGCTCTGGACTCTCACACCTTTACTTCTAGCATTGCATTTCATTCTGTGCTCCGTCGTGAGGCTTTAAGAAATCAACAACATATCTTGTATTGATGCTTTTATTTTTGCCATGATTTTTTCTCTTTATATTTCAGCCTGGGTGCAAACAGTGATTGAGAAGGGGTGGCATTTAGGTGGATGTAGGACCAGAAGCTGCTGGGGAGCCCGGACTGCTGCAGTGACCTCCAGGCACAGGGGCACTCAGAATCTACTCATCAAGTGACCACTCAGAAAGGAGAGACTGATTCCACAGCCTGTCAGGAGCAGTTTTCTCATCCCATCTCTTTCCAGTTGGAAGAATTTGATCAATTAACTGAGGTTTGGGAAACAGACTTTGAAGCAAACAAGCAGACCTGCCATGTTTGCATGCTCACTCACAGACATGAGCTCATGATGAGGGTTTTTGAAGTATCCTGATTTAAGCCCAGCTGGGGATTAAGCACCATGCAGCCCCTTGCCCAATGTCCCCTCTAACCCCCACCCCAGTGCAATGGGGAGGAGACTCAAAGTAAAACTTGTATATTGAGATAAGAAGGATTTAATAAGGGAAAAAAAAAGCAAAATGCAGTAATAATGGTAAATAATAATGATAAAATGATAAAAATGGTAAATAATAATGATAAAAGGGAAAAAACAAGTGATGCACAAATCAATCCCTCACAATCCACCTACTGGTGCCAGACCCTGTTCCTGAACCCAAATCAGCCCTCCCCCTTCTGGGTAATTCTCCCAGTTTACACACTGGGCCTCACATCCTATGATGTGGAATACCCCTTTGGGGACTTTGGGCCACCTGTCCCATCTGTGCTCCCTCCCAGTTTCTTTTGTGTATTTCCTCAGTGGCAGAGCATGAGACAAGGAAGAATAAGTCCTTGACTCAGGATAAACACAGCTTAGCAAAACCCAAAACATCGGTGTGTTATCAACATCATCCTCATTCCAAATCCAAAACACAGCATTTTAGCAGCTGCTGAGAGGAAATTAACTCTACCCTGGCCAAGACCAGGACATAAGGCAAGGTCAGATTTGCTTTTTCTGTATAAATGAATATCTGTAATAAGCATCATAAATGGGTTTTCATTTTACGAATTCTGAGTTTGCACCGGTTCTCATAATTTTGATAGACAATTTTTTCTGGCGAGTTTAATGTGGACAAATAATGCCAGATCAAGAACATCCTGGGACAAGTTTCTTCCAAGAGAATGGTTAGCTGTTAGAGCCAAACACAAAATGAAAAAATTGAAATTGCTTAAGAAAATGGAAATGAATTGCAGGCTTGGGTTGCTGAAGTTAACTACAAAGCATGTACTGGGAGAATTAGGGACCTCTTGTGTCTATCTAGATAAGCTTTGCTACTCTGATGAAGTTAAAAATGAGCATGGCTTACTGTTTGTCTTGTAGAATTCAGTAACAGGTCTGACATATTACAACTGCCTGGGAAATGAATTATTCCTCCCTTGCTGGTTCCACTGGCTGGAGTGATGAAAGATGATTCTGGTGAAGCCACAAAACACTGTATCTTTACTGAAGGAAACCCAAACCCAAATAAATTTAATCCAGAGAAACTATCAAATTATTCTAACTTTAATATTTGAAAAGTTTCCAGATTTTATCTACTAACAGTTCAAATTATCCTTGTAAGTCCCCCTTACCAAAGTAAAAAAACCCAAGCAAACAAACAAATTTACTTGAATTTCTGTGATCTATTACTATTTCACAGCTGATGTTTATTCTCATTTAAATTCCCATCTCATTTCTCTTTCCTCTTTGTCATTAACTGTTATGGAAGAGAGGAAAAAAAAAATCACAATAAACTGTTTTACATCCTTTAGTGTCCACGTTTTTACTAGATAAACACATCCTTTTACAATAATAGAAATCATTTAATCTAAGGGGTTCTCTATAACATAAGCAGTATTGTGATTTAGCTATAACACATTTTTTCAATGTCAGTTGATGCACAAATGGGGCATTCTGTTTCTTAGCTTCCTCCCTACATTTGTTCATGTTGCAGACTTCAGGGTTGTTGGCATAACATGTATTGTTTAAATGACTTCATGTCATGTTACATTCTCTGAGTTTTAGAAAGTAGTAAAAAAGAAATCCATCCAGTGTTGTGGAAGCAAAATAGTTAATGTCTCCTAGGCCTCTACCAGTCTCCCTACTTAAGACATATTTGCAGCTAAGGGTCTTGCCAGTCAGCAGGATTTATTTACAAAGGAGTGGATTATTCATGAAAGGAGTAGATCATTTGTAAGCAGATGTACTGCATAGACCCTACTTATCTGAAGGATTTAAATCTCAGTTTTACCTACCATATCCTGCTTATCTGACACAGTTTTGGCAAAGAAGGAGTTGTATAACCTGCATGCCGGGTGTTATCCACTCTGTGTCTCTCTCCTTTGGACAGGGTTCTTACCAGCAGCAGTGGTCACTCTGCCATTCTGTGTTCTCTCCTACAGCTGTCGTGATAAAATGCTTCTGTTCTGATCTGATCTAAATTGTATTCCAGTTTTTTCTGCAGCAGAGACTAAAGAAACCTGGAAACAGGAAAACATTACCTGCTCCTCTTAGCTCACAGGGCCACCAAAGCCACCATGACTTCAAATTCTACCGTCTGTGTATCCCCTTTTCTGAGCTGTTCTTCTTTCTTGCAGCCTAAAGTGTTCCTTGGATTTTTGGTAAGAATGCACTACTTGATGTGAATTTTTTTACATGGTTTACGGAGTACTTGGGGCAAGGGAAGAGTGATCATTGATATTACATACTTCTTTGACCTTTACTTCATTTGTTTGCGTTTTTTACTTTTCTTTGTGGTCATGTGGCACATATAGCAAGTTATAAATATACAATAAAATTAGAGGATGGCTTTTGATAATGTAATGCATCCAAAAGTCTTTTTTTCTTGATGGCGTGAGGCAACTTGTATTGAAAATCTCATGGAAATTAAGATTCTGGAAACATACAAATAGAAATAGACCTGTAATAGTAAATTCCCTGTAGCACACTGTACTTGCTTATAAATGGAACAGCTTTAACCTCTAAAAGTAATCTGGTCCCCACCCCATCCTGTGTGAGCAGGGACAATGGCTATGTGATATGGTAGGTAATCTTTAACTATATAGACCATTACACTGTTGGTCTCTAGGCAGAGTTTAGAAGTCTTCTAGGACATTCTGTGTATCCCAAAACCTCTATGAAATCTGAATAAACAAATCACAATAATATTTCAAAGTTCAAAGCAAGGAGCAGAGATTTTTTATTTTGAAATAAAATTGATTCACCCATTTGCACACAAATTGTCATATCCACCTGTTTTGGTGGGAACACACCTAAATGTGTATTCCCACATAGTCTGGAGAGAACTACCTGAGGTAAGACAGAGGAAGAGAGATTCAGCCTTAGGTGGCCTCCTCACATTTCCAGAATTGTCACCCCTGGGTGTCCTGGGAAGCTGCAAGGGGATGTCAGCCTGATGAAGTTCTAGTGTGAGTGCCACCAGCAGATGTCAGCCTCACAGCCACTTTGCTGGCTTTGTCTTGTAGCTTTTCAGGGAGGCAAGAGTTCTTGTCCAGAGAGTCCTCTTGCCAGATATGCCTGGAAATGTCTGCCCTGGCCATCGAAACCTGATGGGGCTTTGGAGCACAGGGATGAGGCCTCAGTGGTAGGAATGAAACACGGGTAAGGAGCATGAGACAAGAGATAGAGGGGTGGAGTTGGCAGTGGCACTACAGTGACCCCAGGCACATGTTCCTGGGCCACAGTGCTCCTGGAGAGGGCCCTGGGTGAGGATGGCCCATTGGGATGTTACTTGGTGCTGGATAGGGTTGTCTCCAAGGTAACTGATGTCACCAAGGGATGTACCCATGTTACCAGATGATAAATTGTCTACACCCAGTGAGCTAACACAATGCTTATTCTTCAAAATCCACTGGCCTGTGGAACTGCACAATGCCCATTGTGTAAGAAGGAGAACTGGAAGTCCACCAGCCCCAGTGTTCTGCCAGTTTCACCTGGTGTCAGTCAGCACTGGGGTCACCCACCAGTAAGGATCACCAAAAAGACCCCTAGGACAGAAGAACACATGCATAAAAGGGGAGAAAAATGTGTTCATGATTTTGGGGAAATTATTATCATATTTATGTTTATTCTGGAAAAATCAACACGAATATGTATGTAAAATACAGTGTATAAACAGAAAGTTTCCCGTACTTGGCATGCCCAGTGTTTGGAGGAGATATCCCCCTGCACATCAGCCAAGGAAAGAACGCCTGCTTCTTAATGAACACTGGTGTGAAGGAGTTGGGGTTTTTTTACTGAATTTTTTCCAACACTGCGATGTCCCTGAGTGACAGACTGTGATTTTGGCTACTGACTGTCTTCAAGGGATGGATTGTGACCTTACTGCTTTACCTGGGCACCAAGTCTCACCCAGTCAACTCATGCCTGGACTCCAGCAGAGTCCCTTGTTGAGGGTTGGAGCGTTGTGTGAGGCCTTTGGTGCCAGTGTTGTTTGAGGGGAGTTCTTTTATTGCTGTCTTAGTGTCCAACCCCAGATTCATCAGAGGAACTTCCTCAACCTTGAAAGGTTCAGGCAGCTGAGGCACCCAGGAGTGCTCTCAGCAGCACAGGTGAACTGGAAGGGGAAATTACCTTGCAGAGCTGGGAGGGTTTATTTCTTGAGAGACCTGGGCACTTACACCCTTCCCCAGGGCAGATGGTGCTTGCTACACCTCTTCCCTTTCTAGTGTGACATCCACTGCTGCAGCACTCAACAGCTCCCAGCATCCCGCAGCTCCCACCATCCCACCGCAGTGCAGGGCATGACCATGGAGCTGGGACAATGCTGCTGTCCCACAGTCTGCACAGCTGGGACAAGGCTGCCCATCCATGCTGCTGTCCCACAGCCTGCACAGCTGGGACAATGTTGCCCATCCATGCTGCTGTCCCACAGCCTGCACAGCTGGGACAATGCTGCCCATCCATGCTGCTGTCCCACAGCCTGCACAGCTGGGACAATGCTGCCCATCCATGCCTTCTGCAGCTGGCTGAGAGCAAGCCCAAGCCTCCCTCGGCAAGACAGAGGTCCTCTCCGTTGCCTGCTCACTGCAGGCAGGCCATGGCTTTGAGAAACATGTTGTCACACCATCTGCAGTGTCATCAGTTGTTGGCCGCTGGGCAGGAGGACCTCATCGCTGTGCAGCTGCCCACAGACCTGCAGCAGCAGTAAAACACCCTCTGGAGTACCATCTGCCTCAGGTCTCCACCTGCATACCTGGGCAACCCTTTTCCATGACCACCCAGTTTCCATGACCACCCAGTTTCCATGACCACCCAGTTTCCATGACCACCCAGTTTCCATGACCTCCAGTTCTTTCTTCTCTGGGTACATCAGAAATTGAGACTGACCTCTGAGAGTCAACACTTGCATGTAGTGAAGGACTTTGTAATGCTCACCCTGTGCTGCTTTGGGCTGAAACATAGATTTCTTGATCCAGCATGAGGTTCAGCCTCAAAAACCACAGGGCAAAGTGTGTAGGGAACCTCACAATGTTGCCATGCAGCAGAGTCCACCATCTGCTGGACCAGGATGACAGCCATGCTGCTGAGGAGCAGGAGGGCAGTCCCCTGATGCCCCCCATCCTATTGCCTCACCTGTTCCAGTCCCCTACAGCAGCCCTGCTGAAGCTGAAGAGGAATGCTCCAGCAGCTCAACCACTGCTCTTTATGGGGGTGCCAGCAGACCCCCAGTGTCCCTGTTCCCACCTACATTGAGAAGCTGTTGCCTCATGAAGATCCAGGGCAGGCCATGCCAGGTCCTTCCACTTCCAGCTGGGATAGAGAGCATTCACCCGGCAGGCCAGAAGTTCCCTAGGCTCTTTCCAGTCCTGCAAGAGGCTAAGCCACCAGAAGAATGCCCCAAACAATGATGAAAATGGAGCTGGGAGCTGGGAGCTGGTCCAGCAACTGGAATATTTGCCAGCCCACAAGTCAATCAGAAGGCTCTCAGTAGTCTAACAAGGAAATTAAATGGATGAAAAGTACAGAATCTTAGTGTTAATGTTACTGGCATTGCTATCCCCATCTCTGCTTTCTTCCCTACTTCCTGGGGCATGGCCTCTGCTTCCTCATGTGTTGCTGGCCTCTATGGATTAGTAGCGTGGGAAAAGGGGTGAGGGGATGCAGCTCCTGGCCAGGAGGAATGGCACATTAATGCTGCTGGGTCCTTCTACATATGCCAGATCCAGACCTGCATCTCTGCAACTGATCCCAGGCAGATGTTCCCAGACAGAGGTCTTCAGGGCCAGCCTGTGTTCCAGTGCTTATCATTCCAAGCCTGTGCTTATCCTCACCACACCCTCTGCCACCCTGGTGTTCTGCTCTCTTACCAGCCTGTATTGCTTGGGGCAAACTTGCTACAGCTGATGCCTTGTGAAGGCTGACCTAGAGCAGAAACTAGACAAAGAATAAAGTAGGTCTTTATTAAGAGGCCTCAACAGATGCACCTTGCGCAGCACAACTCATAATGGCCACAAAATGGACAACAGATCTCGGGGTCCCACACTTTTATAAGTTTTGGTGGCCATTAGCATATTGGAGCTAATTGTCCAGTTACAGCTTTAGCCC
Organism: Fringilla coelebs; assembly: GCF_963513975.1. NCBI lineage: Eukaryota > Metazoa > Chordata > Aves > Passeriformes > Fringillidae > Fringilla > Fringilla coelebs. The sequence continues at coordinate 34,650,632 of NC_140031.1, forward strand.
ATGAAGTCCCATCCTTCTTGTTTTCCCTCTTCAGTCCACACTGTTTATGCTCTTGGGCCCGAGGTCTGGATCAGCTGTGCTTGGGTCCCCAGTAGAGAAGCAATTGTTTTGGCTACATGCGAAGAGAGCTTCCTATCCACTAATATGAGGCCTAGGCATACACACTAAAGCAGAAGAGAATCTGAAAAATTTAAAAGCTGAAACCTGAGGCATCATAGCAGCAACCAGATGCCTCCTACACAGAGTCATGACTTCTCTCTTCATCCTCCCCAGGGCCATACTCTGCCAGGCCAGGAGCCCAAGAAGTCCAGCAAGGGGGAAGCACCAAGTCCTGCCCCAGAGGACAGACCTCTCCAGGCACCTGCACGTTCAGCTATCCAGCAGGACACCCAGCTTTGCACACAAAGCCCTGGAGGTCGTGCCAGGCACCAAGCTGATCATAAGCCAGCAATGTGCCCTTGCTACTTATTCTAATTCAATGTGCCCTTGATACTAAGTTCTGGACTGCTTTAGGAGTTTTGCCAGCAGGATGAAGATGCTGATCGTTTGCCTGGAGTACTGTATTTGGTTCGGAGCTCCCCAGTACAAGAGAGCTGCACATGCTGGACAGAGTCTAGCAAAGTGCCATGGAGATCATCAGGGGACTGATGCATCTCTCCTTGGAGGATAGGCTGAGCAACCTGGGGTGGTTCAGCCTGGAGAATAGAGGGCTCAGAGGTCTGATCAATCTGCAAAAAGGCCTGAACCTAAAAGGTCCTAAAAAGGATGCTGCAAAGAAGATGGAGCCAGGCTCTTTCCAGCAGTGTCTTGTGACAGGAGAAAGAATATTGAAGAGCAGATTGGACATGATTCTGGGTGAGTGGCTCTAGCTGTCTCTGCTGAACCAGAAAACAAGATGACATCCAGAGATCCCTTCCAAGCTCAGCCTTTGAAATTCTGGGAAAGAATTTAAGTTATGTAAAGAGCCTAGTCCAATAATTTAGTTTTGGTGATATTAAATAGCGAAGTAAGGAAGGTAGTACAATTCTGCTTTACTTATGCTTGTTAGTCATCTGCAGGACACTGGAATGTATGATACTGGAATGTATGATACTGGAATGTGTGATACAAGTCCAGTTTCTGCTGCTAGGCAAATGGCTGAAATCTAGAACTGCTAGGAAATACTCATAGCCATTATGCTACGGAATAAAAGCTTTCTTTCTCTTCTGCTGATCCTTTTTCAGCTGAAACTCTTCTGTCTTCTTGGCCTTACTTTTTACTTCCCAATGTTGTCCTTGTTTTCAATTATAAAAACCACCACCTTTAAAATAATTTATTCACAAGGAAACAAAAACAGTAACAAAATCACAAAACAGTTTCCATTATTAGAAAGAAGCCAAATCTTCCCTCTGCTTGACCCTTCCTCCAAGCTATTTTCTGCATGTTCTTCTTCTCTAACAGACAAGTCATGTTTTCAGGCTATCTGCTCCATAGTAATCTTCTTCCCCTTACAGTGTCTTTAATCTTTTTCTTCAGTCAGGATGATACTCCAATCTTTCCATAAAGTGCTAGGGTACTGTATGACCAGCTCGAAGTTATGTCCTCCAAATGGAGTAAACAAAATAAAATATATATGTAGTATGTGAATAAAACAAAATCCATAAGCTTAACTAATACATTCTAATCTAATTAAATAATGTGAGCTATGTTGCATTTAAAAAAAAAAAAGAGAGAAAAAAGTCATGGCCTATAGATTTTCTAATAACTGAATGCCATAATTATGCCTCATGTCAGTACTCATACATATATAAAATATATGTCTTATAAAAATTTTAGAATACACAAACAGGAATCAGGCAATCCACATGTATTCAACAACCTTTTAAAAAGCTGTTTAGCTTGTACTTTTGAGTTTCAAATATTAGGAGGTTGGTCCACATGATTTAAACTGGCAGTCAACAGTGTACATGTTTTCATTAATGTAACCTTATCTACCTCCTTTAAGTGCACTGCCAGTGCCACATAATATAGTGTCCTTTTTCAGCATTTGCATAGTGTAACAAGAATGTAAATAGATTTTTGTATATTTGTATGACTAAACTTAAAAGATGTGTTAATCATAAAGGGCTTTTTTTCCTGTTGCATAGACTGCATGACAATGTCAGATAAATGTTACAGACATGTTAGCTGTGTGCTGCATATACTGTAGTTAGGAGCATATGGAAACATCACTAAGTTGCTTCTATTGCACTGAAACAGTAATTTCAACAGGTTAGTCCTTTCCCTCAGTACAACCCTATGTCTTGCTGCTTGTCATCCTTTCAAGCATATAAACGAGCAGTGCATAATTGACTTCTTCATCTTTTAACAATTAACTCTCAATACAGACAGCAAATACACTTTGTTCCAAAACACAGTGTCCAATTCCCTTTCACTCACATGCTTCAAGACAGCTGCAATGCAAGGAGTTACAGAGCTGGGGACCTGTGCTATCCAGGGGACAGAAAGGAGTCTACACCTGTATGTCTAGGCAACATACTAGGCAACAGCAACACACTCAAGGTGTGGAGCTTCAAGAGAACATCTGCTCTGACAAAACCAACGTTTTCAGACAACCCATGCACCCTTCCTACAAGGGATACACAGGGACAGAAATGATCTCATTGCATACAGGACATTAACCAGCATACACAGAAAAAAAGGTTGGTAAGCAAATGCTTTCCTTTATAATTCAGATGCTGGAAAAAGAACTGAGTATCAAATCAGCTGAATTAAAATGTCAGCCTTTCTTTTATAGATAATTTCTTATTTTACATAAAACAATGTCCACTGTGTGCATCAGAAATCAACTTAGAGATATCTTTTTATTTGCTTGCATTAAAATTTCCTGAAGCTCAACTTCAGAGAAACAACTCAGTCTATTCCTACTAATTATATGAGGACCTTCAAAACTCAGATTTTGCTGCATATTGGTTATATTTCTTTTAGCAAAGGTAGCATGTTGTTTCACTGAAAAAGCTGACAGATTACTTGGAAGATAGAATTCTTACCATAATTCTTGGTAAATATTTGGACTCCCTGTCTTTAGAAACCTTCCCTGTTTGTCATTATTCATGTGTTTACCAGAAAATAATGAAAAATAGTCCATTGTGTATTTTGATACCACTGACTATTGCCTTTTGAATTTCTTTTCATTTTCTAAAGAGATAGTTAAGAATATTTAATAGATACTTTAAAATATCAGTTCTCATTAAAAGGAGATGTTTCCAATCCTTGTGATTGCAGAGAAACAGCTGAAAAGAAAAAAAAAGGACCTACAAACCAGAGAGAGTAAGTAAACAAAACCCTGCTTTTCCCTGCTTTCTGACTTTATGGAACAAAAAAGCCATGACAAACCAAACCTAGTGAATTTGATGACCAATTAAGTAATTAATTAAATTGAAATTTTGTGCTTGCAAATTTCAAAGCAGAGGTTATGTGACAGTTGCTCAAAACACTAAGTCTTTTGAAATACTATTTCCACCTTTCAAAGCTCATATGAGAGAAAGTTTGTAAGCACTTTTAAGGTCATTGTAATATTAACTATGAGGGCAGTTACAGAAAGTCTTTGTTTCTCAGGTATTTCAGAGACATCTCAGATGGCTTAGAGAGCTAGGACATGAAGGCATAGAGGCCAATACATAGGGCTGTTTACATTCCCCTGGGTCTGGAGAACATGTCTGGATAGGCCTGATGGATCTTTAAATGACTGAATGATTTTTGTGCTATTGCTCCCTCCAGTACATTCCTTGTCTCCCAGAGTTACCCTTCCTGTGCAAGCAAAGGTGCAGACATGTTGTAGCCTGTGTTTCAGGTGGCAGCTCTGTTGTCCCATTCCCTTTTCTCTAACAGAATAATGCCAGACCAGAACCAGGCAAAGAAAAAGGGAGTTCCAACTGAGAAGAGCTAGCAGTGAGTTTCCATTGGAATAATACTTCTTCGGCATAGAATGCTCTCAACAGATTAACAGATTAAGACTAAGGACTGGAAATAACCAGACTGCACATTAAATAAAATCAGGCTAAAGGAATAACTCAGTTATTTTAAGACAATTGTTCAAATGCACTTTCCAAGACTTCAGAGTAAATTTACCAAAGACAACAGGAGAAAATATCCTGGAGCATCCAAGGCTGGATGGAGCTCTGAGCAACCTGGTCCAGTGAGAGGTGGTCCATGGCAGGGAGGCCGGAATCAGGTCATGTGTAAGGTCCCTTCCAACCCAAGCCTTCCATGATTCTGTAATTCTTTATGGACTTTTTGGACTAAGTTTATTTCTGACCATGCTGAGATAAAAATCTCAATACATGTGCAAAAAAATTCCACTTAATGGAAACTTGGTGAAAATAATGCAAAGAGACAACACAATCAGATTTCATATTTTGACTGGCAGCCTCTAAAAAAACCCAAACTCAACCAAACAACCGAACCATGCCAGAACTTGACATGGTAACTTAGTAGCTGATATTTGAGAAGCATACGAGGGATTTAGTTGGACTGCAAATTAAGCATGTGTTTAATACCTCCTTGGAAACAACTGGTTTCCAAGGAGATTTGCAGCAAAATCAAGACTTACTTATCACAGTGTGAAATTTTTTTCCAAAATGTTTTGAATTTGTCTAAATTTGAGAAAACATTTCATTGTTTTGAGCAGCCCCTTCATTTGCAGTGTAATTTCCTGCGCATGTACTTTTGTGAATGCTTTGGAGAAACCTTACAAGCAATAATCAAAAGTAAGCTAGGTTGTATTGCCAGAATAGTGCAGTCAAAAGCAAGCATCAGGCTTTTCATTCCAGGCATACAGCAGGTAACAACAGTATGATTTCTGCACTGCAGCTGGCTGTAGGACTGTAATCTCTCTCAGAGAGATGCATGCTCTTTCACAATTGTCACCCTTTCCTAAAATTCACTCCTTCTCTATGTATTGTATATTTTCCTTTAATTTTCTTTTGTTTTCTCCTCCAGAAACAGTATTTTACCCAAACAATTCTAAAACGAGAATTTATGGGCCTTTCCAACCACATTCAAGTGTGAAAAGGGTGAACGAAAACTAATCCTGACACAGCTTTGACGACTAAATTTTTCTCCCTGTAGACTGCTTATTTTTCCCTCTTTTTTTTTTTTTTTTTTTTTTTTTTTTTTTTTTTTTTTTTTTTTTTACTTTGAGTTGTTACTTATACATCATGGCTATTTTTGGCAATAGAAGTAATATAAGAATGCTAAAAGAAAGCTAGGGCTGAAACCTAGTCTAACACCATTATCCCTTTAATTTTCTCTTAAGATTATGTGCTTATTGGTTCAGTTTATGAAGTCTGCCAGTGGACTTTGCCTGGAGATAAATTTACTGGTTGATTCATTTCAGTGAGTCTTGCATGCTTGCATGTGGCAAAGAAAGCTGAGCAAAGGTTTCCAAATCACAGACAAGCCATGACACTCAGGAGATCTTCTGTTTGTGCCCTTGGCCATTAAACAATAACATTCTGAGAAAGGCAGAAAGGCAGTAAAGGAGCCATAGGAGCAAAAACAGAGGGTCTTTTAAGGGCACATCTATTCTAAGTCTAAACTTGCAGCTACTGCAATTGTTTCTTAACATTGGAAGATAAGGCTTTTGGCCAGATAGGTAATACAGTGTAATCAAGAAGAATTGACAGATTTCAAGGTAACTAAGAATGTCTCTTTGCAAATTGAAGACTTCAGGAACTGATGGGTTTAGAATTTTTGTTTAGAACATTAAAACATTGTGCCTCACATGCTTTAACTTCATTTGTAGGTTTTTGTGCAATTAATGCCATTATGCTTTCATTTTTAAGCTGCTCTTTTACTAATACATTTCATATGCTTTATGGTGCATACAAGATCTTGCTTTCTGCAAGACTTCCCCTGAATTTTACAGGCATATTCATTGGATATTTTTTAAAATGTAAACAAGCTGGAGGTATGTAACAAAAGTACAGCTAGTTTATTTCTAAACTACGGAGTAGAGGTCACCCCATTTAGAAAAGCCTCTCAGTCTGCTGAAATGTTCCTGAATCCTAGATTCTCACATAAGACATTTCAAATATTAGTAGTAATCATGGCTGAAACTTTAAAAAGGAGACTGGTCAATGCTATTTATATTATACTCTAAGGATCTTGCATGATCTTCACAAGTTCTCCCCATGACTGTTTGAAAATATGACAATTAATTTTTGCCTGAAATACTTTACAGAAGTCAATCATTGTTATACTATAAAGGTTGTTTTCCAAACCTCAGTTTGTGCACAATTTTGTTTGACACAGCAGGATGCTATTGTAAATAATGTAAATAACATAAATATTGCAAAGTTATTATTCACTGTTTATTGCAAATGCCAGAAAATCCTATGGTGAAAACTGGATACTTCAGAAGATGCAGAAGTTTCACAGTATGGTGCCTGCAATTTGTGTATGTTCAGTCTGTTGATCAGACTATTCAAACTTTTAGTCTCAAATGGTCTCAGATTCTAGCAGGCCAGAAAATACAACTTAGGCACCAAAGGACAACATTTGGTGCATCTTACAGGCATATGCTACATTACATACTTTCATATTATACATATGATAGTATATGCCTGGCCTGTTTATTTTCACCTTTTTTTAGTAAAAAGTAAAAAAATCTAGGCATAGTTTTGATTACAAGTTAAAAATCCTGCACAATCCTTTATTTACTCTTCACTCCCTTCTTCTTTTTTGTACTCTTGTGGGTCTTTTTATTCTAGTAAACACCAATAAGGTATTTTTAACAGTTCTCAAATTAACGGCTGGAATGGTAATTAGCTTGTTAACTTCCGGTCTATGTCTTAAAACTCAGTGTTAATTGCTATAATGTATGTATTTTATATGTCTGAGATCACTGAATGTATTATCGCCCTGCTCCAAGCATGCTATGCACGTGGATTTCAACAGTTGCCGGAGGAATAGCGGTGCTGTGTGTCGCCCTGAAGATCGTTCTCCCCTATTTCTGGGCAGACCTGATCTACTTCTTGAGATGGAAGAGGTCAAAGGCAACGGTAAAAAAGTGGGCGAAAAATGGAATTCTCTCCATAAGTGACCTTTTCAGGCAGACAGTGGAAAAAAATCCCCACAAGCCATTCCTTATCTATGAAGGGACAGTGTACACTTATCAGGACGTGGACAGGAGGAGCAACAGGGTAGCACAGGCCCTCCTGCACTATGGGAATCTGAAAAAAGGCGACACTGTGGCCCTGCTGATGGGTAATGGACCTGACTTCATCCATGTCTGGTTCGGGCTAGCCAAGCTGGGCTTCATCGTGGCCTTCCTCAACACCAATATCCACCCAAGATCGCTCCTGCACTGCGTCAATATGTGCGCAGCAAAAGCGCTGGTCATAGGGGAAGGTAAGTTCTGTGCTGTGTTTCACTTACTGCTCCCTTCCTACTCTTCCCTGCTTTTATCAACCATAGGGAATCAGAGCCCTTCAGAGCTGCCAGCTCTCTATATATACACATACTTAAGGGAAGAAAAGGAGGGGAAAAATAAGGAAAGAGGTAGCGTTGTCTAAAAATGAGAGAAAAGAGGTAATGTTTAAATTTCTACAGTTCTAGCCCAAAATAAGCCCCATGCAATTAATTAGTGGAATAAAAAACTTAAATCTGAAACTCTCCAATTACTGGACAAGGTACCAGGAGCAATAATTATGCATCAGCAAGAAAACAGCCTTGGGAGATAGTTTAGCATAATTTCATTTCCATTTCTATTTATTCATTTATGTGGCTTATATAAAACTTCACTGACTACAGGAAGACCGACACAGATTGCCTTTGTAGTTGTGATTTCCTTCAGCTCAAAACACCCACATAAAAATTTATGTTACTTTATAACTACTTTAAGTAGCAATCCCAAGGTAGCAGTGCTTGAAGCAAAAATTACAGCACAACGAGCTGCAGTTTCATCCCTGTTTATGGCATATTATGCAACACTAGGCAATTTATTTAACTTTCAATTCCTGTTTTCCCATCTTTTATACAGGTTGGCAGTACTACCAGAATTCCATATGAATTTGCGAGGGTTTGTTATTTGGTATATGCACCAAGTTTCACAACAAATGTGATTTAATTAAATCCTATATATTAGTAACACCCAATTAAGTTCATGGTGTTTTATCAATTACAATTAAAGCTGCATGAGAAATATAGGGAAATTAAACATCATGATGATTTTTTCACTGTCCACTATGCAGGTTAGCCCTCCTATGGCTGTGGTAGGCTAATACAGTGGTATGGTATATAATTTCAGTGCTAGTAACCAGGTCTGCTGTTGTATTTATTTTAATAATTACCATGATATTATTTTAATTTTTAATTATTATTTTAATAATTACCATGGGGTGCTTGTTTGTTTGTTTATTTGTTTGTTTTAACTTGGCAGATTGTTTAGGATCAATAGAGAAAGAATTTATTTTGAATCTCTTGGAAAATAATGTTGCTGTCTGGCTGATGAGCGCCAGTTCTCCTTTCCAGCACGTTCACACCCTATCAGACAAACTAGACAAGGTGCCTGATAATCCTGTTCCATCTCATCTTAGAGCTGTCACTGACACAAGAAACACAGCTCTGCATATCTTCACATCAGGAAGTACAGGTGAGGATATGTGCTAGCAAAGTACAGCTGCACCTCTGAAAATTAAGGCAGTACAAATAAAGCAAAAAGATACAAAAAGACAGAACTTGAATTTCCAAATCAAGACAGGGAGGATTAATTTATTTAGAAGCACAGTACACGTTAAACTGTTTTTGCTATAGGTTAACAAGAGTGTAATTTCAGTTACTGAACTTCTACATAGATACTCCATGGTTGAAATTAATTTCTTGATTATAAAGCAAATAAAGTCAGTCTCTAAGAGTTGCTCAGAAAGGAAGAACAGTAGAACCTCTGCTTTTGATTCTGAAATAGGAGTTGTTTTTAGAGTGGAGGAATGGGGAAATCCATCCACAAGTCAATCCAAGCAACTTTGTAGAACTTATTTCCATGGCAAGTAGAAGCTGAGTGACGCAGCAACTCTCCTGAAGTTTTCCCATTCTCACTTTCTGGCAAGGGAAACCTGAGTGTAGATTTGGCCTGGACACACCTGTGACGGGCATGGACTTTGTCCCCCAGATGAAACAGACACAACAGGGGGGTTGGGACTGCATTATCTTACACTATAATTATCCCTTCCAACCCTAACCATAATTCTATGATTGAACAGCTCTACAGGCAGAAAGAGTGAAGGAGCTGAGAGACTAAGAAGATATAAAACAGCAAAGCATAGGACAAAGACTCAGAAGAAGAGAATTCTCCCCATACATTCCCAACATAATTCTATTTAAAGCAAAATTATTAATGGATGCAGTACATTTACAGTTATTTTCTCTTTCCCTTTGACAGGTTTCCCAAAAGCTGCTATCATCACTCACCGCAGAACTCTGGCTGCCTCCCTAGCATTCACTCGGTGTGGTGCAGTTTCTCAGGATATTATATATGTCACTCTTCCCTTGTACCACATCAGTGCTTCTCTTCTTGGCATCAGTGGATGCATTCAGTTAGGTAATAGTTACCTTCTAGTGAAGTTTCATTAACTTGACAAGGCTATAACATGTTAGTATGATGTGAATAACTGCTAGTATGATGTGAATAACTGCTTGGTAACTCAAATATGTTTACCAAAAACATTTTGTAATTTTATCATTTTTATCACCTCCCCCATTTGCGGGCAATATCTAAGCTATGTGCATAGTTTTTGAAGCTTAGAAGAGACACTAATAGTTGTATAAATACAGCATAAAATGACTTGAGTTCTGTGTATTGTTAGCACCATTGCATAGGTTTAACCTGAAATCATATTTTTAACCTATGCCAAAAATCTGTAAAGCCATTCACCCAGGCATCTGAGGCTTGATTTTTAGTATCAGAAGCTATAAATGCATTGTGGAAGCCCAACCTTCAGAATAAGATTGACTAAATGTGTTGCAGAACTTTTTCAGTCTCTTATTTGAATAAGACCTACAGAGTTAGATTCATCATATTAAAGTGAAAAACAGGAAGAAGGACAAAATTTCCTCTGCTAAATTTAGTAATGGAAGTCATTTGTAGAGAGCTAGCAACCAGATATTTCCCAGGTACGTCCCTCTTTTCTGTTGTTAGAGTCTTGCCTAGATGCTGGGTTTTGGCATGCTAAGTATATAATGGGGGTGTTTTAAAAGATATTTCAGTGTTTTGTTTATTCAGGAACAAGGCAGGCAGGCATGCTGGCTTATAGTAACTGCATGCAAGACTGCTTCTGCCTAACAGAAACACAAAGGGGATGGAAAATGAGTGTATGAAGAGGTTTGAGGCTATGAATTTTCTTGGAGCAGAAAATGTAGGGCAACATCTTAGGTGTTTAGATAGAGACCTGGGAGTCTGGGATTTGAATGACAAAGCTTTGAGGAGGGTGAGGCTGAGGAGCTCTGAAAGGTTTCAAGACCAGGGAGGAACAGGCAAGATGGGATTAGAAGGGATTCAAAATTTGGAAGGCCCTGGGAAACCTCACAGACGACAAACAGGATTGGGCAAAAACGCATTTTTGAAAGGGTAAAAACAGAAATTGGTAAATTCTTGACTGACAATACTTAGGAAGGGATGGAGTGACAGATATGAGAGGTGCAGAATGAAGAGGCTTTTGGAATGGAAAGCTCTAAAAGAACATCAGGGTCACAGAAAAAAATGGTGTTGATTCTCAGTTGTCAAGGAACAGAAAAAGGTGAATGAAATGGAAACCACAAAGACAGCCCATTTCCTTTCCACCCCTTGTCACATAAATAGAGAAGTTGCAAGCTATTATTTCCTCCATTCCAAGATCTTTTTTCAGAGTTAAACTAGTTCATGATCTTGACAGAAACAAAATGTTTAGGATGTGACCTATTACTAGCAATGGGAGATCATTAAAAGTGTTACTTCTTTAACTTCTGTTACTCTAAGTTTTTAGTTACTACTCAGAAAAAGAAGCAAAGGCTTAATTGTGCAAGTTTCATTTAACAGACAGATTCTGTTGGAAATAGCTTACAATTTATTTTATTAGCTGAATTTATCATTAACTAAATTAAGAGAATGACAACTTTTTTTTTTTCTTTTTGTTACAATATTGGTAGAAGACAAGGGATTTATTTTAAAGGTTATTTTGAAATTTCTTATCTGTTTTCATCACATAGGAGCGACCTGTGTTTTGAAGAAGAAATTTTCTGCAAGGCAGTTTTGGAATGACTGTAGGAAATACAATGTTACCGTGTTTTTATATATAGGAGAACTCTGCCGCTATCTCTGCAATCAGCCCTGTGTAAGTTCTGTTTGCAAATGCAGCTTTAAGATATAGCAAATCTGAAAGTCAGATAGATTCACTCATTTCTGAATAGTATAGTATTTTCAATGTTCAATAGCTTTTTACAGCATACGCAGAATTTAGGTCTTGCGTTCCTTGTTATTACCAATAGCAATCAAGTTTACACAAGCAAATGAAGTGGTGACAAAGGAACAAACCTGGCAGGGTAGGACACTTTCACCCTGACACTGACAGAAGTGCCTCTGCAAAGCCAAACTTTTTGACCAGCAAGTCACAGGTCAGTCAGGAAAAGGTTTAAGCTATAAAAGCTTCAGCATACACAATGACCCAACAAGAGACTGAACCAGACTGAATGATTAAACAATTTCAGTGCTCTGTTCCAAAGTAATTGTTTATCAAGAGAGGCCTATTATATTCAGCATTTAATGGATGATAGTTATTTTTAACTTTGAAACTGATGAATGAGTTTTTATTAGTTTTAATCTTTTTCTTAGAGGCCTTCCCAAGGCACATTCTCTTCCATGTCTGTATATATGATAATGGATATATCTGTATGAAGCTAAAGCACTAACAGTGTGGTGCAAAACCTTGGTCCCCCCTGAGATAACAGTCCTAAAGATCATGACAATTAAATCATGATCAGGTTTGAAACAAAGTAAAGTGTCACCAAACAATGACAAGTAAATCTGAAAATACTTACCAAGTTGCAACTCTCATTTCTCAATAACAACTTAGTCAATTTTTTGGGAAAGCTTGGTTAATTTTTTAAATTTTATGCTTGGAAGTTAGGATATTACTGAAGAGAGATGACAGGAAGTATTCCTACCTGCCTCAGAAGACCTCATGTACAAGCACAAAGGTCAAATGATCTCCAAAGGTATTGGTCAGAGATTGATGCAAGGACTAGGAACAAGGAAATATGTGTCAGAATTCTCCAGCTGGTTTGAACAGAATCTTTTTATTGGATGGTCTGGATATAGGAGAGGGATCAAAGACAGAAAGTACTAAAGGGTACAAGGCAGGATAGCTGTTGGCCAGAGCTCAAGCCTGTACAAACAAGCCTGAACAGGACTCAAGCCTCACCAACAGCTACTACTGCATCAGTAGTCCATGGGTCAAGAAACCACAAAGGGATAATTAGCTAGTCCAAACCAGTTGTAGAAAGGTTTCTCCTGCAGGGAAAAGCAATGAGAACTATCATTTTGTGACTCAGTGATAAAAATTTAACAGAGAAGAAATAGATAATTAACTGGCAGCTGAGAGGGGAAAAACAGAGATGGCCTGGGTGAGTTGAGGAAGGTGAGGTTGCTGACAGGAGTGGATCAGGTACATCAGGAGCTCTGTCAACTTACATCCTACTAGATCTTGCTTACATGACCTTACTGGACTGTGGCCACATATAACACATAACCAGATGTTATATGCGTAAATAACAGGTAACCTCTACTGTACCACACAGGTTCATCTACACTGAAAGAAACCCCTGCAGGGTAATAGGTCTGGTGTGGTTCAGGACTAGGACTGAACATGAGGAACCTGAGTATGCTCTACATCATACACAGGGTGTCTGTCCTTCCCTCCTTTCACTGAGCATGCCCAGGTCTCACAATTTGAGAAAGAACATGGATTTGGAAACTAGGAGGCACTTGGGGATTTCTTCATGTGGCCAGAAACTTTGTGACTAATTACATCTACTGCAAGATAACCAGACTCATGTACCTATCAGAAGTAAATATTAAGCCCACAGAATGTAACAAAATACTGACAAAGTATGTCAAAGAATGTCTTTGAAGGGAACCATATAACTTTTAAACAGACATTTAAAATTCAAGGAAGTTCAGGGAAATGCTGCAGATTGTTGAACCAGACCTGAACTAAGGTAAGAATAACAGTTTCTCCCATTGCTTGTCATCTCTCAAACTCTTGAGTTTTACTTCAAGTCTTACAGTATCACAAAATACATTGGGGAAAAAAATCAAAACCCATCATTTCATCCTGAAGAGAAAGTGTTGAAGAAGGGACAACATTATGCATGAAGGAAATCTCCCAGCCAGCCTCCCAGCTGGTTCAAAATTGAGTGGGATTGCGTACACGTGATCAAAACATTTAATCCTTCAGACTTGCCATTAAAATTGCAAAAGAAAACACATCTGATTAGGCAGAAGCAGGGAGTATCAAACTCCAGTTTGGCTCCTCTGTTTAACAGTGAGGTTTAGTCTGCATTACGGTTGATCCTGCCGTGGCAAATAATCTGCCATAACATGCAGGCCTGGGTCAAATGAAATTGTCTGCTAATGCATAGTTCAGAGAACAATTATATGTGAATGTCTTTGAAAGTCAGAAGTTTGAAACGCTGCTAAAATATTTCAGGGCAAAGTTCCATCTTTAAGTCACCTTAATATTATTTAGAAATCAAACATAATTTTACAGTTGTAAAGATTAGAGTAACATTGCAACAAAACCAAAAGGCGTTTATTTGATTTGAAGGAACCATTCCTGTTGACCTGAAATAAGTTTATTTTCTGCTGACATTTAGCCATAACTATTTATTTACAGCTAAAATCTTTTAAACTTTGTAATATACATCCTCTTTATAGAGTTTATAACTGAAAATTCAAAGAATTACAGAAAAAGGTTTTCACCCTGCAAAAAAACCTCAACCTCAGATCAAGATTTCTTATGCTTTTCTGTTTTATTTTAAAAAACAACAACAACAGCAAAAAAAAATAACCTTTCTGTGAAGTATTTTAATCAAGGTGGCAGTTCACAAATTAAAATTTTTCTGTTAGAAACATTCTGTTCTGTTAGGTCAATTTTAGGTATTTAGATCCTCTTTTCCCAGCTACAGAATGTTTCTTATTGTCTGTTCACAGAAAGAAGAGGACAGAGTTCATGAAGTGCGCCTTGCCCTTGGAAATGGTATTAGACCTTCTGTATGGAAAGAATTTCTGATGAGGTTTGGCCCAGTTAAAATATTTGAATTCTATGGGTCCACAGAAGGAAGTCTTGGTTTCCTGAACTACACAAATAAAATAGGAGCTGTGGGCCGTGCTGGCATCTTCTCAAAGGTAAGAGTTTTCAAAGCAACCAACCAACCAACCAATTAACCATACAATAATTTAAAAAAAATAAAAATTAAAAGGCATGGGAAAGGCAGAAATCATAAAGAACAGGAAGGAAAAAAATGCTTCCTTCTTTCTAGATACAATAATAATAATAATTGGTTCATGAAAACAGAAGTCTTATTCTTAGCCACTTCCTTGACTCTATTCTCTGTACATATATTTTGAAGCCACAGTAAATATACACAATGAGTACGTAGGAGCTTGTGTACCCAACTTTTTCCCCAGAATATATTAAAAAAAACCCAAACTGACTGTGTAGAAGTGACTACCCACAGGACTGGGTAATGATTTTTATTAAAGTTTACTTATCATCCTGAAAACCCACAAATAACAAATGATGAGGCCAGAAACTAGTTTTGATTTGACTTTTGGTATGAATCAGGAGATAGATATTCCAAAGCAAACTTACACAAATTTTTTTCTTTGGCTGCATCTCTGCTCATTAAAACTAGAGTCACACTTTCTCTGAAATAAGATTAGCAAAACAAAAAAAATTCATAATTCTCAGCAAATAAAGGAGAACAATATTAATCTCAAAATATCTAAGCTGTACAATTACGTATACAATCACTGTTGAAATTCTCCATGTTTCTACCATAAAAACATCCTGGCAGTCTCAAATGCTTTTCCAATTTGTACAGTTTCTGTGAATCATGAACATTATACTACATTAAATACTATTCAAACAATACTAAAGATTCAGATCAGTTAAGATCAAGACCAAATGACTTCCAAATGATTTCTGTTTTATATCTGAGATGCCAAAAATGCTTTGGCATGACAATGACATCTCTGCAAGACTTTCCATCTTCTAGCAATCTTAACCATGTGGATGGAGGACTGAGGCAGGAAAGTCTAATTAAGTCATGAAGTTGAAAGCTTTCATTTGCACCTGTCTGGTGTAATTTTTGAGATATCTGTAAATTTATTTTGTGGTTTTTTTTTTTTTTGACAGAGAATCATCTTGATTTGCATTCTAGAGATTTTAGAAATGGATGGCAGTTTTAAGGCAAAGCTGACAATTTGATCAAATGCACTTTATCCTTCATATAAATTATTTGAATCTGACCCTACTCTTAGACAATGGGCTTCTTTTTATCAATAAAGGAGATGAACACTTACCTGTATATGTACACTTAGTGTTGCTTATCATGATATAAACACTTTCTGACAATTGCCTCTTAGAATACTGTCAGTTTATTTCAGGCTGTCTCAAGTCTCCAAAAGTCATTAGGGACCATTCATCAATTCAAAGCAATTTTTATCAAAGCTAGAAAATTAGTAAGAAAGAGATAGTTTTAAGTATGAATATGTGGTTTTGTTTTGGTTTTTTTTTTTTTCTTTTTAGTTTCTATATTCTTTTGAGTTGTTGAAATATGATGTCTGGAAACAAGAACTTATAAAAGATGAAAATGGAAGGTGTAAGAAAGCACCCATAGGTAAGGAAAAATATTAGTTATCTATTAACTAACAGATGGCTCAATTTAGATTATGATATTTCTGTGAGGAAGAGATTTTTGACATACACCTAGAACTTGAAAATAGAAAAAAATAGGAAAACTGATCCAAATAGAGATCTGTTGCTAATATATGCAATAATACATCCAAATATTTATAAATTAACCCAAAAGAAAAAAATTACAAACATATAAGAAAAATAGTAATATTTGGGACCCATAATATTTTTATTCTCACTTGAGAAGGGCTTGTTCCTATTCCTGGAAAAATCAGATTTTTTAAATGTGCTTTTTTTTTAAGAAAAAGAAAAGATACAGTAATTCTCAGGTATGTTGTGCTCTGAGGCCAGGTGTTTAAAGATACTTTCTAAGTTTCAGATTTAAAATCCGGATGAAAACCAGAAAAATTTCAAATTGTGGATCATATTTTTATAATTACTGACAAAACCAGATTTATCATTTTAGTAGCTAGAGTTGCACAGACTTTCCAAACTCCTACTTAAAATGGAATACTCCACCTCAAAGAGTTGAAGCTCCCAGACTGAAAATAAGGTAGTCTTCTAGCTGAGAACATGCTTGAGAAAAATCCTGAAAACTGAGTCTCAAATAAGAGCACTGCGTTTATCAAAGCCACATCAAATATTCATGCGCCTGTGTACACATGCACAAATCCATCTGTGTCAAAGTTGTCAATTCTGGGGAAAAGGTCTTTAACATCACTAGTTTTAGTATTGTAGATTTAATTATCATAGAGATAAAAATCCTGGAGGTAGAGGAGAGGCTTGTACAGATGACCTAAATGATAACAGGTTATGATAATGTCAGATCTCAATGACACACAGCAGTATTGGTCATCAAATCAACAATTATTATTGCTTATCTTTGACAATGTAACATTACATATCACATTATATATATTATATGATTGATATGATATGATATGATATGATATGATATGATTGATATGATAGTAGTACTGGAAAAAAAAGTAGCAATCTCCTATTTTTTCTGATAAGATATTATTTGCTGACGATATCCAAATCAAGAAAAATATTCTTTTTTTTTTCTTGAAAAGAGCTTGCTTCCTCACTGCAGTCACATTAGAAACTGCATGAAAAATTATTGGATTCTCTGTGAAATTGATAAAATTCCCAGTTTCATGACACAACTAGAAAAATTTTTCAGGTTATTACACATATTTTTTAGACAACTTTGAAGCTGTCCCTTGATGCAATGTGAAATTGTAATGACTAAATTCACAAAATGGACTAGTGGGTCCTCCTGTAAAAATGACTTGAGGTTAGAGCAAATCCTTTTTTAAATTCAATATTTTTGTTTGGTTGTTCTTTTGTTATAAATTATGCATTGTATTTGCAGCAATGTCTGCTCCTCTTCTGAAAGGTAGTATGAGCTTTCATTCCATTTGCCATATTGATTGTTCAAAAAAAATAAAGAGGATTAAATTTAGGATTTAGAAATACAGTCATGAAGAAAATTATTTGTTTGAAAATATCTAATTACATCTGCTGAAGGAGTAAAATAAAAGTTTTTCAAAGATAGAATTATCTTTTAACCTCAGGAGCACATTGAGAACAAAGCCAGAGATAAAGAATAATAAAAGAAACATGTTCAAAGGGCATTCTGAATCAATACCAGGGCAGTCAATGGAAGTTTTGTCCTTGTTATAACTAGGACTTAGGCAGCAACAAGCAGTGATGCCCAGTAGGGATATACTTCAGAGACCCCTTGATGATCAGGGGTGCACATTGTGGATCACAACTTGTTTTGTCACACCAGCACACCAGTGCTAAGGCAGTAGCATCCCTATACTCTGGAAAACCTCAAAGCCCTCAGAAATCTTAGGTACTCTACATATTGCCTCTACATGTATTGTTTGACTACCATCACCCTTTTCAAAGTACATAAAGGATACATAAAGATAAATCATCTTTTCAATGGGGAAATGCTTTTTCCGGGGAAGTGATGTACAACACACTCCAAAAATCCCTTCCCTATGGTTCAGATTTTTGGATCAGAAGGAAGCAAAATTGAGTTCCTTTTCCATTCACCCATTTCTTCTGTTCAGGAAAGAACTACGGTAATGTAGCAATAAGACACACAAAACCAATGTGGCTTTCCAAAGGATTTTTAATATGATAATTTATGCTCTTAATAGCTCACTCTATATATGTTTATTTCCCCCTTTTCACGACCTGCAGGTAAACCTGGTCTTCTAGTTTTTCAAGTTACTGAGGATGGCCCATTTTCTGGATATGTTGGAAATAAAGAAGCCTCAGAGAAGAAACTCCTGCGTAATGTGTTTGTGGAAGGAGATGTGTACCTTGACACAGGGGACCTCCTGGTGATGGATGAGGATGGGTTCCTCTACTTCACTGACCGGGTGGGAGACACTTTCAGGTACAGCACAAAGTTAAGAGTGAATCCAGGGAGCTTGGAAGAAATCACACATATGCAGGTCTGGGTGACACAGATCAGACTCAAACGTGATGAAGGTCAACTTTGTTTAAACAAAACCACTAAAGATAGGAATCGACTCCTACAAAGTTCACTCCAACATGTTGGAATTTTTCAAATTTCGCATTTCTTGTGTCACTGGGATCTCAAATAACATGGCACTAAGCCAGAAAATGATTCTTCAGTTAAGAATGTAGCCCACATTAAAAGTAGTCCTCTGTCACATATAGAATAAAACATGTATAAGCTAAGATTTATATTAATATAAGAAATATTTTCAACAGGTGGAAAGGAGAAAATGTTGCCACTTTAGAAGTTGCAGAGATCATTGGTATGATGGATTTTGTCCAAGAAGTTAACGTTTATGGTGTAAGCGTAAAAAGTAAGACATTCCCTATAGTTTAAGAGCATAAACTGGAGTTTATAGTAATTTCTTACTGTAACTTTTCTGTTCTTGCAACTGCATGCACAAGTACATGTAAGTATATAAGTGGTTTCAGCTTGGCAATTCAGGCTTTTCTACAGTGTTTTGAAATTTCAGTTTCAGCAAAATGCTGCATTTAATAAACATGACATGCTGAAATTTTGTAATGAAAGAAAGAAAAATTTGGATAAATTAAAAATTGTAACACAGGAGTGAGAAATATGAAGTGAGAATTAAAAAGTTATGAACCACACAAGACTTCTCTTACATGAAAGGCTTTCATCTGAAAAATGGTAAGATAGAATATATTAAAAGATAACATCTGAAACCAGTATCTTATGAGTACTGTCCAAGAACACATATATTTTTTCATAATTGGAATGCTCTCAATCATATATGATGCTTCATAAAAATACACAATATCATACTGAAAAGCTGTAGGAAACCAAATTACAAAATAAAAAAAAATTCTCAGCAGATGCAGCCATGGAAGAAACAGGTTGAGGAAGACAAACTTTTTGTGGTGCTGAGTAACTATTCATCATTTCCTTTGGAGGCAAATAAAGTCTAGTATTAAAAGAAACTAGTCACATGAAGAAGAAGCTGTCATGAGACAGCAATGGGAGATGGGAAGCACAATGGGTTCAAGGAAAAAGGATACATAAAAATAAAATTCAAAGGCCATCATCTGAATGGTTGATCAGCAGGTGACAGTCATGCAGTGCATGCAAATAAAACTGTAATCTAATATTCAAAGCATTTCTCATTATCATCTACAGCTGGAGCTCATGGGAGCTCCTCAAAAGGGTTATTGCTACCTCAGGCAGTAAATAGCACATAAAAAATGCCTCACAGTTCACATCAATTTTTGGTTGTAGTGTCAATAATATCTAGATAGCATGGTCTTTCATATTTCTATATTGACTTGAGTATCAGATATTGCCATAACAAACTTCACAGCATATCACCAGTTCAGTAATGGCAGATTCATTTTCAGGGAAAGGAATACCCATATTTTTCTTTCCAGTGCCTTAAGGCAGGCCTCAAGGCTGCTCTTTTTTTCTGAACAGATTTAACTGTGGCAGCTGATTTCTTCCAACTCGGACATTTTCTCCACTTAAAATTTTTTTCTTGTGTTTCAATAAATAGAATGAAGGAACTATGTCTGGTACATATTTTTGAAAAGGGTTTTGTTTCAGTTTGCATGTCAAACATAATTTGATGGCAGTAATTTACTAGGAGTCACATATTTTGTCACAAATTTGTCTGTGGGACAGAGTGGAAAGCACTCAGCACTGCCTTTACAGTGCACAGTAGGCATTTAACTTTATATAGAACAAGTAGAGTCTTATACATGTTTATGTCCATCTGCTGCATTAGTCTTTATGTGGGTGCGTTCAGGCTTTTTTTAATTGATGCTCCCTAGGATTTAATTAGGCTGTTATATTGCCAGTGTTCAGGTAGAAATAAAACCTAGCAGGCAGTTCCAGCTACAGAGAATTCCCAATAAAAAGACATATGTGACTTTTTTTAAATTGAATAAACCCACTGAAAGTAACTCTTAAAGTTCTCCAATACCATGTATAAATAAAATAAGTAAATAAAATATAATATACCTTATAAATAAAATATCATATACTTTAAACTCAGTGATGTCTGAGAAAACAGGATGGATATTTCACAATATCAATTTATTTGTTCTGAATATTACTAAATCCACCCAAATATTATAAAACATTCACATATACTCTTACTTGTCATACTATTTTTCAATTTTTTTAGATTATGAAGGAAGAACAGGGATGGCAGCTATTGTGCTTAAACGTTACCACAGCTTTAATGGAGAAAGACTTTATAAGCATGTTGAGAACTTCCTCCCAAGTTATGCCCAACCACGCTTTGTGAGAATCATGGTAAGACAATCAGGTGTCTGCCACTTGTATTCATCTTCTGTCTGACTTGAAAGTTGGTCACTTCAATCATGTAATGCAGAATGCATTTTACTAACAGTTTAAATATTTGAAAAAGGAAATAGTAGCCTAAATTACTGTTCCTATAATTGTTATTATGATGAATTTTAGCAAATAGATGATAAATTAAACTTCTATTTTGTTTTATGGATCCATCCATACCTAAGAATCCTTGTTGGGACTAATAATTTTGCTCTTGGACTTTGCTTCAAAGTACTTTAACCAGTGTTTTCTTCAAGTCAATAGAAGGCTAAGCAAACACGTGTGCAGCCTTACTCATAAGAGTGTCTTCTTATAACAGGGTGACCTGATCCATTTCAAACCTTTTCCTGTTGTGGCTATTCTTGAAGTGATTATTATCCACTGTTACTGACAAGGCACCAAAGAAATACCAGGTTATTACAACAGATAGTAAAAGTTTTATGGAGATTTCCTAATGTGAGAATTAAAATGCACTCACGTTTTAAAGTACAAAAGCAGAACTGGGATACAACTCTTTTTTAATGTCCACTTTAAAAGTACAGGGATTATACCCCTTGTGAACACCCTGCAGGATGATCTGCAACCAGGCAGGAGAGTATGAACAGCAAAGGGTAGGAAAAAGCTCCACATTACATCATCTGAAAGTGTGTGGCTCACAGTTTTCCACTGTTAGGGGATGCTGAGAGGCATTTGGCAGCTTTACTTTTCCTTAAATACTGATACATTGTCAAAAAGGTACAAATTGAAGAACTTAAAGATTGAGAAAAACCTTTTTTTCCACTAACAGATTACTGTACTAAGTAAATGTACCTTCACATGCAGTAAGCATAGGTTATACTGTCTATGGTGCTTCAGGACATAAGTGGTGTCTTCCAGGAAAAGCTTTTGGAACTGATCTGTCTTTACTGTTCCACTAGACTGAGCAAATCTATACAGAGCTCTAAGATTTATATATGTAGAACTGATTAAACCTGCTTGCATTTACATGTTCTTTGACTGAATCTTTTTTTGGGTAACTGAGGAGGAGCCAAAGTAAACAAAGTTACTAGCAGTACTAATTAACTAATATTTACGATTTACACAAATTTTTAATAAACTAAATAAATTCAATTTTATTTTTAAAAAATCAAAATGAGAAAAAATTGTTTTTGCTTTATAAAATGTCTTAGAGGAATAAAACAGGATTTATTTTCACAATTTTCTGTTTGGAAGAAAATTTATTCCCCTCTCTAGGTCCTGAGAAAGAGGTCACCCTAAACAAGACTGACAAAGAAATACTTGAAATTCTCATGCAATATTGGATTAAAATCAAAATCATTCTTGAAAAATTTTCAGCAGTCAGTATGTAGGTTTTTTCCAATATGACTTGCAATTATAGTTGACTGGTTTTGTGCAAATCAGACAGACTGATTTTTTGTTCTCAGTATCTCCTACTTCATTCTGAAGAAATAACAGAGGCATGGGGACAAGGATGCAGAAAAACCAGGGAACTCCAGGGTTCTGTTATTTCTTCCACCTGAGTTTTTTTAAATTCCTTCCAACAAGAACTAAAAAGTGGATCTTTTCAGCGTGGGAACTAAAACAAAAGGTTCACTACATTGAAAACACCATATAAGTAATAACAATGATTGAGACCAGTCTGTTTTAAACTTTTAATGTAAACAACTTTCAAAAGGCAATTTATTTATATACTACTTCTGCTCAAATACACCAACCATTGTGTGCAGAACAGCTTGTTCATGAATTGGCATTTTAATAATGGCTGTGTAGAAACTCCTTATACCGGCGAGTAAGACAAGAAGGCATTTAACATTGTCGGGTTTAATGTTTTAAATTAAGCTTAGCAGTAGGAAATCAGAAGAGAGCCTACACCAAAAAATCAGTCAGCTCTTTGCAGAGCGTCACCAAGTGTTCCACATTCTACTGATTTTGTGCTGGACTGCCCTAAGGAAAGTTAAAAGAAAATGCATATGTTGAAATAGAAACTTGATATCTTGTGTGTTGCTTTAGTAGGAAAATGAAATAGAAATAAAATATTCATTTAGATTTAGATTTAGATTTCACTGCACTTGTGAATCTGATAATTGTTTAACTGAAGAAATTCTACAGTCAATTGTATGATCTATTTTATTCAGTATGTAAATCAGAATTTCACTGATATAGACTGAAATGGAATATTGCACCTTACTTGAATAATTTCTTTTGTAGGACGTTATGGAAATTACTGCAACTTTCAAGCATCAGAAAATGCGTCTGGCAAATGAAGGATTTAATCCAGAAATTATATCTGAACCTCTGTATTTCATGTATGAACCTGCACGTTCCTATATCCCTATGACAAGAGAGATATACCAGAAGGTGGTTTCTGGTGAAATACGTTTATAAAGCATAGAAATAGAATTACTCTATAATACAGAAAATTTTGTATATACTCCTGAAACCATTTCAGCAGGTGCCACTATGCAGTATTTGTTTTAAAAATACAAGATATTCAAATTAGTCTTATGGTATTAAAATTTGTCGCTTCCGAAGATACAGACTCAATAGTTATGTGCATTGTGTAGGCTGCACTGCATCTGCTCATATTATTTCCTCACACATGGGCTCACATATGCAAATTTTTATTTTACATGTCTCACTGATTCAAATTATTTTTGTCTGAGCTACCATTATCATAACCAAGCTGAATATTTTACGCACCTACATTTTATTCTGACTCTGCTTTTAAAATGAATAAATAATTAGATCAATAATGTCCTAGGCTTTAATAAAGTGAGCCATCAGAAACGTAAGCAAAATACTGCTCAAGCACTGCATGTAAACCTCTGTTCAATATTTGATAGTCATACAATGTAATATTTAATTGCAGTATTTTATGTCATGCTCAACTTCAGGCTTTTATGGAAAATAAACATTCAGTAGTGAAATATACTTGTAGTATTTAGTGTATATTATTTTCCACAATTTACACCAGAACACAGATTATTTGCAAAAATTCATGCCTGATGGTACATTATCTCTTCTTTTACTTAGAAGTTGTCATATTCCTGAAGCTGAAAATGGGACAAAATTTACTATAGCTTTTACCGGAAAGGAACACCTAGAAACTCATAAATGGAGCTAGAAACTTTCAAAGGCAGAATCAGATCAGAGAATATAACAACATACCTGATGGATGTACTTTCCTTGAGTATACATTTCTGGTTTCATTTAAAAATCAAACAAGTCTGCACTTACATGAGGGAAAACCTCCCTACTGTACCATTCCCTGAATTCATGTGACCTTTTGCCTGGATTAATAAAATATCTGTACTATGAAGCTAATGCTTATCCCAGTTAGAGCCTTACAGACTTGCATGATTTCCCCAAGCATAAGACTTATTTTTTCTTGGTTTTCAGCATGTGCTATTACTACCACTGCTAACCCTGCTACTTCTGCCATAATGCAGAGCCCCACGGTAACTGACCCAAACACCTTTGGGGCATTGTAGAACACAGGACACAAGCAGCCCCACGTCACAAGAGTCCATCATCTAAAGGAAAAATTTAACTAAGAAAGAAACTCTGTTATGGTCACAAAGGTCCAAGCCCCTTGGTGATACCATCTCTCTGCCATTCCACATCAGGAGAAGTGTGTGTGACAGAAGCGGATGCAACTTGAGGTCTGGAAGGCAGCAAGTGTGTGCAGAACTGGACAGATGGTATCGAGCCCACCAGATACACCTAGGGCACACCAACATCTCCTATGAGACATAAGGTTTCTGAGCTTGGAGTGAGGAAGCAAAACTGCAAATAAAAACCTTAACTTTTAAGAATTGTCCATTTGTGGACTAGGAAGAGTACTGAACATAAACAGGTTTGAGGAAGGCCCAAGGAATTTCAATGGTTTGAATACATTAGGGGACTCCATAGCAACCAATAAAAATCTCCTTTGACTGAGGCAGTAAACTTCTTATGTCCTGCCCAGTTTCTGGGAATCCTATTATCAAGAAAGGAAGGGATTGGTTATTCATGACTGAATATAGTGGTTTCTCCAACTGCTTCTACTGTGGTCTTCTAACACATTAAACAATAGTGCTCACCTAGAACTCTCCTTTTAAGCTGACATGTTATTTCCAAAATGTCAATAATTTTCAAAACATGACATAATATTGAGACAGCTCTGAATTGGCTATTATAAATAAAATACGTGTATTTCTCCTACCATCTAAAGGTTTATATAACTATGCATACATTTAACACTTAAACATGTAGAACATTAAACTTTTTACCAATACACTTAATTAAGTTTACAACATTTACAAAGCTCCAAAAGCCTCAGAAAAAAAGTGTCATTTTCTCCCTTTATTTGTATTAAGGGGATGTACAACAAACTACCATTTTAACTGCCTGTTATTTCTTCTTTTCTCCTTCACCCTTTTACCCTCTACATTTAATTCCTCCCCAACAGTCATTCTTCAGAAAAAGTTAAAATAGAGCACAAGACAACAATCACATTTACCAGGATCTAAGCAGGAGATTGTTGAGGAATGGTTCTCTTACATCACAAATTACTGTGGTTTCAATATCCAGAAGAAATGTCCCATGCATGTGTAGAAAAGGATGACTACCTATAACTCTAAAGCATCTAAATCCTTTTCTTCCTCACCTGCTCTTATAAGTTGCTTTTTGGGCTTTCAGTGGAGTAGTTTCCTCTCTTTATTTCCACAGAGCAGAAGAGGATGTGGGAAGAAAACTAAGTGAACAACTATTTTTGCTACAGAATTGTAAAAAATTAAATAAACTCCTTTATTTAAAATTTTAGAAAATACGCAGTTATACCAGTTAATAATGTGGTCTCCCATACAGAAGACACAATTGGAGAAATCAATGTGAGGGAAGAAAAAGAGCAGCAACATTGAATGACGTCTGTCTTTAGTGCTGATCATGTACTTACAAGGCTCTCCGAGTTTACAACTCAATCCTATGAGTGGCTATTCCTCTCTGTAAGGGCAAACTTTTTAATGTTAAAGTCCTGGATCAAATGTTGCACAAAGCAGAATGCAGATTATGCCTGCTAGTCTTCTATATTACTCTATTTTGAGCTAAGACACAGAAGTAAGTTTTTATATTTGACATCTATTAAAAAATAAATTGGGATACTATTCTCTGCATAGTATAATAAGAAATATAATGTTATATACTTCCTATATACTGTATAATACTAAATTTAAATAAACAGCTGATACTTCAAAATATATGATTTTTAGAAAAACCACAAACCACCAACAATCTCTTACATCTAAAATGCTTTATTTAAGACAAGTTCTTTATTTTCCCTCAAAAATTTGAAGTATTTCACTTCTCTGGATCTTATGCTACGAAAAAAGTACTGCAGTTCCCTAAGGTATATTAGGTTCAGAGTTAATGCAAATATACATACATGTAATATTGTATTATCTGGATATTAAAATGATTAATGTCTCAAACCCCCTTAAAACGAGGGGGTTTGGGTTTTTTTACATTAACAAAGCATTTCAGTGTTTGGTGTATGTTTCTTTGCTACAGTGAAAAGTCATGGGGAAATTTTTCAGTTTTATCTAATCACGTTTTAAAAAAAAAAACTTCACTCTGAATTTCACCAGAGGAAAATTAAACTCCTTTATATTTCCTTATTGAGTCATACCATACTCCAAGGCATCAAATTGTTTTGAAGGGAAATTGAGTACAATAATTACAGCACAATAAATAATTCACGGCACTGTGGTATGAGTTTATGAGCTCTACATATGTCAAGAATAAAATAGATTCCAAGTCTAATAGCATGTAACAAGAAGCCAAATAACAGATACACTCCTTATTATACTTTGGTGGTTTACTTGTTTAAAAGCAAATATCACTACATTTAAAATATAAGCGGTTTTAGAGACCTTTTAGAGATTACCTTCAGTACCTCCTTATAAAGGTTCCTTCACAATATGAATTTGCCCCTTGGAAGTATGTGTTAGCAGTTTCAATCTCATAATAGCATACAATTTTTCCCAGACTTTTTGTCTTATTCAGTGTGGCATGTGGCAACTAGAATTTTCTTGACAGTTCAGAAGCCTGTGTGTCACTTACTGACCCATACAGGAAGTTAATTTTATCTTCACTGATGATAGCAATTATTTCACATTAATAGAAATCATTCATTTCTTTGTAAGCCTTTCAAATCCCATGCTACTTACTTTAAAAATATTAATAAATATGCATACATCTGCATTGGCTAAAAGCCCTGAAAGTACTGAAGGCAAATTTAACCTACCTCCTATCTATCGGGGCTGAACCAGCTACCTAAACTGAGGCATCTTAGTACCCTTGGGATGCTTGATGCTTTTAAGTGCCATTGCACACTTCATTTTCATTTACTTCAGTATGAGCAGTTAAAAAAAAATCAAGATTGAAGGAAAGGCTTTGGTAAGAAGGTCACAGGAGTGGGTATTTCTAAATGCTGGTTTTGGGAGATAAGTGTAAAATTGCCCTATAGCTCCCTGAAAATTTCAGCCTTGAGACATATTTTGAAAGAGATCTATATACAGACAAAAATAAAACTCTTTAAGTATGAACACTGAATTTATTTTAAAATACACTTTTTAGAGAGATGAATACTACCAAATACTGGAAATTATGAGTAAGGTAAGGCAAAATGAACACAAAGTTCTCATACCTGGTTGAATAGCATCTCAGAAAGAAACAGTATTATATCAGAAGGGACAAATCAAGAAAATTACTACTCTGTCACATTTAAAAATGAAACATTTTACACTGCCATAACATTACTTTTTAATTATTAATTTATTATTTGCTGAATTACAAGGCATATTACACTTCAGGCAGCTAAATAATATCACAAAACAATCAGTCTTACTTATTTCCCAACAAAATAACTCTGAATTTTAAGACTTTGATGTTTATTACAATAAGGTATTTGAAGCCATAAAATATACATCTTTGTGAGATTAACAGTGGGGGATTTTTGAGAATGCTTAGATGTGTAGATTATTGGATGTCACTAAAACTATGTGAATGAGCATCAAAAAATGTAAGTGTTTCTATTGTTTCTACTACAGGAAAAATAGACACACAAAGAAACATCAGCTGAAATTCTCACTGAGTGCTTGAAAGTGTGACAGGACACGTGCATGCGGCTGACGTTTCTAGGGCTTATTTCAGTCTTTCTTGGTCCACCTAATTTCATGTGCACTTTTTCCCATTAATACTTGTCTGGAAGTATTTTCTGATCTCTATTGTTGCTTAACATACTCAGCCATTCACTCATGTCATGTATCTAATTCTGAATTCTATTACTGTTCTGTCGTGCAGAGTATAAAAAAGTGCAAATGTTCCTTGTTGGTGGGGGAACCGACATTCATTTTTAAACAGACAGGTAAAACCCATAAAGCAGCAGCACATATTTGAAGCACTTTTATGAGAGAATGAATAACCTTGTGATCCTAGCAGAAAAGGTAAAAAAATCTCATGGAATCTGGCTCTGCAGAAGATACCAAATGTGGCAGTCCTAGCTTCAGAAAAGAATTGCTGTAGGCACATGAAAGCATAAATGTTTACCCAAAACACAGAAACATGACCATGCTATTCTTTCTCTTCTGAGTTCTGTCTCAAATGTGTCTGCAGGTGGAATACCTCCAGCTGCAATCTGGATAAATCTCTAGCCACTTGGAACCAACTTTCACTTAGGGGGCTTCAAAGAAAACTGCTGTTGCAGAAAGAGGTGATGATTTCCTTTGCTATTAATCTATTTTTAGCTTGTGCTGTAGTAGACTATCAGGATATGACAGACCAGCGTCATTTTTTTCTAGAATGAAACTGGAGCCGTCCTGTGAGATATATTCCTGCACAGAGATAAAACCCCCAAACAACAAAACAAACAATTCCATAATTAACAATACAAATCTCTATGATCAGACTGTGATGTAACCCAGCAGAGTCCAGAAAAAAATCACAGCTGAGAAAACAGTTCTGATTGAAGGAATGTTTCAATGGATAAAACACTAGCACAGGAAGTAGGGGTAGATTTGGGGACTGAGAACTTAATTTTTCCAGTTCAGAATTGCATTAAATTAGACTAAAGGTTTTCTTGTCACTCATTTTGTGTGCTTTCATTGAGGTATCTGAAAAAAATAAAGACGGTCTAAAAAAAGTATGTACTCATAGTGCCATCAGACCAAGCCACCTACACCTACAACTCATCAGTAATGAGATCTTTGTGACCATTTTGAAGGGTATTACTGTCTTCCCATTAACAAATTCTGTAGCAATTTTCAAGTCTGGTACCTAAGATTTCCAAGAACTATGAAGAGTTTTAGTGTTGGAAGAGACGGAATGGGCAGAGGACAACAGTAGCTTCTTAAATTAATTAAGCCTTAGCTCAAGAAACGGCACATTGTGATAAGTTTCTTGGTTTCCAGAAATAGAGGGGATGAGCTGGATGTATGACAAAGTAGTCATTAAGTAGATAAAGTTGCAAGAATCAATGTGACATAAGGCAGAGCCTGGCCTGAACAGAATTTTTAAAGAGAAGATGTTTAAGTTTAGGTGAAAAAAACCATAAAGAAATGCCCAAAGAAACAAACACCAATCAACAAGAAAGTACACATATTGGTAAAACCAGCTCAGTCGGTCTGAAACAGTACATTTTTGTCTTTAAAAATCCGTGAGAGCATAACAATAATCTAATGGAGTGGTCCATCTGGAGTAAATGCTCCATTTATAGAATATGGTTAGTTTACAGTAGCCTCTGA
Source organism: Fringilla coelebs (assembly GCF_963513975.1). Lineage (NCBI taxonomy): Eukaryota > Metazoa > Chordata > Aves > Passeriformes > Fringillidae > Fringilla > Fringilla coelebs. Next base: position 34,680,196 of record NC_140031.1, read on the forward strand.
CCCATGATTCCATAAAAATTTCAGATTCACAAATCATAAACAGGGGACTTCTACATGTTTCACTTACAACCAGAAGAGCTACAGACTGAACTTTTTAAACAGAGACTTATAGAATCCTCAAGTAAAGCATGGCAGTAGACATTAGAGCAGAAAAAAGTGCAATAAAACAGTTCAACAACAAGACATGAGTAAGCATTTGTCTTTACATAAGAATTGTTTTTATGCAAGGACCAGGTGCAGGAGGTACAGAAGAGATGAAGTCTCCAAACTGGCATTCTTCCCATGAAGGCAAGAAACTCTGTTATTAATTAATTAGTTCTCCTGCAGCATTTTTGCAACAACCTGTCATACTTCCCTGAGTAAAATTTTAACTGGCAAGTTAAAGATCTTTATATGACTAAACCCAGTCATTTGAGGTTTTCATTCAGCAGTGGTTCAAAGGCCAAGGATAAACATTTTACCATGACTGATTTTCTTTGCAACTTTGTGAGGCTGTTTGGGGGGAACCTCTAGTTATATTACTAGAAGTAATACCCTAAACAGGTTTCAGTAGGAAAATCTGCTGTATCACCACTGCTCATTTTACGAAGTTTTAGACATTAAAAAAAAGTTTTTGAATAAAAGAACTTGTAATTCCACTCCTTTTGTTGGCAAGAGAAGTGTACAAATTGAGGCATTTAAAATTTGTATCTGCTTGTAACATTATAGGCTGTCACTTAGGAAGCATATTAAGACCACCTGCTTGTGTACGTTCCCCTCTGCAGGTGGCTGGCAACCATTACAGAAAACAATAAAAGCTGCTAAAGGAGCAAATATTAAAGGCTGGGGGCAGGAGGCCCATACTTTACCTTAAAAAAAAAATCTTTGTTTTTACTTGCAAGATTTTAGATGTTCTTGAAATTGTATTCTTCAGCAGTAGTTAATCTATTCTCAATATAACAAGATAAAAAGCCTATTTTATTGCAATTTATTTTCTTTATATTACAGCCATTACCTTATTGGGACCAAGGTTAATTTTAACTGTAATTCAGCTATGCTTTTGGTTTAGTTCTTCACACTCATAACCAGGATTAAATTTTTAAAACTACACTGAAATTAAATGAAATATAAGCCAGGGTACAGTAGATGAATGCAAAGAAGAAAAATGAGAACTACTATATATTACATGGATTTTAGAAATCTCTGACAACAGAATGGAGGATGTCCAACTGCAGGTAGACACCAGAAAGAGAAGGGTCTTTACTTCAGCTAAGGCTTTGGAGTAAAGTGAAACACATTCCTTAAAACTATATGGCTGTCCAATATACCATCAGCTACTCAACAGTTTTTCAGAGCATGCCAAATGATCAGTGTCTAAAATGGGAAAAAAACTTTAGGATTTACACAGCAGTGGGGATAGAAAAATGGAAAATGTGAGTGCTGCTCAACTCAACAAAGTTAAGATCAAACACCTAGCTTTCTTAGACTATTCCTTTTATTCTTTGAGATGACACCACTAGGATACTCTGTAAAGATTTGTTCAGTAATAGTAATGAAACAATATGAAGCTAGAAAATAGTCTCTCGAAGTCTGGAGAAAGGGAATTTTTGCATCTCATGAGAGTGATAAGAGGTCATCAGCAAGTTGCCTTGAGAGTTATGCATATAAGCAAGGTAAAATGTTTGTGTGCTAGCACAGTAGGTACATGTAGAGGCTTGAGAGAGACTTGGACTACACTCTACCCCCAGGGGTATTGAGACGGACTAGGCTGCTGCATGTTTTAATCTGTCCTGTAGAAAAATTTTCTTTCAGCAAGAAAGAAAAAAAAAGCAAATAAAAACAGTATGTCAGTGAGAGAAAGAAGTTTGCTAATCTTAGGACCTTGCCAGTGCAGGAAGCCTCTTGAGGCATCCACATCCTTCCACTGAAAACAGCTAAGGAAAGCAGAACAAAATGATCATTCTCCCCAAGAAGGATGAAACTTACAGGAAAATGAAAAGGCATTTTAAAAGTCTTTGTGTTTCTTGTTCTTCACTCTGCTAGTGGAGTAGATAGTGGTAGTACTAATACATACCGAGATATTTAACTAATAGATACAACAAAGAGGCTACTCGAAGCTTTCTTCAAGAAATCATGGAGCACTGGAGTGGCCTCTGCAGCCCCTGGCAGCTGGAGATGAGGCACACCTCTCCACCTGCACTTGGCTGAAGTTCAGATGGCAGAATGAGTTAGTGGGACAGACCATACTGAATAGTACTGGCTTTTTTTTTTTTCCTAGGGCAGTCTGTGATAATTTTGCTAACACCCTAACTATAAAAATGCACTAATCTTGTATTTGCACTATAATCTCTGAAAAGGGAGGCCTGGAAACTGCTCAAGATACTGTGCTTCTGTAGCCAGCATTTTTCCTCTCCTGACTGGCTGGTATGCTCAGCTGAAAAGGATTTCAACCCTTCAGAAAGGAGAAATAGAAAAAAAAAGGTGTAAGAGAGCGAGAATGAGGTGTTGGGCTCCCATGTGCTGGATACTTGCCTTAACTGCAGGCCTTTCTAACAATCCTGATTTCTACCTCTCAGAAAAATTTGCCAGCAGCTCTTCAATCGGACATCCTCACCAACATCCCAGAAAATATTCTGCACCTGGACCCAGTGATTCAGATGACTGTTTCCTATCCCAGGGACCTGAATTACTGCTTCTCCTTCCTACCCCACTACACCCTCCTGCCCAAGCTAGCGTCTTCTGGCTCATCTTGCTCCACTACATCTGCACTGAGGTGACTCCACTGCAGGGTGAGTCCAGAGAGGTGCAGTCTGGCTCCTTGATGCTCTTGTTGCTCACTGAAACTGACTTCAAGTTTTGAGTGTCCCAATCTGCTCTTCTTTTGCCTTTGACATCACCGTGAGAGGCAGACACCTGGTTCGCTTTCCCTTTAAAGGTCCCCTCCTTTTAACCACAATTAGCTGTGGCTGCCAGGAGAAACCGGAGCTGACAAGAGTGAATAAGAAAGCTGGGCAATCAGCTTAGAGGAGAGAATGGCCCTATGAACATAACTGGTCAAGGCTATGAACAGTTTTTCACACTAAATGTCTGCGCCATTTTATTTTCTTAAACAAAGTTAAAAAGTCAGTGAAGCACATCAAATAGAAGTATTAAATGTTTAGTATAGCTTACTGATGAAGAGATTTATATCTCTCGATTGCTCACTCCTTCTTTCAGACACTCAATTATGCAGCACAGGCTGTGACAGCTGACATTTTGCTGGTGTCAGCACTTCAGCCTGGGTTTCATGTCCCACATTTGCCCTGACAGTCTGCACATTTCTTCTGTTACATGCATTATATAACCCTGCCAGGACTCTGCAAATTCTCTGGGATCCCCCTTCAGGGCAGATGACAGAATGATGGTAACATGGAAAAAGAAAAAAGGCAAAAGTCCATCACAGTCCTTGCAGTTCATGAAGAGCTGCTTCACAAATTTCAAAAAACCAACAAAATCTGCTTTGTAGGTACACAGAGCTTCAAGACGAGGCTCAGCATTCAATTTTTTTTAATTCCAACCTTTTCCTGCTAGAGATCTCACATGTGATTCTTTGTGAAAACAAACAAAAGTGCTCAGTGTGTATTTGAAGGGAAGTTAGATGACTTTTTTTTCTGTATTGTGATATTGTCTTAACTTTTTTTCTAGGAAAGAGAGCATTTGGGTGTGTACCTTGTGCATACAGATAAAGTTTACTGGGCGAAATGCGCAACTCAGGCTGTTTTGCAGATGAATACAAAGTCCAAGAGACACGAGGATAACAGGTGACCATTTGGAGGTATTTTCTCCTGTGATTTGTACACTGAACTTTAACTATTGAATACAATGTGAACAACAGAGAATTTTCTGTAAGGATAGGTTGTCTTTTGATATTCCTCTTGTGTCCAGCTAACATGCCACTGTACAGTGAAGAAGGCTGCTGCCCACCCTGCTGTGGGGACTTCAAACTGGCAGACAGCCCAGGTTGCTTTGACTATAGCAAAAATCCCAAGGTACGACCTGGCTGAAGAGCAGTACTGGCATTTAAGGGCTTTATGACTGGCTACGTTGACATTTAAAAATGAAAAGCAGAAAAAACGCAAAGTGTGAGGCTGAGCCGAAGGCACACAACATAATGCCTCTGCACCATCACCGGCATAGGCCAGGCTTACTTGAAGCTGATTCACAACATGTCACCTCTCCTCCTACATTTTTTAAAACATCCGTGCTTTTATAAAACACTTGACTAGAAAGTACCTATTTCAATGGAGAGCAACCTGTATCATTATGCCAAAACTACTTCATTGGCTTTGAAACACCTACAGCATCTTGCACACAGATTTGTGGAGTGAAAAATATGATTAACCAAATGGATACAATTGGGAAAAGCAGGCTCAGGCCACACAACCACTCTTCAATTTTTTTCTAAGGTTAAAAATGTTTGAGTGTTTTGTTTCTAGCCTAAGGTTAGAAGTGAGCTGTATTTGTGTCCCTGTTAGCTTCTCTGCTTCTGACTATTCTTAACCTAATAAAAAACTGCATAGCTGCCCTACCATCCCCCTTTTCTTTAGCCTTATATAATCACAGCTATGAGAATACCACTGCAGTATCAGAAGGGTAAGACAGTATCTCCAAAACATTAAAAATGGCACTCTAACCTACACTTTTACCAGATCATTTAAAACAAAGACTCCTCCTACTCAACTTCACATAATTTCAGTTTTTAAAACAGCTGCTGTCAGATGACAGTGTACTACAATCCATTCTACCACCTGAGAGGAAAATCCAAATCACTTGCTTTCTAACCAGCTGATTTGGCTTTCCTTTTACTTGGAACCATGGATCTGGAGAATAAAGCAAGGCAAAGCCACAGCTATTAATGGAGGAGGGTGTAAGAGACTGCAAATCAATCTGAAGCCTTTCATTCCCACATAAGCAACTACTACAAAAGTGATTGAGACTGGAGATGAAGACATAGCATATATGGGATAGGATGGCAACAGTTCAATTGTATATTTCAAAATGGACTTCTAGGGGGCAAGAAAGAGAGTGTGAATAGGATGGAAATCAGTTTTAGAGAAATTCTTACTACTTTATGGATTTTCTATGGTGCCTTTCTTACAGAATTACTGCACTGTATTTAACACTTTCATAGCATGCTGAGCCCAAGACTTCAGACAACAAAGATCATGACAAGGGCATGCTTCCTAAAACATTACAAGGGCAGTTTTTCTAAAGCTTTAACTGACTATTTTGCAGGCTTTCAGATGCACACTGCCTTTAGGAAAATGTATTTCTGTCCACTCTTTAGGGAGCAAATCCTTTGCCAATATGCATGTCAATGCATTGTAACTACTACAACCATCCACTCAAAGTGCCCTTGCACTTTTACCAAGAACCATACCAATCACTACCAAAACACAGAGATAAACAAGAATTAAATAATGCCACTGGATGGGTGCCAATAGTTTACTATGATGGAATTATAGTTGGAAAGCAATTCATAATACACTAGCTCTTGTATCCAGACTTGTAGGTATCATCTGGTGCATCTGTGTTCCCCAAAGCTGACGGATTTCGTCATAATCTTGCAGTATGTTTCCCAATGGAACTGCATTTATGACACGAGTTCTTCCGCCAAGTACCTCCACAGTATTCCTCATTTATTCAAAAAATATCAGAAAAATTTTACACATCATCACCACCTAATTAATCTAATTCCAGTGGTTTAAATAGTGTTTAATCACAGAGAGTTTGAATTCATTGCGAAGTGAAATATAGTCCAGAAGTACACTGGCAAAAAGGACTACTTCTGTCTTCTTTAGGATCTTCTTGGGCTTTCAGAGAACTGAAAAAGCAGAGAGCATTTACGACAGAAATTTTCCACTTATCTTTTAAAGTGGTTCAGCACTTTCAAACAATGCCAAAGAGAATAAATAGCACTCAGGAGGGAATCTACCTTAAAGGGACACAACAAAGCACTTTTTTTAGCATTGCTGGATATATAATACTACAGAAGAGGATGCTCTTTATAACCCCTTGCTATGAAGAACAGAGTCTTCACACACAAGTGCATGGAAGTGCTGTTATTTGTTGTCAGTATGGTTCAATTGCTAAGATGATAGACTGAGCCTTAAAACAGTTCCTTGACATTTTTGATAATAAACAGTTCTAGAGCTGTTAATCACCTAAGACTTATCTTTACAAATGAATTAATTTTGAGAAGGGCTAATTTTTAAGCCATAATTCTTGAGTGGATTTTTTTTTTTGTTAGATACTCCTAAAGACTTCATGATCACCCTGTAACTTTGACAATGATCACCCTGTAACTTTGACATTGTTCTGTGGATTACATCATCGCACCTTCAATAACAAAGGGGAATACAAAATCATGTGAAGATTTAGAAGTTCAAAATAAGGCAGTCACCCCCATAAAGCTTTGCCTAAAACTGAAACAACTAACATTGCTAGGAGTGGCAAACGAAAGGAAATCCAAGACAAGAAGGATAACTTTGTCAATTACAATTCCTTTAGTAATAGTACAGTGCAACAACAACAACCAAAATACAGCTACTTCTACATAATACAAAAATAAAGTTTATACTGTGCTAGGAATTGTGTATTGAGCTTAAAGAGTGATGTATAACATTTTGTCTTAAATAATATGGTCAGGTACACTCAGCCAAATGGATGTTCTAGCACATTCTCTTAGAAGAAAAACACATAAAGAGCAGTTTCTTAGTTCAGTGTATCTGTATATCATACCTCAGCTAGGATTTGAGCGCAACCTAAGTCTTTCAAGTTTTCCCTTTGCTACTGTTCTTTATCCATAGCACAGCAGTTCTACAATCAAATGGAGAGTTGAATTTTTGATAGTGGCATTTATTAGCAGATACAGAAAAGTCTTATTCAGAACAGGCTAAGGCACCAGTTTCCACAACAGACCCAAGACATCACTGGCAAAAATCAATTTTAAAGGCAGCTATGAGTGTTTAGCTACAGTACCATGATGAACAACAACCTCATGTTGACAACATTCTCTGTTGACTAGTGTGGCTTCTGTTTATTCTCTACAAGGAGTAGTAAAATATATGATTTTAATGTTACTACAATCTGATGAATGCATAAACTCTTAGCAAAAAAAAATTTTCCTTTATCTCTCCTTTTAAAAATTCCAATCATCGATCTTGCAAGACTATTCTTTTACAGACTTTTTAGAAATACAGTTTCCAACATGTTATATAGTAAAAAGCCCACTATATTATTTCTCTTCCCCTTTAAAAGAAAATATATTGTCCCTCTTTCCCAAATGTGTTGTATCTGCCTCTGCTATCAACACCACTGGTGAACAATTCATTTAAGTAAAATCAAGTTTTCTCCTGAAGTCTGAAAGAGCAAACATGAACCCTTGATTTCCTCAAGACCTCTTCCCTAATAATAGCCCATGATACTGGCTAGAATTTAAAGCAATATGAAGTGAAACTATCATCTTGACAGCACCTGCCACAAAGACCAAAACAGCTACCTTGCTAAAACTCTTTTAAATTCTAGAGTGAAAAGTAGGATTAGAACAGGACAAGGAGTAAATTCATCAAATTTCACTACAGAAATTGTGCGTTCCATATTGAACATAGTAGCTCAGACAGAGAATCACAGCTGAGACATATTTAAAGAAATACTTCTTTGAAGTACTATTTTTCAAATTACCATCAACTCTCACCGTACTCCTTCCACTAATCTATCACAGAATAGTTAGGGTTGTAAGGGACCTTCAGAGATCATCTAGTCCAACCCTCACTTGTATCCCCATATTTCAGAGTAGGACTGTCTGCAACTACTTATAAAAAATAACCAATATTTTTTATAGTGTTGATACATTATGTAATAAATCCCCAAAGGTTTCTATTTGTGTATTTATCTACTTGGTCTGCCAAAACCTTGGCTCTTACCTGCACTTAGTGCAGAGTGTTGATGAGATTTTTCTGTGCCTTACAATAAGCCAACCTTGAAGTCAGACATTTTATTGCCAGTGCAGTGAATAATCTCAAGATTTTCCTATCAAAAATACCAGCAGCACATAAAATGCAAATTTGTGTCTCACTACCTATTTTCCTTTAAGGTGCAATGAGCAGCAGTCTTGTTGTATTGTTTCTGCATCTTTTATGCCTGAACCTTAAAGTTTGTCAGCTTTCACACTTTTACTAATTTTTTTCAATTAACTGAAACACGTCTTCAGAATTAAACTACACAATCATGTGTTAATATATGTTCAGTCAAGTGTGAAGAAATATAGTTCAGATTCTAGCAACACAATGAGCAACAGCAATTTCTTCCATTGCAAATAAACTTAAAATAAATAATTCCAATTAAAATAAAAGCTTCAACCATAACAGTGTAGCATATAAAAAACCAAGAACTATAGGGAATTTACCTTGCTATTGTTATCTAACCAAATCTAATCACAGGAATTTTCTGAGTCAATCAATACCAACATTTTCTAAGCTAAAATTCAGATCTAAGAATGACATAGAGAATGGGACAAGAACATTATGTTAAGAACAGACATTCTTCATTAAACGAGCAAACCATACCTCACGATTACAATTAACTTTGGTCATGTTCTAAATGTGCTCAGATCTCCAAAGACCTGTGGTCATGTTCTAAATGTGCTCAGATCTCCAAAGACCTGTGGTCATGTTCTAAATGTGCTCAGATCTCCAAAGACCTGGTGGTAACATTAGCGTACATCATACATTATTTATCTATAACCAGGTAGTATAGCCTTCTAGCTCTTTTGTATGACTGCGCTAATGATGACTTAACCAAAGAAAACTGAAGTTATCTTGTATGGTTGGTTCTGATCTCAGTCACCTAACACACATATGACACAAAAGTATCTATGAGAGCAGTGCAAATACAAAAGCTCCATGACAGGGGAAAAAATAAGAAAAAAGAAAGAAAGAAAGAAATTTAAAAATCTAAAAAAAAAAAAGAAAAAAGGCTGTTTGGTTTTTCTCAGCGGTTGTTTACTATTTTGCTTTCAGGCAGATGAAAAAAGTTATCTTCTTTGAGTTTAAGATGTTCTGGTAGATCTAGCTGTCTTTTTGCTTCTTCAATGTCTTCCTGAATTGCTGAAATGAGCGCATCTGAAAAAGGTAAAAATAGGGATATTTAAAAATTATTTTGCATTCTGAACATAATAACAAGTGTAAATAAGGCATCACAAAATATCAAACAACAATCACGGAAGTAGGATGCAACTATGAGGTCTGAAAAGCAGAATTCTCTGCTTTTAAAATGTTTTTTCTAACATGCTAAATACCTCTTACCAGGACTATCCTCTTCATTTTCCAAAAGACATATTAGCAGCTCTGTTTCAATACTAACAAAACTGCATTTTAAGAAGAATTTAGTACACTTGACTTTAATGGCAAGCCCATGATTTTAACGTTACTCTCAGACAAGCAAAAGAAAAGAGCAGGTTTTTAGTGTGACACATAAGAAGATGTGGGGGTATGGTTTTTTGTTTTTAAATTACGAAAACATTTCACTGACATTTTAAAGGTTAACCGATAAAACATCTCAGCATGGAAAAAGGTACAGTGAAGACAGAAAACTTGCACGAGTAAGGCAAAAAAGAAACTAGTCTGAGGGAGACCTTCAATACTGACCTAAGGAATCAAAGTTTTTTTCCGGACGAATGTATCCAGTTATGACTATACTAAGAATTTCTCCATAAAAGTCTTCTTTGAAGGTGTGGATAATGTGTGTTTCCTAAAGGAAGAGAAGTAAGTGGTTAATTACTATGAACTTAAGAGTTTATTTCTCTCTCTGTAAGCATGTAGGCCTAATATTCAACATTCAAATTCTCCTTAACAGATAAAAAAATAAAAGGGACATCTAGTATAGCATGTATAATCCAAAATTAAAAGGCCAGGGCTTTAGCTTGTATTAGGAAGTAGAATTGCATTCTGCATGGAATTTAAAAAAAAATACTTCCTTAAAGAATAAAAAGTGTTTAAAGAGAAAAGGAATGGGAAAAAACCCAACAAAACCAAAACCAAAACAACAAAAAGCCCCCAAACCGAACAAAAAGACCCAACAAACCAATTTAAAAAACCCCAAAACCCCACACCCCCAGACATCAGGAGAAGTGCTTCAAAACTTCTCAGAGTTAAGATTTCCAAGGCAGGAAGTGTTTCATCAACAAGTGGATACATTAAAATAACTGTGAAGATTTTGATAGAAGCAGTTGCCTTGAGGAGAGCTTTTACATCTATCTCCTAAGGGAACTGAATGATAAAATTTAAGAGCAAGTCCAGACTAAGACACAGACCTGACACTCAAAACTTTTTTATGCATATCTTGATCTCCAAAGCAGGCCAACCCACCTACCAGCAAAGCTATGATTTGGGAAGCTTTTAACTACTTGCTCAGAAAAGTTGTCTGCAAAAAAAATTTTAAAGCATAGATTTGCCTAAGACAAACACTTAGAAGTAGAGATTCATGTACAAATAAAATTGTTTTCAACAAATAAAAGAGAGCTTTGCAAGACTCAGGAAAAGCACCAGCATCTGTGAGCAAAAAACCCCACAGCTGTCACAGCTCAGGATTTTGACTTCTCCATCCTTACATCATTATATGCCTTCAAGTATTTATTTGGTACATTAAGCTGCAGAATCTTATGTATCCATTTCATAATTTAAGAGAAGAATTAATTAAAAATTCATTACAAATTAAGCTGTCCCAAAATCTCCTATATTAAATGCAGATACATTGCAGAGAACAATAGATTATTACTATGTTCCAGCTTATGTTAGGGTCTCATAACCAGGAAATTCAATGCTATTACCAATTTCATGCTTAATTTGCTATCAGCAAGTCAAGCAACCATCATTTCAAGTACTATTATATTTTAATTTTGGAAGTAGTTAAGAAATGGTGGAATAGAAGAAAGCAAAATTTTATTCAACTTCCTCTGCATAATCTCTGGTTACAGAGAGTACATTCTTTTCAGAATATAAATATTTAATAGATAAAAAATGCATTTCTAATGGCACACAAATTCCTAGATACCATTCATCAATCAAATTCTACCTATCTTGTTAAAATTCATCCAGTCTTTTATTACAATAAAAATCCCACAAAAAGCAAAAATCTTACCACTGATTTCTTAATATTCTTATAGAAGGGATTCCATCCTATGCTCAAAACCATTTTATGCACATCTCCATTTCCAACACAGGCCCATCCATAGTATATACCAGTGGGGATATCAGATGGAAAGCTTTCAACCACTTGCTCAGAAAAGTTAGCTGTAAAAATTTTACAAAGCGTGAGTGACTTTGCGTAAATCAAGTGTACAACACGGTCTTCAAATACTTAAAAGCCAAACTCTGCCTACATACTAATTACAAACATAACACTGGTGATGATAAGAATAATGAAACATACCATCAGCAAAGTATAAAACAGCTTCATAAAATTCAGTTACTGTGGCAATACCAGAGTTATTACATCTCCTAAATACACACACACACACACACACACACACACACTGTATGGTATAGTTCTCTTTCTCTTCTGCAGTAATAATTAATAAATACGTCACACATACAGCCAGAACACATTTCATTCCTAACATAATTACCACAAATTTACCATGAGGAAAAATGATAGGGGAAAAGTCAGCTTTCTTCTGTACTATAAAATAGCATCTCCAAACTATTTATTAGTAAACTATTTACTGATGAAATAAACTATGTAGAAGCAAATGCAATCACTGTTTAGTCATCTGTCACTTTTGCACAAGTTCCCTTTCAGAGGCATCTGTGGTCTTGAGATTTCCGTTGAAAACTACATATTTACAATAAAATAAAATTTCCTTTTGATTGAATTTAATCTTCTCTCAAAATTACTATCCTACCTCTATTTCCAAGCTGAATAGATCTCTTCACACAAGATACTAAACTGATTTGAAAGAATGGATGGTTACCAAATTTTTATCAAAGCTCACAGATAGCTACAGCTTCCCTTCCCTGTTCCCTAATGCAAACACATCATTTATAAACAACTAAGAGAAAAACGTGAAACATTCTCAGAAAGAGATGTCGGAAATCCAGCACCACAAGAGTGGTCTTATAAAGTTTCATGTCTGTTAGATATAGTGCAATATGACTACTGACTTCAGTGTCTGCTTAAGAATAGTCAAAATTCTCTCGCAGTATTCACCTGCCTGCATTTAGACATCTGAAACAGAGATGGGCAATTGGAAAATATATTCTCTGTAGGCCAAGCCCACCTGCTCTGTTTCAAACTCTGCTTTACTCCGCTTAAACCTTCTTCCTTGCAGTGATTCCCAATGCCTACTCCCTTTCCTATTACTATCAGAGATTTATGCGAAGGGATATTTTCCCAGGCTGCCACACCACTGCATCGAGAATGTGACACCACTCATCTACATCCTGCACATCATGACGACCACTAGATGAGAAAAGAAACAAACATCAAGATTCAGGAAAACCCCTTTACAGACTAGGGTACAGGGAATAACACAAGGGAAGGTGCAAGACTCTAAGTACTGCAGGAGAGGGGGGAAAAAAGGCGTCAGGAAAACGCTAGTAGGTAACAAGGCAGGGCCGTTCTCGGAAACCACGAATCATAACAAAAGCGCGGCTGTGCAGGGCAGCCGGGCGGCCGCCGAGGTCAGGCGAGCTTAGTCACAGTGCTGCCGCACCGCTGCCTGGCAGGAGCACGGCACGGCTCCGCCCGGGGGCCGCGACAGACACCGGCTGCAGAACCCCCGGCCCAGCATGTCGCCGGCGGGAGCGCTCCCGGGACCCGGCGCGGACCCTCGACCCCACGGCTGGGCCCAGCCCCACGGACACCCCGCCCGTGTTGTTCCGGGAAGATGTGCCCTCCGTGCCCGCTCACCGGTGGGGATGCCCAGCTCCTTGGAGCCCCTGCCGAAGCCCTTCACCACCTCCCCGCGGCAGAAGTACGGCAGCTGCCTCATGGCCCTGCGCGGAGACGCCGGCGTCCCGAGCCCGCCGCGCCGCTGTGCCGCTCACCACCGCCTCCCGCACGGGGCGCTACCAACGACAGGGGAGGAACCGCTCGAGCCTGCGAGCCGCGCAGCGCTCCCGCGGCTCCTGCCCACCCTCCAGAGTGGACGTGCCCGCGCCGCATGCCCAGTGTGCCCTCCGTCGCCGAGGACGGCGGTGCCGGCCGCAGCGGGGCGGGCCGGGGCGGGCCGGGCCTGCTGAGGGCGGTGAGCGCTGCCGTGCGCGGCGGGGTGCTGTCAGTCGTCAGGGCCGCCGCCGTGCCCTTCGCTCCTGCCCGCGGGTTTCGTCACACTCGGCTCTCCAAGGGCAGGTGGGTCTGGCCCGTCCTGCAGTTTCTGCAGTGACAGCCGCGACTTCTGTGCTCCAGCTGCCACATCCCGACCTTTTTACCTGAAAGGCTGCAGCTTGCGCCCCGCGCCCACGCGTGTCGATAGGTATTGTTGCTCCCTTGGTAACACTAGATTTGCCTTTTCGCTCAAAAAAGACAAAATGCTGCAGTGCACAGCAGATATTCAGGAAAAGCGCGAGAACAGGTCTTTTTGTGGCATGTTCCAGCGAACTGCAGTTCCTTGCTTAAAACAAAAACAGTAATCCAACCAACCAAACCCCAACAGCAAACTAAACTAAAACCAAACCAAAAACACAAACCATTTTTACCCAACCTCTGCTTTTACCAACGTGCTCACGTTTCCCCTGCTGCCATTACCGCTGCTAGTGCAGGGGTTCCCTTTGGAAAAAAGCACCGAGAGAGCAGTGCTCGTTCTGTGTTTGCTCAAGGGAAAATGAAAGGTTGCATGGACATTTCTCTTCCTTCACTTCGTGTCTCTTCATGTTGATAAAGCTTATTAATGTAATTAGATGATTAGCAGTCTTTTTTCTATTGCCCTGCCCGATCCAACTTAAATAAATTTGAGATCGTGTGAGTTCAAAATAGTATTATGTGAAAGACATCCATGATCTTGGTAAATTACAGAACAGCCAGGCCACCAGCAGACAGTCTCTGTATCAGTGATACTATAGGCCATTTGAGTTCTGGAGTCTCATTCAGCACTGCTGTGCTGCACATAAACATATTTGTGTTTAAACACATAACTGTTATCCAGAAACGCCATCAAGAAAATCCCTGAGGTGAATTGGCACTTTCTTTTTTTCCCTCCCTTCTAGAACAGTTTCTAATTTCAGCAGTTTGATATGACCCATAAAAATATTTCAGGACTTACCCCTAATTTGATTTGTTATTTTTTTAATGTGGAAAAGCAATGTGAACATCTATGGCTTGTGCTTGCATTTAATTGTGTTCCAAGTAAATAACTTTTTAAAACTGGAATTGTTTGGAGAAATGGACTTATATGTCACATTATGAAGTACTGATTGTTCATGCAAGCTGCGGACACAAGCTGTTTTATATAAGAAGGCAAAAAAAATTGTAAGTTATTTTGCCTCAAACTTATCCTCTTCTTTCCTTCTTTAATTTCTCTTCATTCTCTGTCATCCTTTTCATAATAACATTTAAATTAATTACTTCAGCTTGAGTAGCTTTGACAGTTTTAGGGAATGACCATATGTGTAGCTGGAACTTGTAAGAGAGTGGTGATGGTATATATGTAACAAAAAAAAAAAAAGTGGAAGGTATCCTATGTATGCTACTAGCAGGTCAATTCAGTTCTGCTGTCTCTGAGTGGAAAGAGAATAATGCTACAAAGGGTGTTTAAAGGTTTTGTAATGGAAGTGTCTTGGACATGAAATCTAAATCTTGAAGTCATTGCCTAGTTGCTTAACTAATGACAGACCATTAACAGTTGACAGAGTGGCCTCACAGCCATTAGCACTGCTAGTTTATTTTAACACAAAAGCAGGAAACGAAAACAAAACCCCTCGATTTTCTGGAATGAGTTTCTTCACAATATTTGTATTCAAGGACATACACATTGGTGTTCTTCCCCCTCGTCCCCACGCCTTGGTTTTTTTTTTTTTTTAAACGAATCCATCTTTTCAGAACAGATGTTGCTGTTCTTGTGATAGCCACACGATGGCACGCAGGGACTTCTTTTTCAGAGTGTTGGTTTCGGCAAAAGGTTTACCATCTCGGTAACTGAGAAGACCTTGAGAATTACTAAGTCAAGGAAGTATTTGTTTAAAACTATGTGGTTAAGTAATTTCACAGCAGTCTTGCTGACGAATTCTATCTCATTGTCTCAAACAGTTGTAACATGAATAATTTTTACCAGTAATCATGAAGGGCTGCCATGATCCAGCTAAAATATTAGCCATCCTTCATACTATGTCCTCATTTTTCTTTTGTTATTAAGTATACTAGTTCATATTGGAGAGGAGGGTGGACCTTAAGTAGAATTTAATTACTCCTATTGACATTTATAATAGTTACATCTACTAAAATTTAGTAGAGTTAGTAGACATGTTTCTTCCAAAAAATCATCAAATTTTAGTGATGAACATGTCTTTTAGCATTGTCAGTCAAATTAAATTAAGAACTATTTGAGAGTTCCTACCTCCAGTGAGAAAACTCAGGTGTTATTTCAGGCAGCTAGGGAAGAACTTCTGTTCCCTAAATATGCTACTTTAGCTACAGTTATTGTCAGTGAAAAGTATTTTTCTTTTTTTCTAGAGCCACAGAAACCAGAATAAAGAAAAGAGAGCCTGTGTTATGTCACCTGTATAGGGCCCATGTCAGGTTACCTAACTGAACATAAGCTTTGAGGACTCATCATACTAACCAGCATTTAATGCAGAGTGGAACAGACTGTTCATCTTGTTTTGTGGTAAAACAAAAGATTTGTATCACATGACAAGCCTGTGCTAGAATCCCTGTCTCTTACCACTGTGCTGCAAAAGCCTGCATTCCTATGCAAAGCTTAAGGTGAGAGCAGGAATATCGTGTTTCCTTCATGTAGTGTGGAAAAACAGCAGAACCATATCTGCTGGGTATTGGAATATTTTAGGGCTGTCCCGACCAAACTGGAAATTCTGGTTACACCAGGCTCAGTGAAATATTCAGGAGCTGACTCAGAAAAAAGTGACTTGTAGTAAAACTAGTAGCATTTTATCCAGTTCCTTGGAAGTTTCCATTCCCAGCATGACAAAACACTCATTGATTCAGGAGTTCAATTCAAGGACGCTCTGGCACTCCTTACTTTTAGTGTGCTGAAACCAGGTGATGAAATCACAGATATGTACAAAACACTCTTGCTAGAATGTCTAATAAATACCTGCTTTGAAAGGACTTTTTCTGTATTTTAGTCTGAAATAGAAAACCACAGAAGTTATTCTTTTACTTAAAAAAAAAAAAAATCTTTATTTTTAGTAGTCTGAAGTTTTGTTCTAGTTGAATAGGCTACTTTCTTCTAGGAAAAATAAGTGCACATTAGTATGATGGTAGTGAGACCGTGTTAGATTACAGTGAAGCAACAGGTACTATGAATGTCTGTTTAATACAAAGTCATAGCTGATAGTATCTGCTGACCATCTGATAATTACATAAAATTCTAAAAACGACCATTTGTATGTTAGTAAACTGTGTGTGAAAGACAAAACTAGTGCATTTCAGATATTACAGAAATATTACATAAAAGTGTAGAACTTGATGCTTTTTGAAAGTTTATGTCAATTCTCAAGAATTCCTCCAGCTTTTGAATCCCTATTTCTCTTTGTGGTGTATTTTCTCCACATCAAATCCTTAGTTATCTCCTTGAAAAATATAAAGCGTTGCTTTCAGCTAGCTTCCCATTATCTCTACACATCGCTGTATTGTGCCATGTGGACATGCTTCCTGTTCAGTGCTCTAAAAAAAGCTTTTAAATGCATTTTAAGTCCTTCCCTCCATTTTCCTAAAATGGTTTAATAGGTGTCTCAGATTAAATATCTGTAATTAACTGATTAGGTTGGATTATATGATGGCCATCTTAATGGCAGGTGTATTGCCACACGTGTTTTTTTGCAGCCACAGTTGACCCAGATCAAAATGTTTGCGACCAGTCTGTCCCTTATTATGAAAGCAACCTTCAGTAAATTATTTGGCAAAATATTCAGGAGAATCTTACCTATAGAGACTTTGGCAGCACAAAAAAGGTTAATACAGGGCAAGGCAGCTCAGGCAGCTTACCACCTTGAAGATAACAAAATTAGATTCTTGTATGTTTGACAGATTCTGGTCCAAAGTATCTTGCATTTCTCAAACAATGAATACAAATTGCTTTCAGAAGTCTTGCAATGGAATGTAGAAGAACAAGACTGGGAATTTAGGTGAGAGGTTAGGAGATGTTTATTGTATTGTCATGAGGTTTGCAGATGAATAGATGTTAGGCAACTCAGAGGTCAGTGTCAAGCTACTTCTGCAGAAATGGTGTGCAAGAAATGTAGGAAATGGCATGTAAGAAATGTGTTACAGGAAGTAACTGAGATAGATGAGATCTATTAAGAAAGTAATAAACAATGGGACAAGCAATGGATTTTTCAGCTCATTAAATTTAATACCAGGAACAGCTAAATTACAGATTTTGGTGAATCTGCATAAAATCTGCTTCTCATGAGATGTAAAGCAAACCAAAATATCTTCTGACCTAGAACTTAATATGACTTGGCTCTTATTTTCTGCTTTTCAAGGGGAAGAATAGAAGACAATGGTACTAAAGGTTTACAGAAAAAGGCAATCTCTCAGATGGAAAAGCCTGTAAGAAGGGCATAAGCTCAAATGAGAATGAGTATGGAGATAAAAGGAGCAGATATTTGATGTTCATGAAGGTTCCTAAGTTTGGGAACACTTTACAAAAGAAAGCAAATCACTTTGTCAAATCAGTTTGTCTTTACTGCAGGAATTAGTTTCACAACAACATAAGAATAAAAAGATTGAACCAGTAACCACTGAATTAATTAATGGAAATGCTATGAAGAACAGTACCCTCTCAAAACCACAGGAGATGTATTGCCCCAGTGGTAGATTTGCTTTTTTTATGTCCAGGAATACCGTGCTTAGGCACTGACCTCTATTGTCTTTACAGAAGAGATTTTGTTAGTTTTCAGTCTACGAGGGATAAAAGTATTTCACCTATGCAGTAACATCAGAAAGAGCAGAAAATGAAAATTATTGTCGTAGTGACTGACATTGCAGGGGGGATGTAATGTAGGAAGCAGCTACAATGTTTTTCTTTGCATGCTAATTGTCATTTTTAAGATCATTTACTTTCCTTCTCTGGGCTTGCTGTTCCAGCCTTTATCACAGAGTAAGCAACAGGTGAGCAAACAAGAAAGATTCCGATGAAAATTTCTCATTGCTAAAAGAAACCTGTAGTTTGTAATACTCCTGCTGCCACCAATACATGATGCATGTTCAAGGCATGCCTGCATTTGTGACAGCATTGCCATCTGTATAACTGCTTCTTCAATAGCAATCTTCTTAATATTGCCTATTGAAGAAATGGCCCTAATCATCACTCGTTTCTGTCACTGCAAAGAAATACTTCTCTCTTCAAATGTGCCATTTGCATTCAAACTCATGTTTTCTTAACACAGGAAGTATTTGCACAACAGAAAACGGAATAGTTTGCACAATAGCAACAGAAAAGTGCTAGCCACAGGTTCCTTGATTTTTGGGCTCAATCCCATTTGCTGTGCACACAATCCCAGTAATCCTGCAAGCAGCCTGTGTGAGACACAACAGTGCTGAGGACAGAAGAGTAAGGTTGCATTAGTCTCCCAAAAATTGCCTCAGTATGGGCAGAGTGCCGTCACTTGTCCTTGCTAGTAAGCCTAGCTGGGTGCTGCTCTACTCATTTTTCTAATCACACCAAAGCTATGAATACAAAAGGCATGTACAAAGAAGAATCCCAGAAGTAATACAAGGCTTGCTGTGAATAACACGGTGGGTATGTTGCTAAATCAATTATTTTGTGGAAATATAATGCTATGTGCTGCTTCTTCAATTTTCCCAGTTCAGCTGCATCCAAACACAATGAAATAACTTACTTTTCTCATTGGAAGTTACAATTAAAAATCATTCTTCCCCCCCAACCCCGTCCCTCAGAAAAAAAACTACCAAAAAATGCACCAACAAAAAGCTTCCCATCCAAACAAAAAAAAAACTGAAAAAAACCCCCAAAGCTCAGATGTTCTTGTTTTAGAACATCTCCTATTCCACTTATTTTCTCAAGGGTATCCTGAGCTGCAGAGGTTCAAAACAAGTTATCCAAATCAGTACTAGCTTCATGTGGAGATTTTCTAACCAATTTTTCCACATTATTAATATCCCTACCTTCTGGACACGGATCGCTCATTTTGCCCCACACTGTTTACCTTGGCAAAGAAATAGCAGTGAGAACCCATAATTTATGCTACAAAACAGGTTGAGCAGAAAATTCAGTGGAGCCTGCTTTACATTACAGAACTAATCACCCCCAAAACTAAGGTTTTTCATAGCCATCATCAGTGTATCAGACACATTTAATAAAAAGATCAATATAATCTTCATTGCCTAAAAAATAAACCAGAGATTCATGAATGCTATCAACCCTGTACTTGTACATGTGCTTGGCAACCAGAATGTATGAACATGGAACAGATATTTTGGGATATTGCAAAACGTTTACTAGTGAGTTAGAAAGGGCACCATATCCTGGGGTGGTTTGAATGATCTTCTACTTCCTTCCTTGACAGCAGAGAAGAAATAGTATTTTCTCATATCAGACAAGTGACTTCAATTATCATTAACTGTCTCTGTGGATAAGTAAGGAAGTGGCACAAAAGTACTCAAAATGTTTTATCTGATGCCAAAATATAAAAAAAAAAAACAAAACCAATTGAGCAAACTAACATCCTTTTCTTTTAAGAAGAAATCAAGCCATGGAAGAGAATCTGTATAAATATCTGTTTTGATCCACATGTTTGTTTTTATGCCAAATATTTAATAAATGTTTACAGCCCATACTAGGCCTATAAATAGAATATGTTTCTGAATCTGTTGCCTTGTGAAAGAACATAGATTCATAAAATGGTTTGGGTTGAAAAGGACCCTTAAATCCTCTAGTTCCAGCCCCCAGCATGGGAGGGGACATTTCCACTTGACCAGATTATTCAGAGCCCCGTCCAATCTGGCATTAAATACTTAGAGGGATGAAGCATTCACAGCTTCTCTGGGCAACCTGTTTCAGCACCTCAGCAGCTTCACAGTAAATAACTTCATTATATCTAATATATGTAAACAGTTTAAAGCCATTACTCCCCATCCTTAAGTCACTCTCACCCTTTTTTATAAGTCTTTTTTAGGAATTGCAAGTCTGTTCTTAGGTCTCTCCGGAGTCTTCTCTTCTCCAGCCTGATTGACACCTCCTCTCCCAGCCTGTCATTCACGGAAGAGGTGCTGCAGCCCTTTGATCATCTAAGTGTCCCCCTTGCATTTCCTACAAAAGGTCCTTGTGTTGGGGGCCCCAGAGCTAGATGCAGCACTCCAAGTGGAGTCTCATAAGAGCAGAGTGGGGGGCAGAATCCCCTGCCTTGCACTGCTGGCCATGCTGCCTTTGTTGTAGCCCAGGATACAGTTGGCTTTCTGGGCTGCAAGCACACGTGGCTATGTCATTTGAAGTTTCTTGTCAGCCGACACACCCAAGTTCTTCTCTGGGCTGCTGTCAATCCATTCTCCTCCCAGCCTGCTTTTGTGCTTAGGATTGCCCTGATCCAAGTGCAGGACATTATTTTTGGCCTTGTTAAACTTCATAAGGTTTGCATGGGCCCACCTCTCAAGCCTTTCAAAGTCCCTCTGGATGGTATCCCTGCCCTCTGGTGTGTTGATAACACCACATAGCTTGGTGTTATCAGCGGACTTGCTGACTTAATACCAAATGACCCAGAAGTTTGATATATTTTGAAAAATCTTTGAGAAACTGTGATAACACACAGCATCAGCAAATGCAGTTACACTTTTTCTAGTCTTCCAGTCCATCACTCTCCCCTGTTTCTGATACCTCACTCTCCACATCACTCCTGAATCAACAACTGAAAATCCTCCAGAATGTTAAATTTAGAAACAAAGAAACAAGCAAATTTTGTAGAGCATGGTGCTGTGACCATTTCCCTGGGGAGCCTGTTCCAGTGCCCAACCACCGTCTGTGTGAAGAATCTTTTCTTGCTAGCCAACCTAAATCTCTCCTGCACAACTCCAGGCCATTCCTTTGGGTCCACAGAGAAGAGATCAGTGCCTGCCCCTCTTCCCGTCAGGAAGAAGTTGTAGCCTGCAATGAAATCTGTCCTCAAGTCTCCTCCAGGCTGAACAGACCAAGTGACCTCATCGCCTCCTTATACAGCTTCCCCTCAGGTCCCTTCTTTGTGATCCTTCTTTGGACACTCTCTAACAGTTTAATGTCTTTCTTATATTGTAACACCCAAACCAGCCCCCAGCCCTGGAGGTGAGGCTGTCCCAGCTCAGAGCAGAGCAGGACAATCTCCTCCCTTGCCCGGCTGGCAATGCTGTGCCTGGTGCACCCCAGGACAGGGAGGCCTGATGCCTCCTGGCTGCCAGGGCACTGCTGGCCCATGTTCAACCAGGATCCCCAGGTCCTTTCCCAGGTCCTTTCCCTGGCACTGCTTACAGCATCTCATTCCCAGTCTGTCCATACATCCAGGGTTGCCCCATCCCAGATGCAGAATCCAGCACTTTCTCTTGTTCAGTTCCATATGGTTGGTGATTGCCCAGACCCCTGATTTGTTGACCTCTTTCTGCAGGGTCTCCTTGCCCTTGGGGGACTCAACACCTCCTACCAGTATTGTATCATCTGGGAACTTGCTCAGTATCCCTTCCAGTCCTACATCCAAGTCATTTATGAAGATGCTGAAGAGCAGAAGGCCGAGGATGACACCCTGTGAAACCCTACCAGTGACAGGTTACCAGTCTGATAACCACAGTCTGATGTCACCCACTCACTGTAACCCTCTGTGTCTGACCTGTGAGCCAGTTGCTCACCCATCCCATGATGTGTTTATCCAGCTGTGCGCTGCACATTTTGTCCAGAAGGATCCTCTAGGAGAAAGCATTGAAAGCTTAACTGAAATCCAAAAAGATTGCATCAACTGACATAAGGGTACTTAAAGATCAAGATAATTCTGATTTCAGATAAATAATCAGTAGATTAGTTTAAATAACCAGTAGATTTTTAAAAAAATCAATTGAACAATAATGGTGCAAGTAAAAATAAATTACAGGAGTACCTTCCTTTATACTTCACTTTTTCACTTTTCACTTTTTTTCATTATAATAAAACCACATCACTTTTGCTCCTCTAGGCTATTTTTCCATGTACATGTTTCCCAGGAATATGGATTTTTCAGTTGCAAACTGGTAAAAAAACCTGTGATTGTTATTCATAAATTCCAAAGTTGAGGTAATTATTTCCTGTGCATTATTTGGTATTATATATAGTGATTTTTATTCAATCAACTTTTGATCCTGAACCAATTTCTGAAGAATTATGACTGATAGAGAAAAGATACTATAACATGTACTTGCTTTATTACCAAATCCTTAGTATGTTCAGCATGAACCATCTACTACTTCACTTCATAACTCTTCACAATTAGAATGTGCAATGCAATATTTTGCTGTGGGGGGAATGAGGATTTCTTAAAATCTTTTTTTCTTTGAACATAACTCTTGCCATGTGTGTATACAAAAGGAGTAATAGGATGAATGATACATGCTTATGTCTTTATTTTTGTGAGAGCACCAGGCCAGTTTACCAAAATAGTCTATCAATACACCACTTCTTACAGAAACCTGCAGCAGTATGCCAGAGGAACAAAACTGTCAACACTGGACCTCGTTCTGAGATTTAAATTAGTATTTCTGTATTTTGTGTTCAGACCATAAATTGTCTTGATCATATCTTGAAATATTATTCAGGAAGTGGCTGCAAGAAGCAAAAGTTGCAAAAGATTTGGACACTAATGTCAATGGCTGCAGCAATGCAATCTCTACATCTATGCAGAACATTTAATCAGTAAACCTAAAAGCACTTCCCTGAAGAAATAACTTCCCTCTCCATTTAATTCAGAATCTACAGATACAATAAAATTCATACATCAAGTCCTCTTTTGTCTTGGTTTGCATTAGAAACACATTTTTGCTATTTTTTTCAAAAGTTTCATTCTTTTGAGATAACTGAGCTGCTAGTGAGGACTAAGTACAGTGTTGATAACAAGAAATTAAACCCTTTCCTTCTGACAATGTTCTGACCTGTAACTCATCCTCGAGAGATAAATGCTTACTGCTTTTTTTGCTGTTGTTGTTATTTTCTTTTTTAAAATATTTACTTATACCACAAAACACCACCACTTATGTTTATCAGAGCACTACATTATAATATAAGGCTTAGAAGTAAAAGGATCAATGGAAAATCCCAGAGAGATCCATCAGGAATTTTGTCCCTCAGAAGGTTTACTGAAGCTGCCAGAAAAAAAAAAAAACTCGAAATGTGAGAAGTCTGCTTTTTTTTCAGACTGGCTTGCATGGCACTGTGTTTTGGATTTGTGCTGGAAACAGTGTTGGCAGCTCAGGGGTGTTTTCATAAGCAGCACTTACACAGTGTCAAGGTCTTTTCTGCCCCTCACCCCACAGTGATTCAGCTGGGCAGGCACAAAGAGTTGAAAGGGACACATCTGAGACAGCTAACTCCAACTGATCCAAGGGACACCACAGTTCATATGGCATCGTACTAAGGATATAAACCTAAGAGAAGAAGAATAAAGGGGCCAATGTTTGGAGTGATGGCATTTGATTTTCTCAAGTCACTCTTATGAGTGATAGGGCTCTGCTTTCCTGGGAATGGCTGAACATCTGCCTGCCCATGGGAAGAGGGGAGCAAATTCTTAGTTTTGCTTTGCTTATCTGTACAATGCTTATCTGCATTACCTATTAAACTGTCTTTATCTCAACCCATGTGTTTTCTCACTTGTACCCTTCTGATCTTCTCCCCTGTCATGCTGTAAGGAAGTAAGTGAGCAGTTAGATGGGGTTTGGTTCCCAGCTGGCGTTAAACTACAACACGAAGAAACTTGTTTTGTCCTGGATATTGAAATTACATTACTAATTGATATATAAATGAAACTACATGTTCATCAGACTGTACTAAGGAAAAGTACTAAGTGTTCTTGACTTAGAAAGTATGAAACTGTTAAAAGGTATCATGTATGAAGAAGAAATTGATGGAATTCTTACAAGAGGTCTCAATTTTATAGGCAGTCTGAATATCTTAGGGAAGTCCTTGTTCAGCATCTGTCTGTGACAGACATGAGACAGGCAAACCTGAATAAAATATTTACATAAGAACAGATTTAAACTTAAGAAAACAAAAAAGAAAAGGAGTGGTGAAATGCAGAACATAAACTGACTAGTCTGTAATTAGGACCCCACATGTACCCTCCAGGGCAAAGCAATAACCAAACCACTAACTCCTGGGAACATATAGAAACAAGGCAGATTTGGAAACTGCAGTCTAGAAATTCAACAGGACAAGTTTGGAAAGGGCCCTGTGAAAGATTGTATAAAGGCACAATAAAATACACATCCTTTTGACAAAATTTCTCCATTTCCAAGAATTTACACCATCTTCAAAAGCCTGTGGACAACGATGAAATTCCTCATAAAAATGAAATTAGGCTCTTATGCTGCAGTACACCACTCTAGGAACTACTCAAAAAGCAGCTGCATCCAGTTGTATGAATAAACTCATTGTAATTTATGGTAATGTGCAGTTTATATGATTGTGTGATGAGCTTACAGTAAAGTCCCAAAAAGGAAAGAACTGAATCACATACCAGGGGACAATTCTCATTATAGATTCAAGTTACTAAATATACAAGTGAAAGGCAGTCTTGCGTTGCAGGAATTCTGCAGCTGCCACCTAGTCCATGTTAAGAATTTTGCAGATGCCACCTCAACAGGGCTCAGCCCTAGGTTCCTGCCTGAAAGAGACAGGCCACCAATCTGCTGAGTAAATAACTTGTTTCTTTATCTGACCTACAGAGGAGCTTGAGCTGTGTGGTCCAAGGAGAGACCCCCATTCCACATCACACACCCCAGCTATACTTTTGTTGCTGGGCTTACATTTGTCTGAAAAATTACCATGTTCCCTTAGAAATGTTTCCTTGGTTTCTAGCTTCATTCTGATTGCATCTGCCTCTTTCATCTAGTTTGGTGGTTGCATCATTAGCTTTATCAAAATGTTTACTCTCAGAGAGTTCTTGCAGCCTAAGGCCTCAAGTACTTTAGCTTCAAGGGCTATGCAAGGCTATTAATCCTAACAATTCTCACCACTTTGAAAAACAGTTTATTATTTCCTTAGGGAATGAAGCACCTAGTCCAGGGGTGGAAAATATCAGACTATGAATTTTATCCACAATTGACATGATACAAAAGAATTCCCATGGGAGTACTGGAAAATTCATGTGTTCAGATTTCATTCTTCCATGCAGTTTCTCAGGAATCACATGTACAGTACTTTTATGAACATGTCATATGGAGACTGAAGGCCATTCTGTTTCCTGCACAAGTTTTAGTAAAAAAAATCTTTAAAATCAAAATCTTGAAAAATTTTTGGCTGACGCCAGTAGAGTAACCCTGCTACAAAAAAGGAACCCACAGCAATAGATAAGATACAGTGAAAGTCTAACTGAAAAAGAAATCCAGAAATAACAAAAATACTGCAGTTTTTACAGAATTTACAAATAACACTTAAAGGAACTTTCGGTTCGTGGTCCTTAGCTAACATTTATGTTTGGATATGCTGGGAAAAAGTGTTGATTCAGAATTCCTTTTTTCTTCTGTCTACAAGTAGCAATACCAGACAATATAGCATGAAATCATATTAACTATAGATCTTATACCAACAGTGAAGCAGCTGTGCCCCTGCAGCCCATGGATGCCCATGGTGGAGCAAATACTCACCTACTGTGCATGGAGAATCCCACACCAGAGCATGTGGATGCCTGAAGGAGGCTGTGACCCATGGAAAGAAGACTACACTGGAGCAAGTTGGCAGGACTTGGGACCCCACAGGTGGCCCACAATGGAACAGTCTATTCCTGAAGAACTGGGCTCTGTGGAAGGGACCAGTGCTGGGGTAGTTCGTAAAGAACTGAAGATGGTGGAAGAACCCATAGTGGAGAACTTTATGGAGGACTGTCTCCCATGGCAGGGACCCCACACTGGAGCAGGGACAGACTGTGAGGAATCCACCCCCTGAGGAGGAAGGAACGGCAGAAACAACACCTGAACTGACCACAGCTTCCTTTCCTTGTCCCCTGTCTCACTTGAGAGAGAAGATAGAGAAAATCAGGAGTGAATCTGATCATGGGAAGAAGGTAA
The DNA here is from genome assembly GCF_963513975.1 of Fringilla coelebs. Taxonomy (NCBI): domain Eukaryota; kingdom Metazoa; phylum Chordata; class Aves; order Passeriformes; family Fringillidae; genus Fringilla; species Fringilla coelebs. The sequence continues at coordinate 34,706,617 of NC_140031.1, forward strand.
GGGAGAAGGTGTGTTTTAGATTTAGTTTTATTTCTCATTAACATGACATTACTCTGATTTGATCAGTAATAAACTTATTTCCTCAAGTCAGATTTGTTTTGCCTGTGACAGTAATTACTGAGCGATGTCTCCCTGACCTTCTTCGACCCACAAGCTTTTTGTTATATTTTTTTTCTCTCCCCTGTCCACCTAAGGAAAGGGAGTGATGGAGCAGCTCTGGTGGGCACCTGGCATCCAGCCAAGATCAACCCACCATGCAGCTGTAACACCAGCTTTGATGCCTTGAGAGGCTGAACCTGGAACAGAGACTAAAAAGATAGACTTAAAGGAATAAAGTAGGTATTTATTAGAAGGCCTCAATGGATACACCTTGGTCAGTACAAGTGCCTGGCCAGGGCTACACCCAAGATGGGCCCAGAATGGTCACAGAAATGGATGACCAGTCACAAGGTCTCACACCTTTTTTTTGGTCCATTTGCATATTATAGTTAATTGTCTAATTACAGCTTCAGGTTATTAAGTTCCATCCTTCTTGTTCCTATCTTCGGTGCTCTGTTGTTTATACCTTTTGGGCCTGAAACTTTTAATGGTTGTCCTTGGTCTCAAGCTGGAAAGGGATTTTTTTGTCTACCCACCTTGTAAAGAGAACTTACTAACAGTTAATATGCAACTCAGAGCTATACGCCTTGGCAGCACAGAATCTGAAAATTTTGAAAGCTAAAACCCAAGGCATCAGCTTCAATAAAGCGAAGAAGGAAAAATGAAACAAACTTCTCTGGGAAAGCTGACTTGTAAAACCGTCAATTGACAATCAAAGGAAGGGCTTGAGCAGACTGCTGTGGATACACGGTCTGCAGTCCTTTCAGAAGTCTGCAGTTGGACCACTTCTAAGAAATTGTGAGACCAAGCTCTGAAATTCATGAAATGTTTCAAAAGTGTAGAGAACAAGTGAAACCAATTCAAACATTTGTTCAGAATTCCTGACATATACATACACATAGATCTGCATATTTGTATGTACTTATTTATGGTTATATATACAATATCAGTACTGATTTATTATTACTTTGGGAGAGGGGACTTTTTAAGACAAATTATAATTTTCATAAATAATATCTGAAATAGTGCAGAGGGTTGAAATTTTTCTCATTTGTTAGTGTCTTAGGAGGACCTTGACTGATTCTTCTTCTGCTTAAAATACTGTCTTTGCCAGGCTATAGCAGGCTGACCTTCCCCCACTCTTGCCAAAGCAGTCAGCAGGAAGAGTTGTTAATTCCCCCAACAGACATGGTAGCATCAGGCTTGCTTCTCACCTTTTCAGTGAAATCAGCAAGTGCTACTTCTTAACTGGATCAGAGTAACAAAAAATAATCTAAGTGGTTAAATTTGGTTTATTTGGCAAAATTGGTGGGATGAGGTGGGAAGCCTCTACAAGAACAGTTCAGGGGACACCTCATATGGGACACAGCTTGTTCCAGACAGTTCCAAGATGGACCCACTGCTATCTGTCAGTGACACTGGTGGCACCTCTGTGATAATGTATTTCAAGAAGTGTAACAACCACTCTACAGCAGCTGTGAGAGGTAAGAGTGAGGAAAATATGGAAAAAATTTCCACCTATAGACACCAATGCCAGCAATGAAGGGCAGGGGGAAGGTGCTTCAGATGCTGGAGCAGAGGTTCCTCTGCAGGCCCTGGAGAAGAACGTAATGGAGCAGGTTGTCCCCCTACACCCCATGGATGACCACAGTTAAAACAGATAACCACATGCAGCCCATGGAAGATCTCATAAGGAGCAGCTAGGTGTGTGTTTTGAAGAAAGCTGTAGGCAGTAGAAAGCTCATTCAGGAGGAGGCTCCTGGCAGGAGCAGCTACCTGGGGTGGGAACCCATGCTGGAGCAGTCTGTCCCTGAAGGTCAGCAGTCCATTGAAATGACCCACACTAGAGCAGTTTGTGAAGGACATGAAAGGGAAAAACAGCGCCAGGATGAAGGATTGACAGAGAGGAGCAGTTATGGGACAATGACAATGACATTGGCAATCATCATTCTTCATGCCCCTGCAGCACTCAGGAGGGAAGAAGTAGGAAGAGTCAGAAATGAAGGGGTAAAGTTGAATTTGAAAAAAAGCCAGAGTGACTAAGGGGAAGGTGGTTTTAGTTTTGTCCTTTTTTTTCCCTCTCACCATTGCACTCTATTTTTAATTGACAGTAAATTAATCTTTCCCAAGTTGAGTCTGTTTTGACCATGATGGTAACAGGTGAGTAATCTCTCTGGCTTTATTCCAATACATGAGCTTTTCCATCTTATTTTCTCATCTTATTCTGTGAAGGAAGAAACGTAAGAGAGCTGGGTAGGCATCTGGCAGCAAGCCAAGGTCAAACCCACCACAGTGGTAGGACAAGAGGCCCCTATTTTACCCAGTGTATGTTTTACAGTAATTTTGGCAACTCAGGGTTGCAATCCACTCCGTATTATTTTTGATTCTGTAATTAGTAGTAACTGCCAGCTAGTGTCTTGGAAGAAATTTGTCCTTGCATGTCCTTGATCATGCAGTACTGACATAGTCTATTCATATTAAACTTATTTTAAACTTACCTGAAAAATTTGCCTCTCAAACAGTATCAGAATTCTGTGTAAGCACAAAACAAGTAAAGTGAAATAGTATTTTCAATTTGTATTACACATAGTCTAAGGAAGAAAACATGACCTTCCCTAATGAATTTTAGGCATGAGCCACTCTTGTCCCTACAAATTAATACTGACCCACATCAGCAGACATTTTGTTCCAAAGAGAAGCACACTACAATGTGCTTTAGACATGCTTTTCTTTATTTTCAAAAATGGGTTGACTGTCTTCCTTCTGTCAGACAATATTTTGTGTTTAAATGGTTTTGGCAGCTGCAATCATCTTTGGACCTTTTACTTCAGCACATAGTGTTTGCATTTTTGGCACACTCCACCCCCACCCCCAATTTATGTGGAGGCTCAGCCTTCAGGAGTTCATCTGCAAATTGAAGATTACTTTTTTCCCCTACTAAAGTACAGAGCAAGCAGCATTGGGAATCTAGGACAAGAATTTAAAGTCTCATAAACTTTACAACAAAGGTAAATGTTGCTAGGGATGTTTATTGAGAAGGATTGGAGCAACTCTTTCCTTAGAGAAGGCTAATGCAGTAAGAGCACACTCTCTTTATGAAGAAACCTTCAAGCCCTAGCAGGATTCAAAACTGAGGTTAGGTTCCTCTGTCTGTCTAAGGATAGATATTAGGACTTTGCATCTTTCTAATGTTAGGTGTGAATTATGAGAAGAAATAGATATTTGGGTTATACTTACATGACAGAAAAATTAAGACAAGCAATTTTTTACAAAGGTTAGCAGGGAAGGTCTTATTACAAAATGCTCGATCACTGTCTGACTTTTCAGAAAAAGAAAACTTTACTTCCTTAAAGCTAGTAAAATTACAAGAATTAGCAATAAGTATGAGGTTAAAAAAATTCCCTACCACTTAAACTTTTTACATAGCATAAGAAATCTAAGGTATTTAGAAACATTTTGTATACTTAATGTTTTCCAAGAAAAAGCCTAAAATCCTGGAGGCAGCTGGCAAATTACAAATGATACTAATATCAAATTAGAAAGCATATCTGTGAGACAGCTGTCCTCCTTATTCAAAATACATTTAAGCTGTATTCTCCTGCACCATAACTATGTAAGTTTTGCCATGCACAGAAAACTATTTTTGAAACTTTCTCAAGTTGTTTGCATGTACTTGTTCTCACTGGGTTGTTGGTCTTACCTCATCAATCAAATATTCATGTACAAACTGATTTCATTCAAACCAATCAAAATTCACAGCAAAATCATTAATGTATTTTAAATTTCCCATATTTGTAACTTGCTTTTTGTTCCCTTTTGTCTTTATTTTGCCTCTAAGTTCCACTTTTTCTATTGTTTTATCTGTCAGTAATTCCAAAATTGTGGACAACATAGCTTTTTTCTTTTGTTTTACAGCTGCCATACAGTCACATCTGTCACTGGCCTGTCACATGGCAGAAAGTGCAGCTTGTGGACCCTGTCATCTTCATATTCCAGACTCAAGGTTAGAAGAGTAAAAGCCAGGCACAAACTCATTTAATCTATTTCAGCTAACAAAAACTATCCCTGAACAGAAATGTAAGGGAAACACAGTCCTTGAAATGTCACAAAGCTGCACTAAAAACATGATGGGTCTCTGCCAGTGTGGTCAGCCAAGGACCAAAACCTCTGTAATTATGTCAGTGTACAGAGAACTCCATTTTTTACTTGTGCCAAAACCAGAGAATAACATACTTCTAAACTTCAGTCCTCTACCTGAAATAACTACACGCAGTAATGACTTTAATGCCTTTTTTTTTCTCTCCATAGGAAGTACTTGTTAGACAGTACTATATAGACAGTACTGTGTTAGTATATAGCAACTCTAGTTGGTGACTTCGCATCAGACATCTTTGCATCTGTAGCTTTGTAAGTAATTAGAGGAGGGTGGATGGAAAACAGTGAGAGCAAACATCTGCCCCTAAAGCTTACCCAATTCATTCTCATAAGAATACTGGTGTTCAGCTCTACTGCTTGTACTGCAATTGCAATACTGTGATCTTTTGCAGGCAGTTTAGCAAGAGAACAAATAAATTTATTTATGATTTCTTTTTCTCATTTACATGGAAGACAAACAAGACACAGTCACTGTCTATAATCATAAATTATGACTAATTATAAAGCATTGCTCTTCATGGGGAAAACTAATAGGAAATCTTGCCCACTCCCCCAGATTTCTGTCTCCTGCTAGAAACTTCTCTTACCATCCTCTGCTGGATTTACAGATAAAAGGCCTTTTTGGCATGGTGCTCTATGAACAATCAGAAGTGAACAAGAAGTTCAGGCCTATAAATAATAGACACACTAGAAAACCAGCTTTCCCCCGCGGCATCTGTCAGGAAAAGGGGAAAAAGAAAGGGGAAAGAGGAAGAACTGCCAAGCAGGCTTGCAGTTACACACTAATTCTTTACCCAGCATATATATATATATATATATATATATATATATATATATATATATATACACATATACACACATATTGAACATTATCTTGACAACATGATGATGAAAATTTGACATCTTGCAGTCCATTCCTAAAATAAGCTGTCTGATCCATGTGGATGGATCTGATGTGTGGACACAATTCCCTCTTCTGCTGGCAGTGTGTTCCAGTAAGAGCCTTGAAAGCTAATCTCATTTTCTTGTTAGCTTCCAGTCTCTTGATCAGTGCAGATGCGAGACCTCTCGGTAACAATCTCACTATTTCAATGAGAATTGGCCAGGAGACAATTCCATTAAGTGTGCCTCCAGCTGCCAAATCAACCTGCACGCCAGATAATGCTGATGTGCAAAGATTTTTGAGGAATTCTGTAAGCACTATTCAAGCTGCTGCAGGCTGCAGTACTTGGGGTTTTTTAATGAGGCACACGCTTTCTTTGAACTATTTCCTTGAAATTTAATTTTCTGCTTTCTTTCAAAGTACTTCGCTAAAATAAGAAGGGGCTTTCCCCTAATCTCCACCTTCATCTTTCACAGCTCTCCAAACCCTGTGGACTATGTTTATCGTCCGACAGATATTTGAAGTGACAAAGCGAACAAGAAATCTGAGTCTTCTGCACACTCTGCCTAGACACGTCTTACTCTCCACCGCTGCAAATTTCGTGCACCGCTTCCCAGCCATGTCTGCTCCCCTTCCACCCCACCCTCCCTTCCGTCTCTCGATGCTTCCCCACGGAGCTCTTCCAAGCCCACATGCGGCTGCAGGCGAGTCTCGGGCTGCGCGGGGCCGCCGCAGGAGCCCCGGCCCCGCCGGCTCCTCGCTCACCAAGGCGCAGCTGCTACAACCACCCCGAGCCCGCCCAGCGCCTTCGCCCCGGGGCACCCGGCCCCCGGCCCCGGGCGGTGCGCGGTCGTTTGGGGCTGGGAACCACGAGACAGCCCTTCGATCCCATGAGCCGCGCAGGAGTTGGTCCTACGCGGGTTCCAACGTTACCGGTACTGCAGGAAGAAGCGTAAAGAAAGCAACAAAAAGGACAGACAAGAGCTCCGTGCCTGAGGTCGGAGCCGGGCGGAGGGGCAGGGGCGGGACGCTGGGCGCGGCGCGGCGCCGGGGAGGGCCGGGCCGGCCGGACCCGCGTGGGTGCCGGGAGGGGCGCGGGCCGGGCGGGACCCACAGCCCGGGGCCGGAGCCGGAGTCCGGCTCAGGGCCGCGCCCGCCGGGGAGGTGGCCGGGCTCCGTGCCTGCCCCTGGGCTGCTCCGCACCTGGCGCTGTGGGCGTACCGGGAGCGGTGCCGAAGCGGGTGGCAGCGCGGGCTGGTCTGGAGCATCGCTCTTCCCGGGCGCCGTACCCTGTAGAGCCTCGCAGTATTACTCCAGGAGCCGCCGTGTCGTCGGGCAGGTGCTGCACTGGAGGGCAGGGAGACGCATCTGTTGTGCCTCTGCCCTTTCTTTCTTTCCTTCTTTTTCCCCCTACCTCTTTTTCCTTTCCTTACCTCTTTCCCTTTCTCCCCCTCCTTACCCTCTTCTCTCTTCCCCCACTTCCCTTTCTCCTCTCCTTTTTGGTTCCACTTATGTCCTTTTCCTTCTTTCTTTTCTTTCTTTTCTTTCTTTTCTTTCTTTTCTTTCTTTTCTTTCTTTTCTTTCTTTTCTTTCTTTTCTTTCTTTTCTTTCTTTTCTTTCTTTCTTTTCTTTCTTTCTTTTCTTTTTTTCCCCTGTTCTTACTTCCGTTTTCCCCTTCTTCCCCTGCTTTTTTTCTTTTTTCCTATCACACCTTCTTTTTTCTTAGTTTGCTTTGTTTCCCCGCTGTCTGTCTGTCTGCCTTTTCCGCGGCAGCGCATGCAGGGAGCCCCGGGCAGGGTGTTGGCTCGGTGGGAAATCTGCTAGCGATAAGAGGGTCTAGGGTTCACGATGCTCCTGAGGTGTTGCAGTAGGTTGTGGTGCTTTTTCTCTTCTGTCTCTCTCTCTCTTTAACTCAGTGTAACTGGGGAAACCCTGAAAAAAGTCCTTTTTGGTCAGAATAAAAAAAAAAATAAAAAAGCTGTTTAGAAGGTTGTAAATAGATTTTTGTGGCCCAGGTTGGGTGGGAGGACTGAAAAGGCTGACAGGAGGCTCAGTTATGCTCTGGCGCTTTGCCTTCTTTCGGCGTTACTCAGAAAAGTGGACTTCTTTGTGGGAAAAAGGAGGAGTGGCAGCAGGAGGGGATTGCCATTTTGGAGTCTGCTATTTTAAATTTAATTTTTAATGGAATATGAAGTATTTGGCCACAAAGCTGGCAAGAATGAGAGTCAGAAATGGTAATAAGAGAAGAGGGGACAAATCTAGCTTTTCTGTCTTTCAACTTCAAAATCTTTGTGAAAAATAGTGCAGTATTTGTAGCTAAAGTTGGAGATCGCTTAGATTGCTTTTGAAAGTAGGTGTATACAAAAGAAAATATTTTCTCTCCTCAATGATTAGCTGTTCTGCCTATAGTGTATACTAGTGTAATGCCTTTCCTACAAAATCTGAATTATGTAGAGTAATACTCCCTTCCTGAGGCCAGAAGAGCCAAAAATTGCTAAAAAGCCTGATGAATACCTATGTCAAGTCTGCCTTTATTTCTAACATAAACCGAATGCAAGGCAAACATAAAAGCTAAAGATTTACAGTCTATTTGCTGAAAATACTATGTTTACTGAGGAAAATCCTGCTCTCCAGTTTTGTTTCCACGTTAGAAAACCCACTGCTTGTCTTATTAAAAGTGTTAATTTCAGTTTTTTAATAATCCCTCTTAGTTTTGCTTTGGATTTCAACATAATTCAAAAGTTCTCCCTTTACACTGGTTCTTAAGCTCCTGAAACTGGAAAACACCTATCAACATAAAATTCTGTCTTAGAAAAGACGAAAAAATGTAGTGCCACAGAAATGTATCCTACCCAGTAGTACAAGTGAAGTAACTTTCAGTTTACTACATAGCTCCACTCCAGAGACACCACTTTTTGCAATGTGCAGCATTATTATACATTGGATAATTGTGGTGCTGTTGGAGGAACTTAATAATACAAACAGAAACCTCATATTGGAAAACTGTGATAGAGTGTCTCAAGAAGTTCACTGATGATTCTTTAGCTCATCTGATGACTGATGAGCTATAACTGTAGGTATGGCTTTAAAATGCTGGCTTCTCCATATGGCTAAAGAAAAATCTCAGAATATTTTCTATGTTGTGCTTGAAGAGGGATCCGAGTACTCAAAAATTTGACAGCTTCTTACTTCCGCCTTCCTTCAGGTTTTATAGATAACCTTTCCTGTCAGTGTGTCCCATTATGAAATACAGCATTTTCACAAGGCAGCAATGAGCAAAATTTTTAATGTGGGCATGAGGAGTGCAGCAGCTGCTCTCTTCTGGCAATTATAGGTCCTAGTTTAGAATAATGTGAAGAAAATAGGTGCCTGTTTTACCTTGAAGCAGCCAAAGTGTACAAATTACCTGGAAGAACACTGGGCAGTTCTATCCCATGTTAAATTGGCCAACATTAGTTGAAAGATTCCATTATTTTTTGTTTTGTGATTTGTATTTTCAGTGTTAGTAACCTTAAGGTAAAACCTATCTTTTGTCCATACTAAGAGTCACACGCTTCTTGAGGTAGGACCTGGTCACTGAATGACTTTGCCATAACATCTTTACTCTCCTTAGCTGAAATTCCTTACTGTTAGCTCTGTCTGTGGGGCCTCTAAGGACAGACAGCATTGAAAATAGTAATAAGGCTTTGAACTATTCTGCAGAAGGTTTATGTGATACAGTAGTATAAGAGAGTACTAGAAAGGCTAGTAAAACTGACTGCTTTTTCAATTTACAATCTACACAGAGTGTATGTTCATGTGAGTGTTACTCACTTTTTGAAACAGAAATGTTTTAGAGTGTAAGATTTCTAACAATTGAATATAATATCTTCAAATAACCAGGTTTATTTATTTACTTTCATCTCTTTTTTTAGGTTTGAAAAAACAGTTGTCTACTTTTAGATACTCTCAGTATGAATTTCCACGTAGTGGTGGGTGTAGCAGTACTAGTCACTTGTGGAGTTTTGTTTAAAGCCATCTTCTGAGTGGACAAAGGACTATAAATGTGTTAGGGTTTTTTCTGTAAAAAGGGAGTGTATTTTCCCTTTTTTATTGTTTTCTTCAGCAACTCTGAGGGAAAAGCATCTACTCCTACAGAGTGTTGTAGGAGTTGCAGACAACTGTGCCCACATGAAACCCTGCTGCGTGTGATGTCAGAATTAAGAGTCCCATAAAGGCTTATGGTAAGCCAGCTATGTGGCTTATGACCAGCTCTCATTTTTGCTGAGACCCAACACTACCTCACAGAACAAATAGGAGTTCTTTGATTCATTTACAGGTGTATCTGCTTTCAAGATTATGCTGCTTGGTGTTTTGGAAAGCTGCGTAAAATGACTTCTGTGTCTGGCAGATCTTTGCAGATGACACTGCAGTCCACGCAGTCTCTCTTTGTGTTTATGCATGTTTGTGTTTTTACAAGCTGCTTACTGCTTTGAAAATCACTTCCTCATCAGAATGAATGTTCTGCATAACTGAATCTGAATGGAGACATGGTGATTGTAGAACTACAGAATGTGTGTGCTTTGAAGCATCCTTGGATATGCCTTCCTAAAATGTTAGGACTTCCCAGCAAATCCATTTTCATGGCCCCACTGGCTGGGCAGCTCTCCAGAGGCCGTCTGGTTGGATCTGTTGTTGCCCTTCTCCTGGCCCAATGTGTGGGTGCCAGAGATGGGAGTGGGGTTGCTCCTTGCACCAGCAGCACATCACGGTGCCAGAGTGGTGGCACAGTGAAGCTGCAGAGGTTGTGCTGTGCCGATGGCCAGAGGCTGGTGTCCTGGCTGCTGGAATAGCGGCACCCTGCTGGCTGTACACCCTCACAAGCATCCTCATTGTAGGACCAGCAGCTGCAGTCCAGCCTGTCTGCACAAAACCTCCACGCCAGCTCTGCTCTCCCTCCAAGTGGTATACTATTGTAAAAGTGTTCTGTTTGGTGGGGGTTTTTTCCTTCATATTGCAGATTTTGGGCGGTTTTTGTTTTGAAGACCTAGGTTTCTTGTGGAATTTTGTTTTTGCTATAAATCAAGCTGAAATTACCTTGGTTTTGTTTAGTCATACCATACAGTTTGTAGACAGGAATAAAGAATAATTCTGGCAGGAAAGAGGGAGGTGGGCAACTAACTCAGCCTTTGTACCAACTTCCTCAATTATCAGCAACGGCTGTAAGTTTCTCCTTTTAATGATGACTGCTTCAGAAATACAGATTTTGACTTGAGAAAGCATTAAAAAAGGAAGTGGGTCACGTATGTAAATTCTGCAACTGAACCTCATTTGAGAGCAAAACGAAGGCTGCCAAATAAAGCATTTCCTCCATAGCCTTACAAACCTTCCTCATCCTCTCCCACAGTGGAAAATGCTGCCTCTGACAAGGCAATTCTGTAGTGTGCCCACTAAGGCTGTGCAGAGCTAAAGGTTTAGTGATGTTATAGGCTTAACTGAATGCAGTCTGAAACTATATTGAGTGTTCTAGGCTCAGTAAGTGTATTAGATGTATGATTAGATGAAAGGCAACAAATCTTACTCTCTAAAGATCAGCTTTTGTGAATGGGATATGATCAGATTTTAGGAGTTTGAATTGTGAACATAAACAAATAGTAACTTACTGTTAAAATTGGTCTGAGGAAGAAGCATGCCAGTGAGAGAAATTTACAGAGAAAAAAAAATCCACATAAAGGTAAGAGCCATGTTAATGTGTAAATGTTTGCAGATCTCTCATTTTGGCATAATAAAAATGCCGGGTCTGATTATTCTGAGCTCTGAACAATAGAGGAATTGCGCCCAGCTGGGTATACAAGGTCTTTTTTTATCCTACACTTAACTAAGTTGTATTCTAAAGTGGGAGCAGGAAAGACTTCTTAGCAAGCTTTATTCTTTGAAAATTTTAGAAGGTGAAAACTGGCATGGTCACTTTCAATTAAGACCATCTCCCTCCATTGGAATGGTGACGGGTTGGTAATCTTCTTGAGTGTGTGTTATTTCTCAATGCTAGTGCTCCTATAAAAACTAAGAATAGGATAAAATAATAGTGCCAACAGCCTAAAGCAAGGGTATTCCAATGTCTATCAGCTAAAGTATCACAAATATAACTGTATTTGAAGTACACTTTAAGTTCTAGAAAAGTCTGAATTTTAAGTTTGTAGGCAGAATACATTAATTGAAGGTTAAGCAGTATCACAGGCTTCATCCTATGAAACTGTATACCCAACAGACACTATCACATATTTAGTCTCCTTCCTCTGTTAATTTAATATGCAATGAATATTATTTTTGGAGGATTAGATTTACTAGTGAAAGCAAGCAGGACATCAAGTACAAAAATTTGTGATAAGTTACAAACTGTGTTAAAACATGTTCTAAATTATGTTGTTGGGTTCGATGTCACATTGCAAATTAAAAGAGAATTCTGGAATTTTCCTTTTAATTTTTTTTTTTAATTCAAAGTGCAAGACCTCATTGTTAAAATTTCCCTCTGTGTGCTTTCTGCTGTACTTGCTTGCTAGCTCACTGGGCTACTTTCCTTAAGTTTTAAGTTTTAAATTTTCTTCCACTTCACTGTACATGAAAAATACTCTTTGAACAAATGTCTGCCTTCCTTAAAATAAATTAGAAATGCAGGATAAAATAATTACAATTGTAATTCTGAGAACTAAGTACACTTCAGTGTAAATAAAACATGTATGCTGTTAGTGACAAATTTGTGTCTGGTTTGTGGTCTCTGCCTGCTGTTGGCTTGAAATACAAAATATGTGACTACAGTACTTCCTGATTCTCATGTCTGTGCTAGACACTTGTGCAGTGTTCCATACCTTCCTCCCCTGCTTCCCCCAGTCAATTTGCAGTGTGATGGGCAAAGTGGTGGACCAATGTGTACTGCATCCTGGGCAGCATTACTAATGAAATACTCTGTAATGCCATGCCTCAGTTTACTTAAATGCACCTATTCTGAGATCTGCAAGTAGCAGCTTAAGAGCCACAGTTTAGGAATTAAAACTTAAAGTCATACTGGGGTAGCTTAAAGAAAATAGGGGGGAAAAGGAAATTCTTAACGCTGAACAACCTATGGCAAAACAGAGCGGTGGACACACACTTATTTTTCTTAAACAGAGTTTCTTACCAGTTTTTCTGAGAAGCTGTTATTCTTAGAGCTATTAAAAAAGTTATTCTGAGGCACTATTTTTTTTCTTGAAAGTAGTAAAAGTGTAAGAAGCCTTATATCTCTCAAGTACTTTATGTTTCATAAACTTACAGATTCACGTTTTGGAAGACATTCTCTGTAAACTATGTGGGCTTTTGCAATTAGAGCCTGGTTTGAAATCTAAACCTGCATAGAATTTGTGATTATAAGTGGCATTTGAATAGAAATGTAAGTTATTTAAGGATATCCTGTTCTTGATAAATTTGCCTGCGTGAGTTAGTTTTGCGCTGCAGTTCTAGAGGCAGTTTTCTCAACAGGTACAGCTGTAGCTGCTGCACAACTGCAGTGATTCTGTTCACAGAGTACTGAAACAGGAAAAAAGATGCTTAAAGAGTAACAGAACTAACAAACAAAAATTATCTAGTGCTTGTACAGTAAAGTAGAAAATAAAATTGGCTAGAAATCTTGTTGCAATCCAGCATTGCAGCATACCTCCACATAAAAGTAATTGCTGAATATTAAAAGCAATTTTGTTTACATGATGGTAATGCAATATTGCTGGGCACTTAGATTAGTGCACTTGCAGTGACTTGATACAAATCAGTTTGATACACAGGTCTTAAGTATTGCCTCTTACCTTATAAACTTACTTCAGCAATTCACTAACAGTTTTTCTCACAACTCTGAAAACTGAGGTGCCCTGCTGTAGTAACTTTTTTCCGTCATCCTTCTCATCAGCTCTTCCCTGGTGGTATTTCTAAGCTTATATGAAGGATGTTGAAGAGACTGTCTCCCAAAAAGATCTTGAAAGGCTGCAGGGACTTTGCTGTCGAGAACTAAAGCATGACCACCATCCAGGAAGTGAATGGTAAGTCTTAATGATAAAAAAATCTATGTCAACCCTGAAGTGAGCAGTAAACATTCTAGTCAAGCTCTAAAGCATGAATTAACAAGAAATACTTGCTTCTCAGTAGTGTATCTGACTTCAATTTTGTTTTAAATGCAGCTGAATTAGCTCTATTTTCTTACTGAATTTCAGTTTTAAGTGTTAGTACTGTGGAAGTTTCATGAAAATGGTATGTTTCTCCCAGTGTTTTTCTATAAAAAAATTATTTGTTAATTTTTAATTTTCAACAATATTTTTGGCTGAACTATTAATCTTTTTATGTCACTAAATAAAAGTATAATTATTAATCGCCAATTTTTTTAAGAAGCCTTTTAGTCTAAGAATTACTATCATATTCCATTTTGTTTTAGGATTTTTCCTTCCATTTCCCTGAAAACCTTGCCAAATTCCTGAAAACCAGAATTTTTTTCTGAAGTTTTTGAAGCTCATATGAACAGAGAAGAGGACATTTTTTTTTAGCCCTGCAAAGCTACCTGGTATTTGAAATGCTGAAGAGGAAATTACGGTTTTGCTACAACTCACGCTTCAGGCTTTTCTTGGGTCTAACTCTCATTCTAGTAATAATTTCGGTTTTGAAAGTTAACCAGAAAGAAGACTTCCTAAATCGGAGACATCTGGAGCTAACAAAAGAAGATCCTGTTAGCGATGTTAACTGCACCAAGATTATTGAGGGGGATATAGAAGAAATACAGAAGGTACAGCTTGAGGCATTATCAGTGTCATTTAAGAAACGCCCCAGACTAACAACAGATGATTATATTAACATGACTGCAGACTGTGCCTCCTTCACCAAGACTAGGAAATACATTATGGAACCTCTCAGTAATGAAGAAGCAGAATTTCCAATTGCTTACTCAATAGTGGTTTATCACAAAATTGAGATGCTGGATAGACTTCTAAGATCAATCTATGCTCCACAGAATTTTTACTGCATTCATGTAGACAAAAAGTCTCCAGAATCCTTTTTTGCTGCTGTGAAGGGAATAGTCTCATGTTTTGATAATGTCTTTATTTCCAGCCAGTTAGAGAGTGTGGTATATGCTTCGTGGAGCAGAGTGCAGGCAGACATTAACTGCATGAAAGATCTCCACAGAAGAAGTTCAAACTGGAAATATCTAATAAACCTGTGTGGTATGGACTTTCCTATAAAGACCAACAAGGAAATAGTAGAGAAATTAAAAGCCCTAAAGGGTGAAAACAGCTTGGAAACAGAAAAAATGCCTGTTTATAAAGAAGTAAGGTGGAAGAAACACCATGAGATTATTGATGGTAAAATAAAGAACACAGGCATAGACAAACAACTACCACCTCTCAGTACTCCAGTTTTTTCTGGCAGTGCCTATTTTGTAGTTAGCAGGAGCTTTGTAGAATATGTACTAGAAGACAGCAAAATACTTAAGTTCATTGAGTGGGCAAAAGATACTTACAGCCCAGATGAGTACCTGTGGGCAACAATTCAGAGAATCCCTGAAGTCCCAGGTGCGTTTTCTTCCAGTGACAAGTATGACGTTTCTGACATGAATGCCCTGGCCAGGTTTGTCAAATGGCAGTACTTTGAAGGTGATGTGTCCAAAGGTGCACCCTACCCACCATGCAGTGGAGTTCACATTCGCTCTGTCTGTGTTTTTGGAGTAGGAGACTTGAAGTGGATGCTACGAAACCACCACTTATTTGCTAATAAGTTTGACACTGATGTCGACCCTTTTGCAGTGAAATGCTTGGAAGAGTATTTGCGACACAAAGCTCTGTATCTGCAAAAAAACTGAAATGTGTGTGCTCCTGTTAGAAAACATAAGTACAGATATTCTACTGCGATGTACTTCAACGTGTTACAGCAGTCGTGGTGATGCTGATAATGGGTATAATGACTCTCACCGTGTTGTTGTGGTGCTGCTCCTGCCCTGCCCTGTCCATGGACGAGAGGGAGAAAACACTGAACTTTGGAACTTTAGGTACAAAATCAGACAGCAGGAAAGCCAACTATTTGGAATATTTATTATCTCAAAGGTGTAATTAATGGACTTCCTTTGGCTAAACTGTTTTAAGGCATAGAAAATGCATGTTGTTCACAGTTATTCTCAATTATTTTTCCCATTAATGTAATGCTAACTGGAAAGAGAAAGATGAAGGGGTGGGGTACAAAGCAGCTGGACTGCACTTCATACTGAACACTAAAAGATCTCAGGAATATAACATTAGAAGATATCTAAAAGCTATGCAAAAGGGGATATGCAAAGCCAGCTGTTACCATTTTACTTAGATCTGTTTGCTGCAGTTCTGTTACATGTAATTCTTAATCCTCCTGAAAATTTTGTCTTCAGCATGGAGTATTAAAGAATTCAGATCTTTTGTATTCTTAAAGCGCCCTGATATTGTGATATAAAGTTTATACACTAGTTTGTAATTACATCTTCTCAGGGAAACTTCAGTTTTGTGCCTGGTGAGACTTAGACTTGTAATTTTACATTTCTTACTGTATGGGGAGTTTTGCTTTTGTATCCAAAATCGGTGAAGTTTCTTAAAACTTAAAGAACTGCAGTAGTGTCTAAATATTACTAATGGAACTGCTGGTTTCTGCTTTCTGTCAAGCTCAACTTGCATTCCAGATTATTTTAATACTAAGTATGGAAAAAATAAAATTATTTTTTTAAATGATATTGTCTCTTCCTACTAATGATGTCCTCTCTGAAAATATCACAAATAATTCCTAATAATGAAGGCCAAAGATATTTTTGTTATAGTTTTCCATACACAACTGAAGATAAGCCCTACCTTACCTCCATATGGTCATTTGTTCATGTGTCTGTGCTTGTTTAGGTTTGACTTGTTCATCTGAATTTTAATTCTAGTTAGGCCATTGCTTAATTTAGCTGCTGCAGTGTGGCACAGAAGCTTGGGGATGAAAGAAGAGGACACTGTGAGGGATAATATTATTTCCTTCTGTATCAATTCAGGTTGGTCATGCATAGTTACTGCCAGCTGTTTCATTCCTGAGATGGCAGTGGAATTCATTACAAGTATTAGCAAATGGCAAAACAGACTAAATTTTTTTGTGAACTGTTGCTGTAATTGCAGCATGTGTTTCTTGCAAAGGCAGTTTGTTCTGAAGTTTTTCTTAGACATTAGCATAAGGGACTGCTTGCTGTTGATCATGGAAACAGCTAGGGAGGCAAGCAGTTTAACCTGAAATGGAGCCTATTTTTACCAACTTCTGCCCTCAGAACCACCTGAACGTTGTTCAGGGAGTCTTCAGAGACTTTCATATAAACAGGTAATTAAAGCCTGTGAGCAAGGCAGTTGAGGGAAATACCCCATCTTCCCCAGCCTCTGACTTTTCCACAAGAATGCTCTTGCAGACAGTTGTGCTTTATCACCTTTGCACAAGCTACAACAAACTTCACTGCCTATAGTACTGGGAATTTCTTGGAAGTCTTTTTTAGCAGAAAGCAGTTTTTAAGAATTTGCATCTAAAAACAATGTACATGAGTATCTTCTGTGATATCGGAACTGCTGACTCAGCTGCTTGAAATCTACTTGTCAGTTAGAGCATCTTAACCTTCCCTCTTTCAGCCTGCTTTCTACTTAGTAATTTGTGTAATACCCTGTCTGTATTTCTGTTGTTAATAGTATTACCACTATAGGTGGCAAAGATGCTGCTTGATTAGATACTTCAAATATTAATGTTTAGATGGAGTCAAGAGAAAATCTTCTGTACAGAAGGAAAAGTAAGAGAGCATAGCTGTTTAGGATACATTTGCCATAAGATAAGGAAGAATTTCTTCTGGGAAAAGTGAGCTACAAAAAAAAACCTTCTAAAATGGACTAGAGAACAGTCACCCTGCTCTGGTAGAATTTAAATGCCCAAGTCACATACCCAGCTTACACCAGCCTTCACACCATGATCCTATCATCCTGTGGGCAGCTAGGAGGGAAACTGGTCTGCATTCTGCCTACTGAATAACCCCTTTTTTTCTTCTTTCTTTTTAATTTTTTTCTGTGGTTTAAAGCTGGTTCTGTTTCTCAGTTCAGCTCACCACCATTGCTGGGAAGCAATGAGTAGCCACTGAAATTGTTGCTGAAGTACCATGTATGCTACTCAAAGTCCTCTAATATCATTAATTTTCCATAGCAGAGCTTTCTAAAAGAGCTCAGTGCATTGAAGACACTACATAAGCATTTTGAGTGGCATTAATAATAATAATAATAACAAGTATTTACTTGGTTTACTGATGATAACTGTGGTAACAAAGTATCCTGTAACACTAAGGATCACCCAGCTGAAAGCCTTTAGGATCAAAGGGTGATTTGATCCCAGAAACATAATACTTGTGCTTTTATCTCTTGCCTGACTGAGGTTTGGTTTGACAAGGGAGCATGTGTTTGGCTCTTGCTCCTTCCTATCGAGCACAAGAAAAAATGACAGAAAACCTACAACACTGCAGTTATAACCAAGGACACCAGTCAGATCACCATTACTTGGTGCATTTTCAAGCAGTCGGACAATTAAAAATTGACCTAGGTCATAACATGAATGCAATACAAGATAAAAATGAAAGAAGAGGTCATCTGCTTCAACATACATGTACTATGCTGAACAGGAGGATTTAATCCCTCCAGATTCAGCCCTGTTGCCAGTTCTGAATTGCTGCAGCAGTCATTAAAAGTAATAAACATGATTTATTATAACTTCTGCCACAATACTTCACTTTTTAAATTTCTATCTTCTTTTTTTGAAAATGATAGTGGTGGTTTTCTTTTAGTCATAGAATATAGGGAGTACCTCTTCAGTCAACTTAAATAAGGAAAATTTTTTAATGTAAAATGGTTTCCAAATTCCAGCTAGCAATACCATTCATCGTTAGCTTAATGTTTCTGTAATCTAGGTAAGTTTCCACAGTTTTCAAATTATCTTCTTTTCAATTGATCATTTTAGTGCATTTTAATGCCCTAGACTACAGTGTGATAAATTAACAATAACCTGCTTTTGACAGACAACAGCCTTCCAGGTGCCTTAACAGACATGAAAAGCAATGACCTTTAGATTATGGTTTATTATTTGAAATCAAGCCAGCAGACTTTTTACAGATATACTTACTCAGTTTTTAAGAATCTAACTAATCTGATCTTTTAAGTTATTTCAAGATATTACTATATCTTTTTGGAATATGTATCCTAATTCTTCTGTTTTATAGCTGAAATGAGTTGGTTTTGCATACATTTTGGCATACTAGTTTGAATATTTTTTCTTCTTGGCTCCCCCTTCCTCCCTCCCTCCCCTCTGTTTTATATTCACCTGGTTTTTTTACCCTCTTCCATTTTCTGGATCTGACTTCTTCCTACAGATGTCTGTGCTTGCATCATTGTCTGCCTTATTTTCTGTGCCTTTTGTACAGTATCTTCTCAGTGGCCTCATTTAAATACTGTGCCTCTCAAACTGAACTTTGCTGTTGGAGTCTTAAATATGGTTGCATTCTTCTAGGATCTGCCAGTATTTGTTTTAGTTTCTATATATATAATAGAGCTTGTCAAGAAAAAGATAAGAACACAACCAAATCCTTGAAGTAAAACAGTATATTTAAAAATATATTGTTTTCTTCAAAAAACCTGAAGTTTTTGAAGTTTCCTAAGGAAATTACTAAGTTGTGTAAAAGATGAAAAAAATTCTGCTAAGGACATGTCAGGATGAGCCTTGAGCAGATGCCATCTTTTAAAATCCATATCACCTACTCCAAGACAGGGTGCTAGAACTCTTTCTCACAGATGCAACTCCTTTGGACTTGGAAACATAGCCTTCTGGGCGATCTAGTCACATACAACTATCAGTGGTTTATTCTGTACCATGAAAACATATTAATCTTGCATATCTTAATTTTTTTTTCAATTTTTCAGGGATATGATCCCCTTAATTCTCTCATTTAAACAAGTAATATTTCAGAAATCTTTTAGCAGAAAATGCTTAATTACTAAAATCTTCAGTATCTTTGATGAAGGTAATTTGTCTACAATCAAAACCCTTTATCTCTTTTCCTTTCAGACAACTTGCCTTTGGTACACATGGGGCTGGGGAGCAGAAATATTCATAAGGCTTCAAAAGAGCAGAAATATTCAAAAGGCTTTACTGACTGGTGTGTGATAGGAAAAGTGAAAACTGTGGCTTAGCATCAACAGTTATGACTGAGTCTTTAGTATATTTTGGCAAGAGCTGTGTGAATTGCATTAGTGATGCTGGAAATAGAGATTCCCCAATGTTGATGTGAAATCGTGTTAGTATGGAAAATGTACTGGAAGAGTGCACATGACAGGTCTGCTGTCATGGTAATGCTCATAATCTCATTTAACAATAGACTGTTGTTAATTAAACGTGTTGCTTTCACTAGGCAGTTAAATTACCCCTTTGAACCACTAGATTACTAGGATGGTTTTGTAATTCCTCATCTACAAGCAGGAGTTGAAATGCTGTTGACCTTAATTTTGAGTTAGTCCAAGCTACCCTTTAAGCCTTTTCAAGTTCTGCAGAAATAGCAAACCTGTTTTTAACAACATACCAAGCAGTGATGTTACCCCCGTGGCATGTCTTTGCTGGGCATGCAGAACAAGGAGGTGCTCTTAGGAGTTAAAGTATGATAAGCCTTGTAAGCCTTGCATCCTGGCACATTCAATTCCTGTTGCTACAGAGACTTTGCTTTTACACCAGAGCAAACCCAGGTGAAGCTAAATTGTGTCAGTGAGACCAAAAGCATTTATTCTTTCTGCTGTGCCTGTGGGCATTGTAGCACTGAGCAGCTGCTGCCTGTGAGATATATAAATCCTCAGCAATGAGACAGCAATGCGAGAGCAATGAAAAAATAAATATCCAGACTAAACAAATAATTTATATCTTCTTCAAGCATTTTTAATAGAAGGCAAAATACAAGTACCACACACATTCTTCCCTCCCCACTAAATTTAATTCAAATAGCTGCTATGCCAGGAAACCGTGCAAGCAAAATATTTCACTGAGATAATGTCCCTGCTCCCTAGGAAAACAGACCTTTGAAGAGCTCTTGTTCTCTTAAAATGACCAAAATCAGAAGGGCCAAAGAGAAACTTCACTTTGTTTTCACAGCAATTACTCAAAGCATTTTCCTTTGCTGGGTTTTAAACATTCTGCCTGCTTATGTAACTAAGGCACAGAGAAGGAGTTCTTTTCCTCCAGTCTCAGAATCTCCAGTCTCATGGGTTTTCTCCTTCCTTAAAACACAAGACACCTCCCACCTTTGCCTCCTTCAGAGTTTCCTATCTTTTCTCCTCCTGCCATGATCTGTGAAGAGAGGACATGTGTGCAAGAAACACTAAGAGACCTTCTAAACATTGCTTCAGCTGGCCAAGGTACAAAGTGAAGTTTCAGGGAAACTAGTTTCAGATTAATTAGATCTAGCATGTGACGGGGTGATTTTGTTTCTCAACTTGGTAGCTATTTTTAGCTTAATTGTTTAGTAAATTTAGCATCTCAAACCATCTTAGGAATAATTGCTTTTGCATGTCTGCCTTTTATTTGGCAAACTACATTCTGCTAGGGTTTTATTTTTGAAGTCACATTGCTTTTACATATTAATGTATCCAATCTGCAGTCAATATAGAGGACTTGACCTTTGAAGGCTGAATTTTTACTAGTAGCCTGAAGAATCTTCAGAAAATTCTGTATCTGCCAGACTGGCAGTGCAGCCATGTAATTCACATACTTCAGTTAATTTGGATAAAACTATGAGAACACAAACCTGTTTCCATCAACTGAGCATCTTTCTAGCATTAAAATAGTCACACATAGCAATTTTTTAAATGTGGGAAAATCTTCCACAAGGCTACTTTCACAATCCTAAGATGAATAACACAGACTGGAACAGTCTTTCAAAAAACTGGAATTATGCTAAGAGCAGAATACACTGAAAAGAAAGTGACAGTCAGAGCAGAACAGAACGACAATCAAAATATCAGAACACTTTACATAGCTCTTTCCAAGATGCTACAGTCACCAGTTGCTTTACAGGCAGTGGAGGTTAAAAAGCAAATTTGAACCAGCTGCTCGAGGGAGGGCAGTGATTTAGTGACAGATTATGAGGTACTTGGTGACTTTCAAGTGAACTGTCAACCTACCCATGCCTGTGAGCCCAGCTGGTCTGCACCCAAGGGTGCTGAGGATGCTGTCTGGTATCCTCAAAAGGCTGTTCTCCTTCAGCTCTGAGGAATCACAGAGACTGGAGAAGGCCCCAAATGGCCAAGGTAAAACAGATGTTATACCCATCTAAAGGAAGGGCAAGTGGAACAATCTGAGGAACTACAGGCTGATTGTCTCATTTTCAGCCCCTGGGGAAAGCATCTCTGAAGCAAGAACCCTTAGGCAAGTAGAAGCACACAAGGCAAAGATGGAGACTGACTAAGTGATGCCTGATATGATGATCATCTTTGACACAATGACTGGGGGGTTTGTGGATGAGGTGAGAGCAGGAGATGATGCTGCCCTGGTTGTACATGAGTGAGACTTCAGCTTCTGCCCTTCCTGTGAGGAAAGGCAGCAAGCTGGACTGGAGGAGGGCAGCTTTGAGGCGTCTCCTCTGCCTACAGGGAGGTTACTGGGGGCTAGGATTTTTTTACAATAGTTGCCACAAGTGGAAACAGGAGTTTTCAGCTAGAGAAAGCAGGCCTCAAGAATTTCCATGGCAGGGTAACTAAGCACTGGGACAAGCTACCTGGAGAGGCTGTAGCATCTCTGTCCTTCATGGACTTCAAACCCCAGTGAGACAAAGCCCTGAGCAACCATGTCTGACCCCACAGCTAAGCCTGTTTTTTGAGTTTGGAGACCTGCTGCACTCCACATGATTCCATATAACTGTTTTCCTATATTCTTCCAGTAGTTATGCAGTTACAAAACCACTCCAGAGAAGTAAGAGGCAAAGGAAAATATTTCCAGAGTCAGATGTCCTGTTACTTATGAACCAAATGTTTTAAATAATATGTAATACCAGAGATTTGCAGTAACTCATTTTCCCATGTTGCACACATCCACTTTGTCGTCCCCCAACTATCAGTCCCCACTAAGTCCCAGCATATTGGTTTTCACCTGTTGTCTTATTTTTAACTCAGTATTCCTTTCACAAGAATACTGCCATATCTGTCTGGGATTAAACTTGGTCAAATGATTGCTTACATTAATGACAGTTTCACTCTGAGAGGCCCCGGGTGCTTGCTACATGTAATGTGATGGCATCTCCCCATTACTGGCAGTCACATTTCAGAGGCTTACACAGGTAGCCCAGTTGAAGCAGGGCTTTTTTGAACAATGAAAACGTGTAGCACTTTCTGGTTCTGTTGAAACCACCATCTGGCTTTGCCCACACCACCAAATGAAGTCACGCACTAATCCATTTGTGGGATACAACAATGGGATGACAGAAAATATTTCCTCACTCTTTCTTAGTGCCGTTAGAAGGAAAATGAGTCTGCACTTGTACAAATCTCACTTTGGACATGAAGAAGAATCTGCACACACAAGTCAATCTTCTATATATGTCTCTAAGAAGGTATTTGGCTTTTGGATAATTAAATATTGTTAGTAGCTATAATGATGAAGTTGTTACTTCATCAAAGTAGCTGTGATAATGAACTGTAGGAAAGCAATCCTGTTTTGCTGAAATTATTTTCATGTGTACTCCATCTTGCTCTAGAAGGTCTGTATGTCTGGACTTGCACTTTTATAAACAACTGTAAGAAAGGCTAGATACTTGCTTGATTGTGTAGCTTGCTATCTCTTTGGACAGAAGCTGATACATAAAATAGTTTAGCCTGAGAAACCACGTTATAGAGACCTTTGATGGGAATTTACTATCTGATATATAGTCTAACAATCCCAAGGAAAATCTTGTCTTAAAGTCTGTACATCAGAATACATCAGTGGTAGTATTATTATTTATATAAAGACATTAGGGTTATAGTAGTATAAATGGCTTTTGGCAGAGGCAGTATTTGGTTAATGTTTGTTAAGTGCTACTCTCTTTAACTGCTGGGTAAAAAAAGGGAAAAATAATTCTACCAAAATTATTTCAGTTTCTGCTGAGTGCTCTGTGTCATTTGTTGGCAAAGGTAATGGAAGGAAAAATATCAGCAACAAAAAGTGACTATGAAATAGTTTTTTAACATTTACAGCACTGGCTCAAATTTTCTTTCCCATATTTGGTACTGCCAAAACTGTAGGAAAGGACTATGATACAATTCATATTTCATGCTGTTAGCCTAGGCCAATTCTTAAAAAGAAATGAAAGCACCTAATGTGGCACACAGAATAGTTACATTCAAAATTACATCCATGCCCCACCACACCTCAAGTTAGAGGCATCGTGTTTGCATCACCACCTTATCTTTGACCTTTGATCTTTGATCCTTCACATGTGCATTTACACATCTCCCATCTGGCTCAGCCCATACTGCACAGCCCAGCAGCTGATTAGTTTTAAAGTCTGTGCAAAGACATATGCTGTAAGCACACTCAGAAGGCTTTCTTTTTCTTCCCCTCCCTGTGTGAGAACAGCACACACATTCATTTTTTGAAAGAATGTGAAATACATGTCGCTGTCTACACAAGAATTTGATCTGTTCTCTGAAGAAGTCAGCAGTTCTGTAATTCCAAGTGGGTTACAGACAAACCCTTCTCCATACTCTCCACTGCCTTGGCCAGCCCCATGCAGTTGGTAATTTCCTGTGCTGGCTGTTCATGGGGGTTACCTGGCTTTGTGTGTAATCTCAGATAGGGAATCAGGCACATAATGCCAACATCCCTTTGGGAAAACATTTTAAATGCAGCCCACTGTGTGCATCTTCACTGATGTTTGCAGATCCTTGTGCAGTTAGTGCATGCTATTTACACTTTGTAACTGCAAAGGAGGAAGTGTCACTGTGCCTGTCTGATACCACATTCCTTTTATCTTTCTCTGAGGTTGTGGTACAAACCAATCAATATCAGAGGCCCACTGCTAAGCTGGAAGGGTGGCTCAGAGTGATGGCAAGCCTCAAGGACTGACATCTGAAGAATGCCAGGCAGGAAAGATCAGGAAAACACAACAAAGCAATGCAAGTTACAGGAGCTTGGACCCTGCATAGTTTCAGAAAGGAAAGTTTATCAACCTCAAATGGCTGAAGCAAATAAACCTCAGCTGGAGAAAAAAACCAACCTTCACTACCCTGTCTTTTAAACATCTCTAGTTACCCAATAGAAGATCCTCTGTCTTTATTATCTTTATTTTTAAAATGGCAAAATAAAAATGGTAGAATAAATTTTCAGACTTGGTGTTAAATTAAAATCGGATTAGGCTCTCAAATAACACTGAAGTATATGTCAAGAGGCCCTTGGCATTTTTCCTCACAGCATTGATTCCAATGCTGCAGTTCAATATGAAAATCCTGGTTTCAGAGCTGCTCAGTTCACATTATCACATTATTTCTGCCATAAGGGAGTCCAGCTGCTGGGGAGATTTGGGACTCTGCTATGATCCAATTCCTGTGGCTCTACAGTGTATTTTGTGAAGGTTCACATGGTACATTTTTTGTTAGACAGAGAGCATCAGCAGAGCCTTGCAAAACACAGTGACTTCTAGGGAAATTGAAACTATCTACATTAACTTAGAGACCAAAAATGTCTTAAAAAAATAAGCTTTGAAAAGCAGAACTGGTGATGAGACTCTGCCTAGCAGAGCAGCACTTGCTGCACTTGCTTATTTCCACATAGTAGGGAGATGGTAAGAAGGGACAGAGGATTCAGTGTTAGATGTGAAGTAGTGAAGTGGCTAGGGAAGCCCATGAAAACCTTGGGAACACAAAAGTATAGAAAAGAAAACGGCACAGATCTGTTCACTTTTTCTGGAGTCCCAGCAGTGGACATGCACTGAGTGGACACACAGTGAGGGGAAAAAGAAGAGGAAAAAAATCCTCAGTATGACTTTTTACTGGAGTTAAATATTAACTTGACCAGAGGAAGTAAAAGGCAGCAAAATAGCACATGGTTACTGATTTCAGCGTAACTTTATCCAGGTGCCCCACTGTGGCCAGTGTAAAGTAAACAAATGGGAAGACAGACCACTTCCTCCAAAGAAACAATGTTTAAAAAAATCACAGGGCACTGCACTAAAAGGCAAGGGAGACGGAGAATATATTTTGTTATACTGAGAAAAAGAGAATGAGAAAATAATGTATAATAAAATCATAAATAGACTGGAACTACAGAAATAAGAAAAACCCAACAACCCCAAAACAGGAAAACAGGAAGGCTGACAAAACGAGGAACAGAAAAAAACTAGTAAGAACTAATAATAGTAAAATGGCAGGATATGGTGGAAAAAACTGTTCCAATGAAGATCTGACATTTTAAGAAATTGTCTATTCTGTCTGTATCCATCCTGTCCACCACATTATAAATGACTTGATATTGTACTTGTGGGAAACTGCAAGTTTTGACTGGGACACCACTGCTCATTTGGGAGCAGGGATTCACACCCCAGCTCTGCTGGGGCTGTGCCACTCTGTGCCATGTCACACCCTGCCACACAGCTCCCTCCACCACAGCCTTTGCGTGGAGCTGGAGGGACCTGTGGGCAGCTCCCACTCAGCACTCTTGGTAAAGACCTGCCTTCTAACAGGGCACAAGAAATTCTGCGGAGAATTTATTTATTTTTGACCATAGAAATTATGGATAGAGTTGCTTTCTCATGAGGAAATCCTGCAACAGCTTGAATGACTGTCAGGGGTATCTTGCTTGCTCTCCGTGTCATAAATAGGGTCTGTGGAGTGTCTTGCTAAGCAACACCACTTTGAGTGATACCTTACAAGATCTCTGAGTGTTTTTGATTGTGGGGACAGCACTAGACCTGCACCACCAAGGCAAAACCAGGAGCGCTAAATGAAAATCACTCTAAGGAACTAAAATCAGCGCATAGTTAAAAAACTAAAATATTATAAAGCTAAAATCTTTCCACTAACCTCCCCAAAACAACTAACACAATCTCCTCTCACCTGCAGTAGTAGTACATATGTGTTCAGTATAAATGATATTTGGCAGTAAATTGAAATAAAATCTTTTTTTCAGACACCAGGGGCTTCTCCTCCCTGGAAATTTAAATTGCTAGCTTGCCTGAAATGGAACAACTGTTTGGGAAAATCTTTCCTTGTGGAAAATTAATTCAATGTAAAAATGCCTTCGTACTTTTTAGAATCTAATTCTGAAACACACCCATCCACATTGACTTCTACTAAACAAACAAGTCTGAGATAGCTACACAAACAGATTAGTGCAGATCAGGATGCTCATTTCCATCTGAAAGTTGAAAGAACAGGAAGTTAAGCATCACACATCAGTCATCTTAAACAATGACATGTCTCTTGCACAAAGTCCTATCCTAGTGCTTTCTCACAAATCATCCATTATCTTGTTTAACCCATAACAGGAAGTCCTCTGGTACTTATATTGCACTCACCTGGTCTGATCTTTGGGCCTAAAAGTAAAATAAATTGAATTTTTGGGTTTACTACTTCCAGACAGCTAAGAATGCTTTTCTTCATTTGAGAGAACACGCCCTGTTTACTTCAGTGACTTATGAGATGCTGTACTCCAGACATTTCTGTCAGGACACACAGTCACTTTAACTAGCATTACAATAGGTTGCAGATAGAATAGGTTAACATGCAGTAAATGGAGATCAAACCACATTATATGTTTATACTGCAAGAAAACAATTTTATCCTCTGTAATCTCAGCACAGGGGCGATTTCAGGATGTCACTCCAAGGTTAATGAATGACAAGAGTACAAACCAGCCCCAGCAAAGACTTGAATCGGGGCAAGAGATCTCAGAATTCCTTCCTATTGCATATGGATATGGAAATGCACTGCAATAGCAAAGCAGGACGGGAGGAGAGTGGTGGAGATGGGCAGCACTGCCCCAGTCTTCCTGCCACTGCCAGCTCTGCAGGTTTAGCCTCTAGCTTTGGGTGAGTGACTGCTTCCCAGCACCATGGTCTCCTGGGGCTGCACACAAGTTCCATGGTGGCCAGTCAGGCACAGGGAGCACTGGAGAAACACACAATGGAGAAACACACACTGGAGAAACACACAATGGAGAAACACACAATGGAGAAACACACAATGGCCTTGTCCCCGGGGCAGCCAGAGGGGAAAGTGAACGGGGACATCCTGCCACTGGAATGAGGCAGGAGTGCCCCAGGCTGGGGAACGATCTGCTTGGTATTTTTTCTGCATTTTATGCTGAGTTACTCTTGGTGTGATGGTTAAGATTGATTTCAGCTATCTCCACCCAAAAATGCACACACCTTGTCAGATTTAAAAATCAGAGAGTTCTAGATCTAATCTTAACAATTAGTTTAAGTGTTAAAATACTTATTATTCAATAGAAAAGGAAAAGGTTGAGAGTAGAAATGGGTTACAGCCATCTACTTGTGGCAAGCCAAACAACCAAACATATTTTAATTTGTATATCACAGTGCTTTTCTCTGCTAGGCTGCTAATCTGTAACAGTAGCATTGCCACAAGGATTGCACAGTTGTCTATTCTTGTAACCACAAGTAAAGATATGTTAAAACCCACTGAATATTTCTTTAGAGTGGGTGACTGACTGACTTCAACAGAGACAAATAAGATCTGTCCTATTTACCAGAAAATTTTCAAACAGAAGTCTTTGAGCTAACAGGAACCAGGTGCTCACATCTCACTATTCTTTCACCACTGAAATTTTCTCAAGTTCCTCCATTTTATCTTTATCCTAATTCTTCCAGCATCATGTAGCCTCACATGCAGACATGTGCATTTTTTGCCATGTCAGACTTTTATAAAACTTAAAAAATAGTCATTTAAAAATAAAATAGTACATTATTTTCATCACATACTTTAAAAATTAATATAGTCTTATGCCTTCATTCAGCATAAACCTGCACAGCAATGTTTAGTTGGACACAAACCCGTGCAAACACACACACAAATTAAAGAACAGGCACAATGCCTTGGCAACAAAGAGATGTTTCATGCACTGTACAATGCATAGTTTTTCAAATGCCAGAGAGGGTCACGCTATTGGTTAAGAAATCCCAAAAAAAACAAAATAAAAGGAAGAAGATAAAACCTTTCCCCAATGCCCACTGCACTGTTTTTTATTTCACATGCAACATTTGATTCCACATACAAACAAGACTGACAGAAGAGTGCTGTGTTTCCAAGTTTCCCCCCCACCCTTTCCAGGGAAGAGGACATAGGAATTTAATGCTCAAAGCATGAAAAGGACATTTGTAGGTGATTATGTGTTTACAGAGCAGACACTCAAGCTTGCATATTAAGGAAGCCAAGCTGTGAAGCAAAAGAAAATCTCCTTTAGCCCTACCCTCAGGGATTTACTTGTCTCACCTGTATCTGGATCCTCACTCAAGTAACAGGTAAGTACTGAGCAGCTCAAAATCAGGTAGTTTTGGGTAGCAACGGAGAAGCAGGTAGTATTTTTGAGGCCAGGTTGTAGAAACAAAGAGATGGCAGTTAAGGGATCATCCAACAACGAGGTATCTGAATCTTGCTTTACCTATGTGCATCATTTAGTGGCTCTAATTCAAGGCTAAACTGACAGTCCTCAGAGGAAACACAATCCCAAACCCACAAACATGCCAAGCCCTTCTCACCTATTACTTTGAATCAGTAAGTATCTTCTAGTTCAAACATGTTTTCCTTTCACATTTCTTCAGTCATCTGTTTATTGGCCTTGTTCTGGACACAGGAAAAAGCTGTCTGGAACAAACTGCTCTCGGACACCATCTCATTTGTCACCTCATTTGGACTGTTGAGGCCACCTGTAGTGTATTTTTGGCTTCAAAAGTCACATTAGTTGGCTGTAGTGTGGTGCACAAGAGGACCTTAGGCTAGCCTAGATTCTATGGGTAATTTTAACTCCACTTGCTGTAACTGGTCTTAAGCTTTGCATCTTCCTTTGTCTTTACACACCAGCAGCCTCAGAGAACACTATGCAGCTTAATTTCATTCTTCACATAGTTGAACATTTGCTTATTTCCAGCTCCTTTTCTCTCCCCATCTGGTAATAAATAATGGGAAGTCCTGCCAGCAGTTGCAATACCTTTGGGAAGTTTGATGCCTATAATTTGTGTATTACCCACTTGTAATTTGTTATGATGACTGATGACTTATTCAAAGACCTTCTAGGCTCAAGTACTTGCACTCGAGCACTCCAACACTCACCGCAACAGGCTGAACAGAACAGGGATTCATCCCGTCTCCTGTGCAGGTATATAAAATAATCCCAATCCTATTTATAAATCCAGGGTAAGAAATATACCTGCAGATGTTTTCTACAGGGAATAAGATCAATAACTTGACTAACTCCATCTGGGTAGCAGTACTTTGTATTCATCAGGCTTTGTGCCATTCATAGATTGAAAGAATTACTGAGCTGGTTTTGGCTGGGGTAGAGTTAATTTTCTTCACAGCAGCTGATATGGGGCTGTGTTTTGGATTTGTGCTGAACATGGGGTTGATAATACAGAGATGTTTCTGTCATTGCTGAGCAGGGCTTACACACAGCCAAGGCCTTTTCTGCTTTTTGTGCTCCAAGCTGGGGGAAGGAAGCTGAGGAAGCTGGGGGTGCCTGGCAGGCTGGGAGGAGACACAGCCAGGACAGGTGACCCAAACTGACCAAAGGGATATTTCAGATGATATTGCATCATCTTCAAAATATAAAGTGGGGGAAGGAAGGTGGAACCAGGGTATGTTGAGACTGAGGGTGTTTGTCCTCCCAAGTCACATCTCCTAGGGATGGCTGAATACCTGCCTGCCCATGGGGAGGGCTGAATGAATTGTTTTGTCTTACCTGTGTGTGTGACTTTTGCTCTCCCTGTTAAACTCTTTTTAATCTCAATACATGAGTTCTCTAGCTTTCTCTAGCTTTACTCTTCTGATTCTCTGCCCAGTCCTGCTGGTGGGGGAATGAGTGAGCGGATGTGTGGAGCTTGCCTGTCGACTGGAGTTAAACCATCACAATTACTCACACAGCAAAAGAAAAAAACAAAACAAAACACAAAAAAACCCACCAAAAACCCCAAGAGAAGCCAGAACTTAACATGGCAGGAAAGAGGTGTTAATATTAAAGAATTAAGTAAATTTTAAAAAAAGTTCAAGGGCAACCATGAAAAAAGGTCATGTACTGGTAGGATAAGAAGTGCTGGCTTTAAACTGAAAGAGGATAGATACAGTCCAGGTATTAGGAAAAAAATCATCACTGTGAGGGTGGCGAGGCACAGGAGCAAGTTGCCCAGAGAAGTTGTGGATGTCCCACCCCTGAAAGTGTTCAGGGCCAGGCTGGATACACTGAGCAACCTCATCTAGCGTCCCTGTGGGTAGGAAGAAGATGATCTTTAAGGTCTCCTATAACCCAAACCATTCTGTGATTCTATGATATGTCAACAAATATGGGTTAAATCATTCTCGCTTTGTTTTTAGTTTTTCCATGACTTTCCATCTGGAATATCATCATCAGTAGACAATTTCTTTATCATATGAAAAAGGTCTTGATAAAGCAGTGGTCAAAAAGGGCTTTAAATTGCAAAATATTGTTCACTTCCTATCATGTTTTCCATGAAGCATCGGATTTTTATATAGCACTTCACAGATTTGTCCCAGATCTGCCTCTATGGAAATCAATCCCATGCTGTTTTTCTTTTCATTGTGGTTTCACTGTAAATGGAACCTCCCTCTGCAGCAGTACTTCCTGTTGTACTTCCTGATGCATGTACAGCTACAATGCTGGTTTCCCAGGAAAGAAGCCTGTCCTGCATTTAACCATTAATGAAAGCCTAATTAAATTAATTTAATTAATTTAAAATTAATTTATATTAAAAATGTTTAAAGTTTATGCTAATTTTCATGACAGACAGCGTTATGAAAAAGAAAGAAGAACTGTTTGGTATGTTGCAAACCAAGAGTTATCAGGAAATTCCAGATCCACAGATGTTCCATGACTGCCAGAAGGGCCACTCTATTTTCTTTAACATCCTTTTAGCTTTAAAAGGGATGTAGTAGCTTTTTACATGTATTAACCAAGATTTATATTTCACTTTTTAAGCTGTGGGGAAAAGCTAAAGAAATGTGTACACCTTCTTAAATATTTTATTGATCTAATTTTTTACAGAGCACTTTATCTTCCTAGGGTATTTTTTTTCAGATAGATATTTCTATGAACAATGAATTTATTTTAATGATAAACTCTATCTAGCCATCTGTAATAGATAATTTCCCTCCTTCACTGTAACTTCACTGTAACTTCACTGTAACTTCACTGGCTTCAGTCAGTGTTTCTGAATTCTGCTAAACATACTGACTGCAGAAAAAACAATATAATGTTTAGATTAGCCAGGTCTTAAATTTTAAGCCACCGTAAATTATTTTATTTTCCTCATTACAAGCTAGTTCCTTTTTTGCTCACAAAAACAAAGACAACTCCCACCCCAAATGTTCACTCAATAGTAGCACTTCAACCACAAAACCATCTGGTGACAATCTTGGAAGTCTTTTCCAAGTGAAAGGGTTCTGTGAAATGACCCCTGATTATCTAACCCTCTCCAGTCCAGAAAGCTGCAGGGCCGTGGCACAAACCTGCTTGCTCTGAGGCTCATCCCAGCACTTCCACTGCCACATCTCTTCCCACTCCATTCTCAGCAGGGGCAGCCACACAACACCAGACCAGGGCAGCAGCACTGGCAATGCCAGAACAAGAAATAAATCATGGACAGCAGCAGAGCTGAGGACTGGAGCAGCAGTAGGGTGCCCAGAGAGAAATGAAACTGAACGTAAATGTGAAATAAAAGGCTGTTTAGGTAGGATTCTGTCATCAGAATCCAGCAAGCTGCAAGTGGGCTTTAAAATTGATTGTGCACAACCTAATATACTACAGCAGTCGTTTTAAATATGCTTGTTTATAGCAAATGGCAACGATTTCTGTCACAACTTTAGTGAACAAGAGGCAGTCATGGTGCCCTTCAAGAACTGGAATGTGTCATGAACCATCCCAGTTCTCGTTTCCTCACTGACACACTGGGCTTCCTGAAGTTTTTGCACCTAAATGCGAAACTTCTCTTTCCTAAATTTTTAAAAAATTAGACCTGTGTTTCTGCAGAAGCTTTCCTGGATACTAGATTTTACTTCTAAGTTTAAGCCATAGGCTGCCCATTATTTTGTCAGGTCTATTCTCAATGAACTGTAACTGTCTGGAGGAAAAATACGTGTTTATTGTGCACTATTTCCCCTGTAAGGGATTAGTCGTGGCAAAGATGGGTAGCAATTGTATCCTTTTTAATCATTTTGGCATCCCACCTGTCTGTACTTACACGCAGCGCCCCGTCATGCTAGGCTGTTCAGGGCACAGCATCACAAACATCTGCCACATGCTGTGGTTGTGAACCCTTCAAGGAAACAGGAGAGCCAGCCTAACAGCCAGAACTGTTTGGATGCGAGAAATAACACCCAACTTTCTGCTCTGGTTTTGGTTTTGGAATACAAGTTCTCCATGTCCAATCCCCACAGGATGAAAAACAACCACTGACTTGAAAGCAAGCAGCCTGAATTAGCACGGGCAGCCCTCAAGAAATGCTTATCACATTGAGTGAATACTCATTATTTTTTGTCTGTTTTCATTGAGTAGATCAGTTTTTGCAACTCTCTTTTAAAATATGTTTAACATTTGTAAATACCTTGGCTCTCCCTAGTCTGTGACTCCAGCCCAGACAGCTCACTTCATCCATCCAAAGGGAATTCACTGATGTAAAGGGCGTCTCAACTAACCATGACATGATCCTAAAGTCACTTCTGTTCACTTCAATCTGGGAACGAGGATTCAAAGCAAAGCAATTATACAGGCCTGACTAAAATGACACAGACTTTCCTCCTGTCTAAATGAATGTGAACAAGAGTAAAACTGGAGAAAAATAACAGTTCTGTTGAAAAGTCCTGAGCACATGCCCATGGAAACTTTTAAGAGGCTAATAAATAAGACCGTCTGTGTGAAAGAGGCTTTTATTCTCAGCTTGAGACTGCAGTGGGTGAAACTGATACCTAGCCAAATTAGTATCAGGCACTCTAACAGAACTGAACCCTCTCATTTAGTAGTAGTTACTACTGTTCTGAAGTCAAAGCTTTAGCTAGTGTGTGATTAATGCTGTATATTGATTTGGTGAGAGAACCAAATGAATGAAAAAGGACTTAAAAGGTAATTGTATCTGCCAGCTTGAAGAACTACTTTCCACATCTGATGAACAGAACAGCAATGAGAAGACAGGAAGTCTCTGAAGAGAAAGCCAGCAAACGCTTGGAAAAAAATGTATGCATACCAAGAATGTCTGGAGGCAGGTACTGAGATAAGTAAGCCAGCTGAGGTTGCCTTTATGCTAGAGCAGCAGCAGTCAGTGGGCTCACCCTCCTGCCACAACCTCCAAGACAATGCACTCACCTTTTAAAATACTGCTGACTGTTAAAAACAAATTTAGAGTACATCACAATGTAAGGATATCGGTATTTTGCTAACATGTGGCATCTTCTCTGCATTTCCCATCTTAAACTGGGTAGTACGTAGAAAAGAAATCATCTATGAATGTCGAGAAACCCCAAAATTGATTGTTTAATTCTATTTTCACACTACTGGTGTTACCCCATTTACAGCAAAGAACAAAAGCACACATGTAACTTTCTAAAAATTATACACTAAAATCCATGCAGAGACATTTAACCTTAAAAGATGTTAGCTGACCACTCACTCCATCATGACTGAAGTTATGACCAGTGTGGCTAGAAATTAAATTTAATTAGTTATTTGGTCAAAGTCACAGAAAAGAAAGAAGTAGAACTCTAGATGTAGTAAACGTAATACATGAAGCAAACTTTGTCCCAGCATTCATAGAAAGAGCTTCTGGTCAGTAATATAAGTGTTCACAATTTAGGAAATGGGAGAGGTTAGCAAGTTGTTTTCAGCTGCACACAGTTGCACTGACTCATTCTGAAAAGTTTTTGTCAAGATGAGTATACACATACTAACTTATACTACTTATCAGGTACTCACCACCTACCAGTACTAGAAATGCTAGCAAAACACTTTAGAGCATGTTAGCTTTTCTATTAACAGTAGTAACAGGTGGCTCCTCCTGTCTTTGAAATAGAGGATTATTAATAAAAAGAATGACTAAATTGTTAGGGGACTGCAGTAGGACTAGATGAACACATAAAAATAACAATATGATTCACCTTTGAGCTAAAAGAGTCTGAGTTCACTGTTCCAGTTAAGCAATCTCTCCTTAGAAAATGTCAAAGTAAGTCTTCAGATTAGTAGGCAATTTGAAATACACTGTGTTTGTTTATCCAGACTACATTCAGTACCTTTGCAAAGTGTTGTGTTACCCAATTCACCTTTGCTCCCTGGAAGTGTAAGCAATGGAACACGGTGGTATGCTGGTGATCAGCAAAGGCAGGTATAGCTCTTTATAAACGCAGTAAAGCATATTGCTGACAAAAATTACAAGCTTTTTTATTCCTTGACTTTACTTTTTACTTGAACTTTCCCTCCCACCCACATTGTTAAAATGCTACCTTAAGGAAAAGAGGAAGAGGAATCCATCCTCCAGAGTCTGAGGCCAAGGCAAGGGGAAATCTTGTAATATTTTCACACAGTCACACTTTTAGAGTTTCGGCTTAAGCTGTGCTATCCCATTTGTTATGCCACTAGAATAGCTACAGACCTACTTATCACACAAAGATTTTTTTAAGAATAATAATTTTATAAGAATAATACACCTAATGCTTATCAAACACTGAGGCCTTCACAGGCTGAATACTGCCAGGGGGGTTGGATTTCCACAAACCTTCCTCTCCCCAGAACAGAAGTAAAAAAATAAACATTAAAGGACACTTAATAGAAAGGGTAAGGAAGTAAAAATGAAGGTAATACACAGAATAACTGGAAAACTATGTAGCCAGTATCAAGATGTGCGACTTCTGAAACTGAAAAGTCTCACTGGGGAAGGGCAGAAAAACCTGCAAACAGACTTTTCCTGGGGGATTTATATACCTGTAGAAATTGAGCCAAACAGTTTGAATTCAACATTGTTGCCAGTAGCTACCACAGATTTGTTACTTATTGCAATTTCCCTACCTCATAATGACCTGCTTGTCCCAGGTACAAATACACTTCAGCAAAACTTCGAACTCACAGCAGCTCGGTTACTTTTATTAAAACTATTTCCTGAACTAAATTCAATTTTATAAATACTGGGTAATGTTCCAAATGAAGGTGTACAAGAAAGCCTCATATATAAGTCTTGCAATAATATTTTTACTAGGCAGCAGACTATTTGTACCATCCAGAGGAGTTCAGAACCAGTTTCTATCAAGCAGCAGTTTTCTCCTTAAGAGCATTGCAATAATAGCTAAAACAGTCATGTTTCACTGCAGTTAGGGTAGACTATTGCATGGTTAATAGAACAGCCAGAGAATGTAGGTGTGTAAGTTACCGGCCCTAGGCTGTTATTTTGCTTATGCAAATAGTTACAACCTATTGCACACAGTCTCAGAAAGGCAAGAACAGGAAGAGGGATAACCCAGAAGGCCAGAGAGCTGAGTGGGAAGGGTGTGCTGTGGGACAGCAGCACAGGGCAGCGTACGGGGTACAGCACAGGCAGGAGCGAACCTGGCAGCTGGTAAAGATAAAATTTCTGAGCTGCTCAGATAAAGTGCTCACTCTAAACAACAGCCTCTCTGCAGGCTATCTTGGGAAGCACAAATTGCCCGAGCCTGGCGTACGTGAAGCGATGCTGAGGGAAAGGCATTTGCTGCCATAAGCTGTGAGCAGAGTAAATTAGTCTTCTGTCTTTCTGAGCCACTGCATGGTCTTGAGGGAGATTTCTTAAGAACAGCGAAAAACACGTTCCTTAAATATGTAATTACTTTTGTACTATGATCTGGGTCTACAGGAAGAAGCCACCAAAAACCAGACATGGTCAGGTTTTCACTTTTCTTGTTAATATACTCAGAAAAATCTCATCTTCTCAACCTGGATCTCGAAATGACTAATTTTATTTTTGATTTCCCATCTGCAACCAGTTTCTAACTCTTGAGTGAGTTAGATCTTGGAACAGCTGACAGAAATGTCTCTCTGATGAATCTGGCTGCTAATGACCGCAGCAGTTGATGACCACTACATTCAAAACCTTGTCTTTCCCAAGCAGAGGCACTGAACAGGCATCCTGTAACACCTGCATGTTCAAAAATGATGTGCAGTCAAAGTTTGTTCAACTTCTTGGATAGAGCCTACTAAATATTAAAAAAACCCACAGGAGACCCACAAAATTTACAAGTTATTAATATCAATATTCATATCAATATTGATGTTTCAAAAATCTGGAGTTTTCTAAATACATTAAAATGTTTTTAGGTTTGCCCCTTTTTTATGAAGCAATCAGACTTGTTTGCTCTCTTCTCCTGTTTCATCAGGTGTCGTCAGGGATACTTGTGTTGACTTCCTTATTTGTGTTTCTTTAATCAAGACAGAATGTCCAGGCACCCAGCAAGCTCAGTAATTTACAAAAACAAAATCCTAGGTGAAAGCAGCACAACATAACTCGAGATTTTCTCTCACAAATGTTGCCTTAAGTTTTAGCTCTCATATTCTTCAGATTCTGTGCTGTCTCGGTGCGTAGCTCTTGCATATCTCTATTAGTCTTCCCCAATAACCTGAAAGGCTCCCACTCATCTGCTCCTCCATGCACGCCCCGATGATTAGTGGAATGACAAATCACCTGGGTAAACAGGTGCCAGTATATGGGGAGGTTCCTTACAGCCTCCAAGACAAAGGACACCATCAGGGGGAAGCTCTGAGCACCTGCAGAGCTATTAGTGCCCTCCATGCTTCTTCTCCCATGGGGAAAAGAGGAGGTGCTGGAGCGATATGGGCACCTCATGGACTTCAGATCTGGATGTATGGAAGTGAAAAAAAACCAAAACAGGCAGACCCCCCTGAATTTAAAAAATCTTCCAACAATTCACACTAAAAATGCAAAAAAAAAGGCAAATAGCAGGCAGATTTTGTGTCAACAGATGGAGAGTTATCACTGAAATGAAGTTAAAACTAAAAGAACCACAGACTCTGCATTTTTGCAGTGTACTTGAAGAAATTCACAATTTATTCTGAATTGACTGTATCCCTGGGAAAGCTAACCTAACATCTAGCACACTATTAGGCAGCAGAGTGACAGATACAGATCTTTCAAAGCCTGAATGCAACATAAAAACTTGAATGCAGTATAATCTTTCTCAGCTGTGGCTTTGCTCATAAATTTGTGCAGCTATACATAGCCATATATATTTATTAATATGTGTCTACTGTAAAACACCATATCACACCTGTTTACCTAGGTGAGCTGTCACCACTCTGTTTCACGATCTTTGAGCTTCAGGTCACTAAAGATTCTGAGAAACCTTCTTGTGCTTCCTCAAGATTCCCACTGCACCACATTCCTACTTCAAGAGAAGGCACTTTTAAAAACTGCTGTTTGAATCAGAAACATGGAAAAACGAAGCTGTTCATCAATAGTAATTATTCATTTGAAGTTGTCATAAAGTTAGGAAGCTTATAAATGGAAGAAGTGATGGTGAATGGCAACAGGCAAGTTAAAACCCCTCATATGGATTATTTTTATTAGTAGTATTATTATTATTTTTACTAGTATATTAGCAGTAGTAGTAGTAGTAGTAGCAGTAGTAGTAGTAATAATAATGACATTGATGGTAATAACGGTAACAACAACTTACTAGGCTAAGCAAACAAGAGAGGAAAAAATCCAGAGTAAGCTATTAGGAATGAAAAGTGTCTCTTCTGGGTTCTAGTCAGCATTCACAAAAAAAGCTCACCTTTTTCCTAGGCTGTTCCTGCTCACATGAGAGGAAAACAGAGAACCAGCTTTGCAAAAAGTGCAGCAGCTGAAATCACAGTTGAAAACAAGAAGGGTGTCTAGGTTGCATCAGAAGAGTAACTCTGAGGGGACTTTACCCCTTTACCCCACTTTGTCCCTGTCTGATTTGGCACAAGAGAGCGCTTTTCCCCCCACTACCCCCCCACCACCACCTGCCCCCTGGGACCTGCTGGATTGAGCAAGTAAGTCAACAAAATTAGTGACAACATTGTTTTTGTAGGTTTACATCACTAGCCTGAAGCATTTTTACTTCCTTCATATTCTGGCAATTGAGAAAGTGCTCCACAGCAGGTACTGAACCTGTCTGACAAGCCTCCCATGAACTGAAAACCTCAGAACACCAACAGCATCCAGACCAATGTCTAGCTGATCACTGCTCTGTTTACAGCACAACATGTTAAGCTAAACATGCCTGAATTCAGATTCAGCAGGCCAAAATTATGTTTATTAACAGCAGCTTGGTTTTGAGCTGGTGTACTGGTTTTGGCTGGGATACAAGTTCACTTCATAGTAGTTTGTACGGTTCTGTTTTGGATTTGTGGCTGTTGATAGCAAACAAATCACAGAATGATAGAATGGTCTGAGTTGGAAGGGAATTTAAAGATCACCTAGTTCCAACCCAGCTGCCATGGACAGGCACACCTTCCACTGGCGCAGGGTGCTCAAACCCCCATCCAATCTGGCCTTAACCGGAGGCGGGGCATCCACAATTTCTCTGGGCAATCTGTTCCAGCGCCTCACAACCTCCCAGCAATGTTTTTTAGTCCCTGCTAAGCAGGCTTACACGGAGTCAAGCCACCTTCTGCTCCTCCAGCCACACCACCAGCAACTGGGAGCGCACTGTGTCGGGAGAGGACGCGGTCGGAACCGCTGAACCCAGCTGATCAAAGGGCTCTCACAACCTGACCATAAGGCAATGTGCTCACCTTACAGGGCTGGGGAGAAAAAGAAGGAACGGGTGTGTTCGTATTTTTCTCTCCATCTAATACGAGGCGTCAATGAGAATCACTTCTCACAGTTATTGTGTGCCACAGCCTACCAGACAGAACAGAGATTCCAAGTCTCTATTTACTGAAAACTAAACAAAATCTATTTTAAAGGAAATTTTTCCAAAGAAAATTGATTCCAGAGAAAACAGCAGCAGCCAGTACCTATGGATCTTTCCTCCTGGGAGTTCAGTAACCACCTGGATAGTGTAACCTTATTGGTGGACCATGTTCTGAGTTCATCTGTTCAGTAAGTATGATCGTATCAGTGATGAAACTCCACCAAAACCAACTCTTCTACTTAAAGAGTATCAAACCAACTTTAGTGGATCAGCATGGTCTCACTAATTTTGCTGCTTGACCTCAACACCTGCAGTATTCAATTGACTTCTTTCACCATACTGATTTTCTTTCCTGTTCCAGTGGCAATGCAGTAGGAAGTGAGCCAGCAAATCACTTGAGGTCTTTTATTGCTGTATAAACCTATGCTGTGACACCCTTGGGAGATGGCAGCCTCTTATCAAGCACTGCTATTGATCCATCAAGTAATACAAGAATTCTCTCCTGAGGTGCTAAGCTTTCTTTTTTTATTATTTTACATTGCATTTCTGGTCTCTGTTTTTCCTCCTTGGCATAGTTCATCTTCTATTCTGTCATTTCTCTCCTGCAGCTATTTTCCACTGTGAAACACCATGTTCCATATGCCCCCCTATTGCATCTTGCGCTTTCCTTTCTATATTTAATTTGTTTCCTAATTCACACTTATGACGTTTTCTGACTCATGCTTATTCTGTGCAAGTCACTAAGAAATGTGCAAAACTTAATTTTCTAAATTTGTGCAACATTTCCCATTTCTTCAGCTTTCTCCCCTGTGCTGTCTACACACTGGCTGAGTGGGGTTTATTCTAAACTGAATGAACACCAGATTAAGCCGCTTATCTCCAGGTATTCCACCATTTCTTGGGGAAAATAACATTTGGAACAGAGCTCACTTGTGCTTCTTTTAAGCAACAGCTCCAGGCAAACAGATCTGCTATGGTTCAGAAGCTCTCCCCGAGGAGAATCAGAATTTGGAAGGAGACTGGAGCCTCAAGCAGAAAGATGTCTGTAACCCTACCCTGCCCCAGTCATTTCCCTGACCTGTCCTTCCTTCCCCTAGTTTTACTTTCTCTTACTGATAATTTTAGCTGTGTTCCTTATTCTTACTTTTTACATCATAAAGGCCAAATTCCACATTAATATTCTGTGTGTTCTTTCGGCTGACTGTTTAAGACAATGTTACTCATACTTCAAAGGGATGAAGACAGATGAAATTTTATAGTCTTGATGGATTAACACAGGTCTGTGCTAGAAAGCCAGCATTTCATTTTGGGAGTCATTCTCTCATGGAGAGAGTCTACTTTACATACCAGGCCTCAGGGAGCAGCATGGGAAGTACTCTGTGGATTAGTTTCTTACCATTGCTAAAGGCTGCTTTGCTTGCTGTCTACTGAAATACATCATACAGATAAGAAGATAAAGTTTCAACATGGTGTATTTGAATTTTCTTTTAACTCCTTATATTTTAGCAGTGAGTTTGGACTTATAAGCATCTAAACAGACAGTACTGAGAAGTGAAATAAAGGAATAAATTTAATTCCTTTGAAGTGTGGCTTGAGATGCTTGGAGTCTATCAGTTTTTCTGATAGACTAGATACTGGGTCAGAAACATTGCACTTTTTTTTTCTGCAGCAGCCCCCCACAGAGGTCACAGCTGGTCAACTCAAACACAACAGAAACCTCAGTATTTGGAGTCAGTATCCTCCTAAGACTGTTCATAGGTCACTATTGTAGCGTTAAGACAGGGACATGGGTCTACTGGTATGACCCTCAAAGCATTTAAAAATCATTCAGAAACAGTGCTGTGCTGCATTCAGACTACTTATACTACTCATAATATATGATATTGGCTTGAAATGACATTTCTTCTGTCTTTACAATCCAAAAATGATGTACTATAGTGGTGACAGTACAGTGCATTTTCACACTTAACATAATTCTGGTTTCAAGACCAAAACCTTCATGCTTTGAAGCCAACAAAGACCTTGCTAATAATGCTAACGTGCATGCCCACACTAGCACACAAAATTGATTTTATTCCAATAATAATAGTATTAATTTAATTAAAAAGAAAAAAAGAAATTTTGCCTTTTGATTCCTGTTTTATATAAAAGACCAAGATTTTCCAAAATGTAAAAAAAAAATAAGGAGATTGCAAGTGTACTTGTAAAATCAGTCATGTGTGGTTTTCCTTAAAACTAATAATTGCTGCAGGATCAACCGGCACAGATACATCAAAAAGCCTACAGCAGTCTGCACCATCTACCAAAAATCTTGAGAGACGTTCTGCCTTATTTCCACAAAGCTACATTTAAGAGGGTTATTGCAAATGTAGGAAAACAACAAGGAATCAAAAAAAAATGTGGCAAGCTGAGGCTGTAGTTCCTTTCAGATTCTCAAATTCAGCAGGGCAGAGCACAGCCCAATCAATTCTACTGCTTGGGCTGAATGGACAAACCAGTCACTAAGACTGCTGGCAGAATTCACTCTGTGAGCAGCAAGTGACCACTTCTGAAATGGGTGAATGTTTCTAGGAAAAATAAGTGTACGAACCAAGCACATAATTTTTGAAGAGACTTCAGTACCTTTGCAAAGTAATTTTTTAGGAGGACAGTTTGTACTTTGTAGCAGTTGGCCTTTTGTCAAGCAAAGACTACAGAACTGTAAATCATGACAGTGCAAACAGAAACAGCTGACATTTTAACTTCACAGTGCCATTCTTGGTCTTCTGCTGAGCATAGAAGATAACTGCCTGCATGGCAGCTGCATTTTGCAATGGGAACAGTGTGCCAGAGGGGTTGCATGACTGGAAGAAAGGGACAGTTAATGAGAAGTTAAACTGCTGATCTGATGCTTGCTCAGTTGGCTTCATCTGTGCCAGGCAATACATGGACACCCCTCTTGTTACTAGAAACAAATAAATTTGGCTGCACAGCCAACTCAATCTGACCTGTTATTCCCACTAGTAGAAAATTGAGTGTCACTTATTACACTTAAACTGATAATTTGGTAAACATCTGATAAATCTCCAAACCTATCAGAAGTCAAGAAACCTATTTTCAACAAGTATGAAAGGTTTGTTTAATCCACCTTCTTTGACTCTGAAAAGGTGTAGGAGCACTAACAGAGCTGCTTTCAGGAGGCAATTAAGAAGCCACACCTCATCCCCTTTAATCTGCATTTGGTGCCTACTGGACAATGATGATGATAGCTCCAAAAATCAGCCAGGTTTACTTAGTGACAGTACAAACTGGCCCATCTGACACAGATGTAGAGTGGCATATGTACTCCACGTCCACCAGCAGCTCTGACCCTTTCCTTCAGTGAAGTCTATCAGGTTGTTAACCTGCTCAGGGTGGTTTCACAGTCAATCTCCTTCTGCCCCGTAGCTTTTGACTTTCTGACATATAAGATGGATTTGTCCGTGGATTTGATTTTACATAACAGCACAGACACAAATTAGAAAGAAATTTAAAGAGTTCCTTCTCCTTTCTTTCAGGAACAATATTGCTAGTATCAACAAAGCCAGGATTTTAATACATGGAGATGGGGAATAATACCATGAGACACAAAATGGACTCTGTTTCAGTTTTTGGAAGGACAGACAGGGAATGCAAAATAAAACAAAATATTTCTATACTACTAAAAGATGTAATCTAAACCAATCAAGTGTTTCCATGCACCCAGGGAATAAAAACCCCTGCAATTTGAAGCTGAAAGGAAGTACGGTCAGTTGTGGGTTGCAATTCTTTATTTCTGATTCATAGGTATATATATTCATACAATGCTATTAGATATCCTCGTATTGCTTAATCTATAATTTAAATCAGCGTAGGTATTTTAACAAAAAAATTTGCAACTACTAATTTATATTTCATCTGAGCACTCTGATACACAGTAGAAAAAACCCATATATAAAAGCTTGTATCTGTGCAATTATGCGTACTATATTTCTCTTTCAAGAAACTACTGATTTAGTAATATTGATGTGTTATTGTTAGTATAACATAGAATTGCCTTATCATAACATTAAAAAACTTTTCAAAATATATTAATAAGCAAAGATAACCACACTTTGATCCTGCAATCATTTTTTAACTATCACATCAATGCCCCATTTTG
Source organism: Fringilla coelebs (assembly GCF_963513975.1). Lineage (NCBI taxonomy): Eukaryota > Metazoa > Chordata > Aves > Passeriformes > Fringillidae > Fringilla > Fringilla coelebs. The sequence goes on from NC_140031.1 coordinate 34,750,076, forward strand.
TTTTAATGTGCCATCTGGCTTAAACAAATTCCTTTCATCTCAGGCTGCCACCATTATTCTGCCCATAATGATAAGAATATTAATTTGTAACTTTGCTGCTTGGTAATTTCACCCAAACCAAGTAGAATTAAATTCACCTCTGAGATGATGTCCACCATTAAAATCACAAATCTCTTATACCCCACATAAGTTCCAAAGAGTGAATGAAGATTTGTGCTGAACCTCTGCTTTGTGGTGAACTTCTCTTCTAGTGGAAACTTCCCTCATCTATTGCATAACACAGGTCATGTGGCTTGTCTTAAGAGGCTTCAACTACAGGTCTACTAATGATGCAACTTCATGCTACTAAATGCTTTTAATAGTTTAGATCTTAATGAAGCTTAATTACCATCTGGAAGTCAATACAAATATTAATCTGTACATAAAACATTATCCCCAATATACTAAGTGACAGCACTTTTATAAGGCAGACACAAGCCAGGATTCAAATATCTGAGAAAAGGTGGACACTACCAGACTCTAGTTTAGGACAAGGTTACAGAGCAGCAACAATGGTCAGCAGGATTAGGCCCTTCCTTTGTGAAAATTTACAGGAACTGACAGAAAAATGTGATACAGCAGACTAGCAAGTAGGACAGAGATACCAGCACAGAGCAGAGGGCACACATTTCGGTTTTCATGGCCAATAAGAAAGCACTCTTCTGCCCTTCTGCCAATTTTCTCAGTCTTCACTACAGTAGCTGAACAACTATGCTCACAATGACAGACACTTCCTTCGCTGCTTGCAGACTACCTTGCAAATACAAGACAGAAACTGACAGAGTTGGAAAAGTGCAAAAAAACCCCATCAAACCTTTAAATGAAGGACAGAATAGAACTTTCAGTTTAGATCCTGCTGAAAAAATGAAGCTTCATGCTCATCTGCTTAAACTTTATGCTCCAAGAAATACTTTGCTTGTTTTCTCTTTCATCAATAATTCTGAACTGAAAGCAGGACTAGAGTTAGACCATACTAATTAGGTGCAACTTGCCTTGAATTGTTATGTCTAAGGATTTCTTTACAAAGTAAAGAATCCACAGATGTAGTTCTACGGCATACAAGAATCTTGTGAAAAAAGAGTAATATTTCAGGGAGTATGTAATAATAAGACTTCCATTCAGACTTCCCAAAAGGCAGACGAGTCAGCAGGTCTGGAAATGCCTATGTGTATTCATTAGGGTAAGAGAAAACATTTCTTAACTCTCGTCTTTTTAAAGCAGACAAACAGAAATCACTAGATAATTAATTTGCACACTCCTGTAAAAGCATTATCTGAGATACTGAAGCTTGTATTTCCCAGTAAGGAGTAGGACTTACTACAGTATCTTTTGAGCAAATAAATAGGACCCCGGCAAACAAAAGATGCTTAGGGTTTTTCCCTTTTTATGTTTTTACTGGTGTGCTCTGTGACACACACAATAAATACTACTGTAATACTCATTTTTTATCTAATAGAAACACTTGGAGCAAGATTTTAACAAATATTCCTAACAAATCGGTATGACTCCCAGCCTTCAGCTCCCAGTAGGAAATAATATTTGATTAATATTCAGAAAATTAATAGCCTTTACAATTGGAGACAGGATGGCACTTGAAGACTCATAACTTTAAAAAAAGTGTTCTGGAAGAAACAGACTTAGAAAGCAGCAATAAATTAATGCTCCAAGGATTTTAGAATATATTAAAGTAATTTACAGGATTAGCTGCTTCTAGGAAATTATGCCTAAAATAAATATACTAAATGGAATTATTAAAATAAAATTAATTTCAGTTACTCATTCATCCTCTGGGAAGTCTAATGAGACTAATTATTATTTTTTAGTATATCACACTCTTCTCTGATCAAATAAAAAAGTCATTTAATGAAAATGTAAAGACTTTTCAGACTTAAGAAACACAAATTCATAAAAGCATCAATACTTTGAGTTGGAAGGGCCCTTAGGAATCATCTAGTTCCAGCCCCTTTGCCTTGAGCAGGGGCTCACACCCTTCACTACAACAGGCTACCCAAAGCCTGATCTAACACGGCCTGTCAAATTCAAGAAAGTCCTGCATAATTTCTAAAGTTATTTTTTAACAGTAAAATTGCTGCTGCTCTGTGACACAAGCAAACTAACACTTAATGTAACAGTAACTATTGCGTTCAGCTATGCATAAACATTAATATGCTGAAGACAAAAATTAAAAAATCCCCATCCTCATTGACCTATTCATGAGGCACACTGTTGGTAAAATGGTATCCTTTTTAACAGAAATGGCACACACAGAGAAACTAATGCTAGATGATATAGCTTTCCTAATGAAAACTTTCTGAAGACAACAAAAATAACCAGGACCCAAAATTCTGCTGTTTCCATGGCCATAGGACAAGCCCTTTTGGTCTCCTTGAACTGCTGAATGACAGGGGAAACTTATAAACCAAATACAATTGACCAAATCACTTATTGTACAACATGGTTGTGATTGTCTGGGTGACGAAAATCCAAGTGAACCCTCTTCTTCAAATGCCTGGCAGTGATGCTTCTTATTTCAAGGTCATGTCGATGCTATTTATTAAAGAAAAAATGACAAAGAACAACAACAAAAGATTAATGAGAGCTCTGAAAACACAGAGATAGTTATTTCCCCAACCCTGAGCTCCCACAAAGTGCTGAGTATCCTTATCTCCCATTTACTTAAATGCAGTAGTGTGAAATAACTTACATCCTATGCACCTCTGTGAAAGTACACATCTTAGTAAGTTCTGTTACTGTTTCACTGAAATTAACGACTACTTTTTCAGAAATTCCAATCTGAAGTGCATCAGGTGTGGGAAGATCTACTGGTGGAATGACATAACAGTGTGGCAGGAATGGGTATCCGTAAAAATGTTCCTACGCGTACAGTTTTGCTACTTAATGTCATCAAAACTTTAGAAGTGTTCTTTAGAGTAAGAAGTAGTCTTCATAAATGTTGCCTCAATACACAGTCTTCCTTAAAGAATACATAATTTAAAATTTCCTCAATATTTATGAACTGTTACACAATGGTTCTTCCACTATGAATTATTTCCCAATATTTCTTTTAAAGTAATGAAGAAGTGCAAGGAGTTGAACAAAATAGAACACAAGGGAGCATGACAATAGACAAAAGCCTTTGGAACAAAATGAAAGAGACAACAGAAGCAAACTAAGTGCTGGGCAGACTTCAGAGGCATTTCAGCAGAAAGCATACAGAAAAAAAGTCTGTGCAAAACAGCTGTTCTTAAGAGTGAAAGGATTTACATAAGGTGCTATTTCCTGAAGAAATTAGACAAGAAATAAGGGATATGATCACAGGGAAACTATTGCCACCTCTGAAGACAGATTCATATTCATGCAGTGAAAATAAATGCCATGACTTAACATTAATTTGGCCTTAACTATATTTATTAAACATAAATGTAAATTCTCTTCTCATATTGCCTTTTGCTGCCCAGCTTATTGTTTGAGAAAAACAGGAAAGCTTTTCAAGCCACAAAAGGCCAAAATCATACACAAACAGTCTTTAACATGTCGTTTTTTGTTCTTCTGTCACCTTTTGTTCTTACTTTGAAAAACAGTTCTCATATTGACTCCTTATAGAATAAAACAGTGTCTGAGAAAAAAAGAGATGAGGTGTAACATCAGTTCAAGAATCAGGAATTTAGCTTATGGTTCTAATCTGTGTATAAGGTATGACAGAGGGATAGCTTACTAGAGCCCTGTTTTTTTTTTAAAAAGTGAAAACCAAAGCTTCAATTTATGTATGCAACCTTTTGCTACATACACTTCTAATTATTTGCCTGTTTATTAATACTCATGTTATTGGTGGAATCTTTTGTTGAGGATTCAGGTTTACTATATACTATTTCCTGTACAGTGTGAGACAACAGCGTATTTCTGCATTTCTACAGACCCATCAGATGGGCAGGGAAAGCAGAGGCCTCAACCCTCCTGCCCTGTGCACACTGGCCAGGACACACACTCCACTCGTGGCAGGGCTGGCTCTCCTGACACTCCACCTACAAACACTGCCACCGATCAACAGCAAGAGCAGCACTGCAGGCTCTTCCATTTGCAGACTACAGTTATGGCATCAGACAGAGCAATGGCACACCAGGGGACTGACACGTTCCCATTTCCAAGGGAACAAGTCCATCTTTGAAAGGAAAAGACGTAAAGTTGCTTGAGATTTAACCAGGAAAAAAGTTATAAAACAAGCTGAGGAGCCGAAAAGCAAAGAGAAGGCACATTTTAAGAGTATGGCCCAGAAATCAAAGTAAAGATAAGACTTTTTAATCTCTGAATGAGAATAGGAAGTTTAAAATTTAGGATAATGCATGGACCCATCTTCACTGTGATCATGCTCCACTTTTTCTATCTGTTTTTAGTGTAATTTAATCAGATATTCTCAGGCCAATAATTATATCTATCCATGCTTGGAAATGGTTAAGGATGCTCCAAACACACTCCCAATGCAACACAAATATAACAAATCTTCAGTATATAACACATATATAAAGTATATGAAATATAACAAAGCTTCAATGCTTTGTCTGCTTGTACCACGTTGTTTCTGAATATTGCCATAAAAGTATTTAGGTCTCAAAAAAACTTTAAGGAGTCTACCCAGCCTCAGTTCCTAGCAGTATGGTTGTAAAGTAATGTTAAAATGTAATGACAGCATAAAGCATAAATTCTTACTCCTGCTCCACTGAAGCCATTTCTGGATCATTTGAGAGGCAGCTAGTTCTGCATACAAGGAAAAAGATGAGTAAACATTTTTTCTGTGTTGATTTCTTTCTCTTTTAAAATATGCCACCAAATTTGGGGATGTAATAACTAACTGTAGTGAGTATCTTTGATAGCACAAACACAAATGTTGTTTTTAGGAATGCAGGGATCTTATTGCCCCCAACACACATTAGTTTGAGTAACAAATTTTTAAGCTTTTTCTTTAAGTAGGGGAAGGGAAATGCACTACAGTGATCTCATACATCCAACAGTAACAATAATCAGCGATGCCTCATATGAGTATTTCATTCCCCTTTCACTTGCTACACTGCTGCCTCTACTATTTTAAATGGAGTACCATAAAAGCAGGTTTTTTTCAACAGAGTTCTCAGTGTCATATGCATATGTTTATATGACAGCATTTCATATACAATGCATTTGAAAATGTTTGAACAGAAGGGATAGAAGTTGCATTTCAAGGGTGGCTAGGCCTTTTAGTTTAACAAAATAGTTAGGTGGTATCAGATAAGTACTTTTGTGAATTTATTGCTTCTGAGGCAGTGTTAACTCCTAGAATCAAAAAGCAGTGGCCAGTGTTTTAGGTATTTCTCTGTAGTTGTTTTAGAAACTAACCTCAGAAGAACTGAAGGAAAATGTGTACTGCAAAAGAAGGAACTTTTGGAAAAAGTACAGCAAAGAAGAAGCTGTAAGCTGAAAATCCTGAAGTGCATAAGCAAAAGGAAGGTGACTGGAAAGAAACTTCAAAACTCAAAATCTTTTGTTACAAAAACTGCAAGGGGGAATGTTATACTAGAACCAACAGACACAGACTCCTCCGCAGGACTTTTGTGTACAATACTCACATGAGGAAAGTGCACTGTACACTTTCCAAAGCTCTGCTCAGTGAGTCATAGACTGTGCACTTCTTAAGGATTTCTTTGGTACTCTACACCGTATTTCCACATTATGTTCAAGTCAAAGCACAAAGTTTAAAGTATCTGATCACCACGTGCCCTTGGTTTGTTAAGTAACCATGGACAATATAATATTATTATCAAGTATTAATTCCCTGGCCTATCCAGCTAACATTGGAAAGACGGAAGAATTTACATACCTACCTTAACTGAGATAGCTAACCCTGATTTAGTGAACTGTAAAAAAAAGTTACAGAAAGAACTACCTCTTAAAAATTTTATAAAACATCCAACATAAGAGGAGGAGAGAAGAAAATGTTTAATGATCCATTTTAATGGAGTATGTAATATCAGTCATTCCCATGACTATAGAAAAAATCATCAAAACACAGCAAAAATTTTTTTTATAGTGTAAGGGTATAATTATTTATTACTGAGATTCAGCAATACAAAAGCAGTGAGAGGGGAAGTCAATTCTCAAATGGGGCAACTTACACAGTAATTGAAACTACAAGCTGCCTGTTGTACCAAACACAATGTACTACTGCATTCAAGCTATTCCTGTGAAACAACATAATGCCAGGATTCAGCTGAAAGCTATCTTACTTAGCTGTTTCTGAAGCTTCCCTCAGCTCTTCATCCAGTCTGCATGAGTAAAAGTTATTGATATAAAGAAACAGAGAAGCAAGCAGAGCATAAGAGTGAAGCAGAGCAATAGCAGAGCAAAGAACAAATACAGTACATGCTTTTTTAATAGGCACCCAGTATGATTTAGGACTAACCCTAAAACTCTTCAGTTCAGTATGATTCTATTTATCCCTGTGCTCAACCCACCTTAAATTTATAAATCCTTATTTAGCTCACTTGGAGGCAGAGACAGAAAGCAGCAGGGGTCTGAGGCATGCCCAGTGGACAGAGCTGAAAGCATTCAGTTGCTCTATCAGGTAATGTTAAACTAGCTGCAGCCTGGGCCAAGTCAAGGACATTTACAGTTCAGTGAGTTTTATTTGCAAGGGAGGCTGATCTCAACAGCTTGAAGGGGAAAGTAAGATGCCATGTCACTGCAAGTCCTCTCTCATTCAGCTGTTGAGGTCGCCTGCAGGTGAAAGGCTGTCACACAGATTCACTCTATTATGAGCAGCAGCAAGGGCTAGAAAGCAAGTTTTACCTCATTCTTCTCTTAATACACTTATCTTCATCATACCTTACAAGGTAAGAATGGATGAAGGAAGAGAAAAGATGTACAAGTTCATATACAACAATCATATTGTATAGTGCTTCACTGAAAACCACATAACCCAAATTCTGGCATAACACTATGTACTTTCTTAAGGTGGGATTTTTCTTGCCCATAGGTGGTATGCTTGTTCTTGGCAATTGAGCAATTATGAAGACAAAAGATGAGTTGCATTTTTGGGAATCTCTCCAAATTTGCAGAAGAAGGGAAGCTATGAACTGAACACTGCTCTTCTCCCTGTGGTATGGGAATAGCCACTCACTGATGCCATTTGAATGCACACAGCCACTAAATCTTCTTATTACAACATCTTGAAATGCTTGCCTCCAATGGGTGCAACTGTCATCTTTCCAGGTCATTCTTTTTCAGCAAAATCCTGATCTCTCATCTGGCTGCTGATGATGTGAAGTAGGCATTACCCTAAAACTCTCTAAGTACTGAAGTCTCTTTGGTACTACTGCTGTGATCATTTCACCTTTGGTCTGACAGGTGAATGGACTTTTTGAACACTCTTAATTTTACCGGAAAGAAAAAATGTCTGCAATGCAGATGTGTGTACTGCCACAGCATAACAGTAAAACACAGGTAAGGTTTCTATCAAAGGGAACCATAAGAAACTAAAATGTTTACAGGAATCAAAAGATAATTTGTTAGGGATGTTAGAACATTATGGACAACTCTTTGTCAGCTGACCAACAGCCTCTGCTCCACATTCTTATCATCACTCCACCTCTAAAGAAGTTACAGCAGCAGATGAACCTGAGTGAAAGTCTCTGTGACCCCCGATTTTGCAACTGTAATTTACTGTTTTCTCAACTGCTATCGCCAGACCTGAGCTTCCCACTTGCTCCCCAGAACTGCATCACCACCTTGGCAAAGGAAATTGCTTTACAACCACTGTGGAACAGGTGTGAAAACTCCTACCTGGGTTGAGGAGATTTATGACAACTTCAAAAGCTGTCAGTGACCAGTCATAATGAAAATACAATCATAGTTGCACATCTACTCTTCAAACTACCTTCTAGAATAGGCTATTCAAAACCTGGGACATTTGCTAAAGAGAACAATTTAAAAAAAATAAATTCCTGAACAGAACATCTTTTTAATAACAACTACATGAAAACCATGATTTTTTTCAGTTATGCTTTCAGTCTTGGTGTACCACTTCTTTTTGTTGTTTTCAGGTCTGAAAAAAAGTCAGTTGAGGTGAGCAATGCCAATCAACTTCCAACAATTTTTTAACAGATATTTTCCTCTGGAAATGTCTTCACATAAGCAGCAAGAACTAAGAAACTGTCTTTCAGCAGTTGTGAATTTAACCACAAGAATTGACAAGGCAAGGACTAGTAAACCTATAGAATTTCACTGGTCTTCTATTGATTAGGCTATTTTTTAATTAATGTTTCTGCTAAAAGCCCTGGATGACTGAAACTTAAAAACACTTCCATTTAAATAGAGGTATAAGTTATGAAAAAATACAGCATAGATGATATCTCAGGAAAGGCCAAACAATTTTCCCACTCCCCTAGAAGTAAATAGTTATTGTGTTTTGTGTTTCCCTTACACAGTGGTCTCCTGCCACTGAGTTTGACAGTGAAATGTTTGAGGAACAACACATAATCATTTTAAAAAGCATCAGGAAAGTGCTTTCTGTTTTTCTTACAGTCTTTAACACTATTATCAGTTTGTGGAAATAGTTTCCATTAAAACAAGTACATGCTACTGTACATCACTTACTTGACAATACTATCTGGTATTTGCACATATTCCATTGGAATCATCTCACGAAGCTCTGCCAATGTGTTGACGTACTGTATCTTACTGCTGAACTTAGAGCTGAAACACAGGAAAAAAGGTATTAATTGACTTTGTCCCCCAATGCTTTATGACATACAAAAACCAAATGAAGAAATGTAGTAAATGTATTAAAGAATAAAGCATTTGGATATTCATATTTCAATTACAGACTGAGAGACTGGACTGTTAATGATTAATGATTCAAACAATCCACCTGCCACAGCTAAATAAGGCTGGTAAGAGGCAAGTCCTGTGAGGTGTAATAACACTTTTTATCATGCCAGTCCTCTCTTACATAATGGCTCAAGTGTGAAAACTTCCCTGTGGGGAAGAACCAGGACTTTCACACAGAGCCTGAAGGCATTCATCTCTGACATAACTGGTGGAAGATTCAGCTTCACTGACATAAGAGGCAGCTCTAACATCTTAAAGATGGTACCTGGGCATTCCCACCTGAACTTGAGTGAATATACATGCAATGGATTCTGTGTTTTGTGGGCTTCCCCACTCAATGAAGACAGTGACCACAACTTTGACAAGACTGGAAACCTCATCACCAAGAAGACTAGAAGAAGAGGACCACGGAGATGCCATCAGGATCACAGAGTGATGATATTTTTTCTACTTAGTTTGTCTGTGCTTGTCATGCTCTTTTTCCTCTCCTCCCACCCACTCTATTTCTTTTTATCTCTCCCTCACAATTACTGCTAAATAAAAGTCTGTGCTTCAGCATATGGCCTTGTTTGCACCTTAACTCAGACAGAGTCAACTCTCTAATAATTTTAATAATCATATCTTAACGCAGTTCAGCTGATTATGAGCATACCATTATTAAGCCAGCATCATAAATTGTAATTCCTACATACTAGACAATGTGATTAGTTTTACAGTTGAAAGGAGATGTGTAAAAATTTGGAAAAGATTCAAATCCCTGACAGACTATTTACATATAAGAAGAGACGGGAAGCATTACTTGACATGGATATAATCCTAAAGACAGTTATCAAGGGATTGTAATGACTCGGCATTTCTATTTTACACCAATTCTCAATCAAACACAATAAAACTGAATTTCATCATTTATTCAGAAGAGCACAGATCTGATTGTGTCTATTCTTACTGCAGTGCCTTTCTATGATGAAATAATGTGTTTATTTCAGCTGTGCTATATGATTAATTTATTGCGCTTGTAAAATGATCTCTTGGAAAAAAGGCTAAATTGTTCAGAAAACACACTTAAAACAGAAGGCTATTTACTTGTCTAACCTAAGTTATTTGATAGGTGTGAGGTTATGAGAAATCTTTTTCATTTGGCTTATAAAGCAATTTTTCACATTTAGCTCTGATTGTATTTAGATCATCTTATAACATCAGCAGTAGTGGCAAGTTCATATTAACCATATATGCTAGGGAGGTCTTGAAAAACAGAACATATTATTTCTATTTACTGCTGAACTGCAGGTACAGCCAGACAACATGAAGCCTCTGAAATAGCTCTGAGCAGGTTACTGCCCCTCTCCTCAACAGACGTATCTTCCCAATAATGCAAAGTGAGACAACTGAACAGGAATACACGAAGGTGCTGTGAACAGCTGTTTAGGCTCATTCATTGTAATTTCTCTCTGCACCCAATTAGCATCACTAGGCACACAGAGTGGTCACATTTTAGATGCGAGAATCACTCACAACTGTCCAGTCAAAGCAGGGTAACATACAGATTCTTAGCCTTTTATCCAAATTGTTATCATAGTTTGCAGCATTAGCATTGCCATCTAAAGTAACCTGGAAAACGGCAAGCCAATCATAAGCTTCTAAAGATGGTGGGAAGGGATTAAAAAAATCTTTCAATGGGTAATTTTTCTTCCTGAGAATTCTTCTGGGTCCACTAATTCTACTACAGTGACTGATTTCTAATGCCTTCATGTGGGAGTCAGTGTAGGGGCATCCCAGACACAGTTTCTTTCTGACTTTAGGGAAAGCATGCTGCCAATAGTGGTAACTTTCCATCATTTAAGTATTTCTGTCAAACGCCAAGCATGTTTTACCACTTGAAAAAACCCTTTGAAATCTAATTTCTTACCTAACACACATCAAATAATTTTTGGCATTAATATCTTCAGGGATTCTAAAAGAGTATCTAAGATCTATATCTGCTACCTCTAGTTCTTTATTCTATATATTCAGTCAATGCTTTGTCAGTCAAGATGGGTCCCACACTCCACTGAATTATCTATCTTGCCAGTTTTTGAGGTAGAAAAAAGATAGAGCTGAGGTAGAATTGAGGGTAGCCCACACTCAGTCACTTGACTGCCCCTTACCATTTTGCTGTCTTTCAGGTTTTTGATTTCTACTGTTTAGCCCCACATCTCAGCTGATATACCATTAAAATTATGTTGCTTGACTTCAGCTATCTCACTGAAATCTCTGCTTGCCTTGTGGCCAATTAATTTCTTACTCTAAAATTGCCACTGTGCCTGTCATGGGTTCAGGGAACAGCTGAGGGCTAGCAAACTAAGCTATAGTCATTGGCTTTCAATCCAATCAAGTTTTTATCTCCTTACCTCCTGAAGAAAGGGAAGAGAACTCAATGTTCTTCTGTCCTTGGTAAGGGTCCAAATATCTCATGTCATCCTCCACAAAAGTCACACTAGCTATGTGTCCTGCACACCTTTTTCAGCTTCTATTTGCCCTTCACTTTCTTCTTGCACCAAGACTCAGCCTACCTGGCTGAGATGGTCTCTGGTGCGTCTTGTTCCACACTCCTAATATCAGCTTTGCCAAACTATTTAGAGCGAACATTTTCTCCTGTTTCGCAATGAAAAACCTCTAATCACTGCTGCTTAATACGGCTACTTTGAATAAATGACTAATGAATTGAAACAGACATGACTTTTAAAACAGACCAAACTCTCATTTCTGGGAGCAAACAGGATGGCAACAGAAATATCTCAGGTATGAAATGCAACTCAGCAAATCCTCGTAACTACTGCTGATAATTCCAAGTATTGTTTCCCTTTTACTCTGGTATTCTAAATAGTAACTTCCAGCTTGGTCTTTAAGATACCACATCTAGAAAGGAGCTCTGTTATGACATTCTGCCTGCTGCACTTTGGTAGCAATGGGACAACTCGTGCTTCCCCAACCCCATGTCACTCTATGAGGACAGAGCACCCTGGGACTGTGATGCCCACAGAGATCTCCAGTGTCTTCACCTGCAGACTGTGAGCAAAACTCCCCAAGATCTGTCATGACACAAGTAATTCTCTGTGCGGCTTTTGTAGCTGAAGCTTTCTTCTCTTGCCTGAAGCAACTCTCTTTTATATCTGCCAGTCTGCTCTCCCTGACTGCATACTTGCCTATCTTCTGCAGTAAATGTGAGGTCTTTGAAGATGGTAACTTTAAAAAAAATTGTTTTATTTTTCAAACCATTATTTTGACAGCATTAAACATTTTTTGAATCTAAATGCATTTGAACACCTCAGGGTGCAGGCAGTTCCTCTTGTATGCCCTATGAGCAGTAATGATATTTTAAAAACCCAGAACCACAGCCTAATCTTGTTCCGTAGCCAGGATTTATTAAATAAGGTGATTATAATTACATGCAGTCCCCTTTTCTATATGCCTTTTATCTGGATTCTGAACAAAGACTATTTTAAGGAACTGAATTCTCTGGACATACACATACAGGTTTAGAAAACCATGCCTATGACTTCCCCAACTAGATATTCATATTAATCACTTTTTTTCCGCTATTCACCTTTGGAAAGTGAAATTCAACTTCCAAAATCCCAACATGAGCTGTAAAATAAGCACTATTCAGTGAAATATTAACAGCCATGTTTGATGATTTAGGGTGCTTACATATTCTCAAGGACATAGAAAATCACAGGTATTTACTACATACCTTATAAAAGGTCGTGTCACAGCCAGAATTGTCCTGATAAACCATGATGGATGAACAATTATGAATGACTTCAAATTCTTCCGTAACCTAAGTAACAAAAGCAATAGTTTCTTAGAAAAACAGAAAAACCACAAAAGATAAAAAAAGATCATAACCAGTAAACCCTGGCATACAGGAGACTTACAGAAATGAACACTATTTAAAATAATGGCTGTGGATCAGATGGGGAAATACTGCTTACCGTCGATCAATCATCTGATAACATTTTTTCATCCAACCCAATCCAGGCATCCTTCTTCTTGGTGTTGCTCCGTTCAAGTAGACAATCATATAGTCTTCAGCTACCATCAGCTCTAAGGTACTGATTACATATCTGATAAAAGTACAGATGTCAGTGAGCATACACTTCGCACTGTCTGATTGATCCCAAACTAAATCAGGCTATTAGGAATAAATGTAGGCAGATTGAACACTTTATGACAAGACAGGCCTTTCTTTTCCTTTAAACAAAACCAAACATTTAGCACTGATCACCATGCTACCTGTAGATACACAACTAGAAAACCACAGTCTTACTGTGTCTTCAAAAATATGTGGCTTCCTTACAACAACAGTGAGTTTTCAAGTATCACTGGTGAATTTGCTTTTTCTTAAAAAGCAATGAAATCAGGAGATTTTGCAAGGGAGAACATGGCATCCCTGTGAAGTCCTAGGAACTTCTGAAATTAACTCTTGAGAAACTTCGATTCACTATTCTAATCACCAATTTTGTTCAATACAATAATAAAAGGTGTCAGAAGATACTTGTTTATACCTTATGTGATCCTTACAGTCCTGCTATCGAGTCTGTGACTGCAAAATACAAATACTTTGACACTCAAGCCCAAGAAAACCTGTCCATCAACCTGACATCTGATGGAACAGAGTACTCCATGACATACTGCATTTTGTGAGCAAAACACTCCCAACACCCATTATCATGCTCTTGGGGCCAAATGCATTCTACCTAGTGAGCACACTACTCATTCAAATAACAAGATGGTTTTAAATTCTTGTTCAGGACTATCTATGTAGATGATCCATTGAAGTCAGTACTCCATTTGGGAGCTGATCATCACAGGAATGTTCAAATTGTTCTCTCTACTATCTAGCCTCAAGGCATGCCTATGTAAAAACTAGAGTGCAAAACCACAAGTCACACCTTAAAAACCTGAATGCCTGAGTGCACTCACTACAAAAGGCAGCTCTATCCCTAAGCATAATGGCCCCTTTCAGAGTTGTATGGGAATGCCTCACAATCTAATCTGACCCTCAAATTCCTTAGGAGGCAATGTCTTTAGAAGAATTGTAGGAAGTCTACAAGGCAACATTAACTAGACCAGTTCCATGCATTTGGTAAATCCCATCCAAATCACTATCCCCTCAATGCATTCCACCGCTCATTCTTACCTTGCAGTTGTGCACTCCCTGCTTTTGCCCCACATTTGTGAAGGCTTATGTCTAACAGTAATATAGGAAAGCAATGGATTGCATGGACATTCTGATGAATAAAGCTTCATTTAATAGTGACTTCAACAAAGCTACTATTTGACAGGTTATAAGATTAGCCCTTCCCACACGGCAGAACATCTAGTGATTTAAAGGCACTTAACACTGAAACATACAAGTTTGTAAGTACAAATGTGTAAGTATGTATTAAAATACGATAAGACTTTCAGTTATGAAACATGACAGTCTAAAAATGTCAAGGGAGCAAGAGCTCCGTTGCAAATTATACCTATCTAATAATTTCTTGTTATTTTATAATAATAGCAATTTCTTCATCATTTGAAAAGATGGACAGAAATTTACTCATTGACTAGAACAACAGAATCACTCAGAAAGCAAAATGCTGGTTTTGTTTTCAAAGGGTAGTTTTTCAAATTGCGATTATTTTTGAAAATTTTAATCAGTGGACTGGCTTTAATCTGACTTCCAGGCAGCCACAAATTAAACAGTAGACTTTTTAAATGTGGTTCTGCGTTATCTACAAAAACTGCTGTAGACGCTATTCAAGCATTTTCACACAAATTCAACCCTTCAAAGATAATGTTACAGAATTAGTCAATATAAAAAATAGGAAGAAGATAACTGGAACTGTGAAAGGAATTCAGATGGGAAAGGAGCTATTGAGGACAGTTGTTAATCAGAAGCTAGAGGTAGCTTATATGCTACCAGAAACATGCTGTATAAAAAAAGAGATTCAGGGATTTGCAGGTCTCTCCAGATCCCTATATAATTCAACAGTAAAGAATTACCAAATATTTAAAGATATCAGTTACTGTATATAACAAACTGTTGTACTCTCTCTATTTCCATGCAGACCTAGAATGGAAAGAGCTGAACTTACTCTTTTTTCTTGTTTTCTTGGAGAGACCCAATGGCTACAAGCCTTAAAATAAGCTGCAAGTTCACAGCCAACATGAACTCATATGTATATTATTACTCCAGAAAAAGTGACTTACAAATCGACTTTGGCAATATACTTAAGCCATGTGGAAAAGGCTCTTAAGGCTTTCTCTGCAAAGTTAATTTATCACCACTTCTATCTGAACAAGGGTCTTGGGTGAAGACAAAGAACAACTATTGAATGTCAGTCATGGTTACAGTCAGCTTTGTTCCTTACTTATCAAGTAAAAACCACTGAAGTAATTCCTTCTCTTCTAAATCACTGGGCATTGGGGGTATCAGTTACTGTAGATGACACTGAGCTCTCAGAGGCTCGACCAGGCAAATGATACCAGTTGTTCTGACCAGAAACTGAAACACTGAGTCTTGATTTTCACACATAGAGACGATGTTAAAGGCACTGGCTGCCAACAAGTGCATCTTCACAGGCTGGAATATTAAGGAGACCTGGGTCTGTGCTCTCAGTGGCTTGTAAGCTGCAAATGGCAAAGGCTGGATCTCCTGCTGGCTTTAGATATTACTTACTGCATTTTAACACAGAAAACATTGGAATGATTGATTTTTTAAAAGCTGTAAGTGGAAGTAGCTGAAGGCATTTCAGGAGAGAGTTGCCTTCAAAATTTTGGGCTGTTGAAACAATTGCTATTAGGAATAATTTTCCTGTGATAGATTTGGGGTTATGTGGCCTAATTTGTGTCCTGCCCAACTAGCCCCTGCCACTTTTAGCTGAATCAGAAGCAGTTGGAGTCAGGAAGCATATTTAGAGATGCTTGCGTCAGCAATTGCCATTTATCCTGTTTTTAAAAAGCAAGTGTCAAAAAAGGCCCAGTAACTCCTAAACCAAAGACAGCATACACTGAAAATATGTTCAGGAATACATTATAATAATAAACAACGAACAGCGAAAAACAGTCTCAGCCCCTGGTGATTGTTCTCAGCAAGACCTGGAAATCATTAGTGAAATAGTGTAAAGACTGTAGCCCCAACAAGCTGAATATATCGCACTCCTTGGCTTTTAGAGAGATACTAATAGTCAGATTCAGTCCTGACAAATACACCTTAATTTGGGAAGGGGAGTAGGTAAAGGATACCAAAATAATACTCCACTGAGTAGTTTATCTAAAACTGCTATTTTCCTTGTCAGTCCCCTTCAAACGGCCAAAAGAACCTCTTAAGGAAAGACAGGTTACCTCTCACTGCATAATTCTGAGTACTAATTCAAAAGACTTTGTAAGATTGCTCACATATCACTCACAGGAAAAGATTTTCCATGACATAGTTGTAATCAGTTTGACTGCTGTCTGGCAAAAAGCATGCCGCGAACACAATAATGGCATTCAGGCCATCACCATAGTACCCTGTGGAAAAAAAACCGAAAAAGCATTTTTATCTTTGTCAAAGGCTTTTAACATGATAATTTTTTTTTAAATCCTGTAATAAAGCTACTATGTCTACTGCTGAAGCAATCCAGAATGCTTCATACCAAAGGTTTGAAAATATATGAATTATTATAAAGTGATAAAGAAAAGTTGGATAGTCAGCTAAGCTGAATCCTCAAAATTCACTCATAGAAAATTACCAGTAAACTTTTTATTGTGATCAGCAAAAAAACCTTCTAAGGCTTCTACTTCTGGTTCATTGCAGCTCTATGCCTATCATGTACTGAATGCTCACCTCAGACTGAGAAAGAAGGGGCTAAAGAAAATATCCTACATTTGTTGTCCTGCATAGTTTGGCAAAGTCTTGCAGTCCATTCTCAGGTGGCCTGTGCAGCTCCAATGGCTTTAGAACATTATAATTATGACTGAACTCCACTATCCCTTAAAAGCTCCTGGGGATCAGTTAAATCCTTTGCTGCAAGTTTTGTATAAATTACTTTTTAACCTTAAGTACTCCAGCTGTCCAATACTGGCATTCTTGGGCTGCATCACTGCCTAATGATAGCTGTTAATCTTCAAAGCTGTAGCACTACCATTTCAGGGCCCAACACAGTTGCTTAGTATCCAACAGAACATGTTTCTTTTTCAGGATGGATCAATGTCGGTTAATCTTCTCCACAATCCTTTGCAGATGCCATGGATTTTCTGTATTTATCATAAATAATAAATAAAAAACACTCTTGCATTTCAGTTGAAAGTTTTGCTTAAGGGATACATGCAATAAAGATGCCGTAGGAATGACTGTAGGTAGACAGCACTAGTGATGGATGCAGAGACAGAAGACAGATATACTTAGAGAACATTCAAAAACCTTCTGAGTCTAGAAAAAAGAGACACTGAGGGAGAGATCATAATATTTGTGAAGGAAACTTCAATTCCCCTCAGGAACATGTTTTTATGACAAAAATTAAAGGCTAATACTAACAACAATACTTAAACAACCTTTGCAAAAGGAGATTCTAAGACTTTTACTCTAAGTGCCTTCTGGATACTAGAGAGCAATATCTAAACCTATCTAAAGGGCTTATGGAACTCAAGTCCTGTTTTCAGCATGTATTATTAATCAGCTAGATTATTTGGAACTGTGCTGGTTTCAGCTGGCACAGAGCTTGTTTTCTTCACAGTGGCAAATACGGGGCTGTATTTTTGATTAGCACTGAAATCAGATGGCTGATAATATGGAGATGTTTTTGTTATTGCTGTGCAGTGTTCACAAAGCACCACGGCCTCTTCTGCTTTTCATACTGCCCCCCACCACTCAGAGAGCAGGCTGAGGATCCACAAGAACTTGGAAGGGGAAGGGGACGCTGCCAAGACTGCTGACCCCAAATGACCACAGGGATATTCCAGACCATATGGCATCATGCTCAGGAGAGGAATAAGGAGGAAGCAGGAGGGGACATTTGGAGTGATGGCCTTTATCTTCCCAAGTGTTTTATGTGATGAGGACCTGCTCTCCTGGAGATGGCTGAATACTTGCCTGTCTTTGAGAAGTAGTGAATTAATTACTTGTTTTGCTTCGCTTGTGTGCAAAGGTTTTGCTTTATGTATTAAACTGTCCTTATCTCAACCCAAGACTTTACTCATTCTTACTCTTCTGATTCACCATGTGGGAGTGAGTAACTGACTGTGTGGGGTTTGGCTGCCAGCTGAGTTTCAACAATAACAGGAAAAAGCAGTATTTCTCTCCCCCTCAGGTTTACAAATAGGGAGGACATTTCCTTCCTTACATAAATTTCATAAAATTTTAAAAGGCTTTATAATAAAGCAATCTGTCCAGCTGGCAAGCACAGGAATTTGGCAGTAAGAGCACATTATGGCAGGTGCATCCAGTAAATTACACAGTGCAGTTTGCAGTTCATGGAAAGCAAAACAATTATGTGCAGATGCTAACTAACCACACACAGAAGAAAAATCCACAGATAAATCGAAGCCACTTTTTCTCACACATGCTTGAAGAGAAGGAATGTTCACCCTAGGGACAAGCGTTAATTCATCACTAAAAGCTAATAAAAGCCATTTGCCCAAAATCTCAGTTAGCCTAAGCAAAGAAAATTATCTCTAAAAAATTTCTCCATCAGGATATATTGAAGACAATCGCAAACCTAGGCTGCCAAATCTCTCCCCTTTCCTATTTTGTAGCTACAACCTAGATTCTGTGTTTGCTGTTATCTGTCATTTGGTAGGGAGGAATGTTCAGTAGATCTCTGAATGATCAAGAAATGCTTGACTTGACTTCTATTGACTAATTTTAGTCAGAAACTATGATTATTCTTGAGATTAAAGAAAAGACTCCTAGCCCTCTAAACACTCCACTGAAGTATTGCCAAAGGGAACTTCATATGGAATGGGCCTTGCTGCCATAATGTAGAAACCGTTCGAGTTATCCAAAGTTTTCCATGTTAGGTGCAACAATATGATTTTGTTTCCTTGTCTTCAATCTGCCAATTCATAAATGCGGAATTTAACTCAGTCCTTAACTTACTTTGATTTGCCTAGATATCAGGAAAAATTGCCAGTTTAGCCTGCAGCAGGCTGAAATTTATTGTCAGATCTTATACTGTTTGTTTTACAATGACTAATGCTATTGACTAACAGCAAAACAGCCTTCCAAAAGTAAAAAAAACTAAATGCTCTTTTTCTTACGTTTGAGTGATCTATAAAATATCAGGCATATTATTTCATACTATGAAAGTTGAGCTGAATTACCTAGTCTCCCATTAAACACTGATTTTTCACAAAACCTGATATAAACATAAACTTCAACATCTAGTAGGAAATATACAAGTTTTTACTGCAAATGCATATTGACTAGTTTACAGCACACAAAAAAATATAAATAAACAACATTAGCAAGGCCCAAAAATATTTTGTGTTTGCTTCCTAAATTATGCCATCTGGGTATGTTTGCTAAATTGTGTCTGAGGTGTCATCACATTCATAAATCTTTGATGGTAGTGTTGTAGTAGAAAAATTCATGGAGCCCTTAACATCCATAAACCAGTCCCTGGTGAAATGCTACTGACAACTATAAATGGCAGAAAAATAGCATAAGGTGAGTAGCCAAATGAATGGAAGCCCCAGAGAAAGGATCTTTCTTTTGCCACTCTACTTGTTTAGATCTGTGCAATCACATACATCATTCAGCAAATCACAGAGCATTATACTTCTTCCCACAAAAGGTTTTGTCAAAACTCAACAAATAAAGTTTTCAAAATTTTATTTTGCCATAGGTCAAAAGCTTTTTTCCTTGCCTCAGACAGTTTTACCCTGCAATGATCAGATTGCTCCTGACACATATATGTCAGCATGCTGTTTCCAAAATAGCTTTGAATTTAAAATTCTTATTAGTCATTGCCCCACTGAATTTAAAGCCTGGCTGACTTCACCAAAGCTGAAAAATAAATTTTCTCTCCCCTTGTCAATATGATAATGGAACAAAAATAAAAATAAATCATGATCAATAAAGCATGAATTTTTTACATCAATTTAAAAAATTCTTATAGCTGCTCCTACCTCCATGTGAAATGACTTTTTTGTATGGTTCAATGACTTTCATATCAATTCTCTGTTCTTGTTCTCCAATAACCACTGTTCTCCACAACCTGTTGTCCTCTCGCTCCTCTTCAGCAGAGTACTCGGGGATTGATTCAGACTCCTCCAGGGAAGCATCCTTAGCAGCAGTCTGCTCTTCTGAAAAGGAGAACTGTATTTATTACCTCTTCCTGTTAAAGCTCTAAATTTTTGCTGTTACATACATTTGAGATGGATGACGGAAATTAACTGCATTTTTACTGTTCTGGTATAAATAAGAGCAGAATGACACATATTTGAAGTAAACTGTTCTTTCTAAAACATTATTCTGTCTCTGCAGTCATAAGAACAGAATTTGAATTGCAAGTCAAAGCGAGGTAACAATAAAAAAAGATAGAGTGAGATACATAATGACATACAAAAGAGTACATAAAAAGCTGCAGGCATTCTATTTGAAAATACTAATGAGATCTATGAGAATTAAGAATAAACTCAAAGGAGCAATTTTAATTGACAAGAACGAAAGAACACAATGTTTCATAGGTGCCCTCAAACCTTTCTATGTGTTGGGTTATGTACAGATGTGCCTCTCTGATTAAGGCTTCTTCTTGAACTACAAGACTAATACAAATCTAAGTATATGATCCTCAAAAAACATTAGTTTATCGTAAGAATTAAAAAAGCTATCTATGAAATCAGGAATATGATAGTATACGGTATGTATACCACATATATCTACACAGAAACTACAGGCACATATACATACATCTACTAACTATTACGTGGTAAAACTGAATTCTCCAATAAATCCTACCAAATTTCACCAGATCTGTTAGAAACAACAAGTTTCTCTAAGCCCACAAAAAAAGCTTCTAAAAAAGATAGGCTGAGCACATATTTACTGCTACAATAGGACTAACAAAGTCTGAATTTCTACCGCTGCCTGTCTTGTATTTTCGGTCCCTAATACAAAATATTTTTACAGAATTCTACTGGCAGAAGGTGGCCCTCTCTGAGGTAGATTCTCTCATGTGCAATGAAATCTGACTCTAGAAACAATTCTCTACTTAGTTCATGCCTGATGGAATCCTGAAAGAAAGGAGGAATATTTTCACCTCTCTTCTCACTGTCTAAGTAGCCAATGAATTAAAAACATACTCGAATAAAATTGTATTAATGGTGGAAACAGGGATGGAAAATCAAAAAATATATACACATGCAAAGATAGCATAACCATGCAAGCCCTTTTTTTCCTTAAGAACTGCAATTGAGTTTGAGGAGATCTAAGATTGGAAAAAAGGACAGTCTGACAAAAAGTGGGGTTTTTTCAAGTATAGTATTTCAAATTCGTTTAACAGCTGTTGCTCAGCAGATTATATACGGAGGAACTGAAGAACATTTTCATGCCTTTCTCAGGGCACAAGGCTCATGACATTTGAAATACAATGTATTCTGTGACACTAGGAATAAGCTTACAAAATGCATAACCCCACTAACTCCAAACACAGGTATCTTAATGCAGTTTGCATGTTGTCAGTTTTGCAAAGGTACTGTTGGAAGCACTATGAAAATTACATGCATACAGTCAAGTTATGCAAACTTTGACAGGCCATTGCAGGGCAGCCCATTCCTGTATCCTGCATCCTTATACAGGGTCTCCACAGGACAATATTATGCAGCTCAGGTACTTTTAGAATAGACAGATGGGATTATCAACACAGCCTACGAAGACTGACTGGTCAGCTGATTGCTTGTGAAGTACAAAGAACACGACTGGGACAGAGAAGTCTAGCTGGCAGGACAAACTTTAATAAAAAGTGCCTTAACTGATACTCATATATGGTTTTCAGGAATGAAATTTTTATGTCATCTAAATAAATAATCATAAAAAGCTCATTTCAGAAACTAGCATGGCTTGTAAAGGGAATGTTGGAACGTATGGTATTAGTGACTACAAAGCCACACCCCATGAAATTGATGAGCAACCAATCTCTAAATTAGTCAGGCGCTAGTTCAAGACAAGTTCTTTAGTATTTCTGCTCTCATCTTTCACACATATTGCAGTTGTGATAATTGTTCTTCACCATTCATTCGAAAAAATGGGTCTTAGTATTAACTTAAAATAAAGAGACATTTTTCAGTGATGAGGTGTACTCCTGAACAATGGTAACAGTCTTGCTTTTCTCAGTTGTCGTTTGTAGTTCAAAGGGACCTTCAGCAGTCTGATCATGACAAAAGTCACTGCTCCTTCTGGTCTCAGCAGCTATGTTTTTCTCAGTATTTACTTTTCTGGGTTTGGCAGCAGTTAGAAACATTGAACCGTGGGAGATTGCTGGTAACATCATGATGAGTGCATACCAGCTAATAGTAGAGTACAGGAGTACAAAGATAACAAAGGCTATTTACCATGCAAATAAGCCGTTCTGCACTGGTTCTTATGACTATAATCTTAGCTATCAGATTAACATTACACGTAGCCAAATTCTTTTATTTCTGGCTTATTTTGATAAAATGCTGCGGGTTTTTTTGTTGGTGGCTTTTTTTTTGGTATTTTCTATTCTTTTCATGGTCATCTCAGTGGAAGATATTTTTACTATTAGATATCTAATAGCTAATTTATTTTAGCTATCTAAAATAGAACTACACAACCGTATAAATGTCACCAAAACCAGAGGGACCCTGAGCTCTTCACTTAAGAGTCTGCGGAAATTGGTCTGACTTAAGAACTGAACAAATCATCACATGTAGAAAGCAGGAAAAAAAAAAAAAAGAAAGAAACACTGGGAGGAAAATGCCATCAATACAACTGCTACCAAAATCACTGGAGTTAAATTTAATTACTTGAGGGTTTAAAGTAAACATCTGTTCTACTGCAGACAAGACTTTTTCTCTCACATGGTGGTCACAACAGTCAAAGCATGTGAGCCTGTGTGTGTGTGTGTTAGTTTTAACCTTCACTATATAATATTCCAACTATCAAGCAACTCATCACCACACTCTGCATCTACCCATAAGGAAATCAGCCTCCTCAAGAGAAGTAACATTAGAGATGCTAATGCACGATTGATTAATGCACACAATAATGCCTCTTTGGCAATACCACTTAAAATAATGCAACTGCTCTTGTATGCTACAGCAACCTCACTAGCACTAGTGAAAGTAAATGCATGGGAAAGTTCAGTTTGAACTGATCAATTTTTAAAGTTTCTTTCTGCTCTCAGCTGTAAAATGTTCACACTTGTTTTCCCCTCGAATAGCTTGTGATCTGCTTGTATTTACATCAGCAATGACAATTCTTACATTTTTGTCTTTTATAAGGTACTAGCAAGGAACAGGGAACACCCTATTTTGAACATAATGAAACTAAGTAAACTGAGTAAAACTTCTACATCATATTTCTCCAAGAGAAAATCATTAATACGTGAAGAAAGAGTGAAGTTTCTATTGCACACTTCAGGTTGCATCTATATTGTACAGCTAGCCCTGCTGAGAAAGGACATTAAAATTAGTGGAACAAGGAATTCTGTTCTTCCATCACCTGAGCTAGCTTTATTATGCTATCCATATACCCTCCATATCTCAGCTTTTCAAACATGGGAATCAAGAGCAGACCTTTCTTCCTGACAAAAGACCTCTCAGCACACTGTGTCCACCTCACTTATATACTACAAGATCTTTGGTGCAGCCAACATATTTCACACAAAGTTATATTCCTAAATATGACCAATGTAACTGTAATCTAGAGCTGGCCAGAGATGCAAGAAGCTGCAGTTAGCTACAGCTAGCTACAGCAACTGTCAGCTGCTCTCTCCTTCTTGAACAGCTGTTTTCAAACAAGTCCTATGGTACTGGACAAAGACAGGACTTTGAATTTCATTCTCCCTACATAGCTCTTCCTTTATTAATTCAGCTGAACTATTTCTTTCTGCACTCTGAATAAACAGAAGGATAATACTTTACACAGGAGGAATAAAAGTTAAAAAAAACCAGACAGTAAGAATACCTGGATGCCTAGCATTGATGAACCCCACATTTACAATCTAGAATATTACCTTGTCCAGCGTATTCAAAAGAGTCAACTTCATCAGGAGTGTCAAGGTCATCTACATTAATGTCAATTTCATCAGGTGTATCCAAATTATCATCAGACAATATAGACCCTTCACTCTGGTCCAATGAGAGATTGATATTCGGAGCAGTGAGCTTTATTCTTCTGGGCTGGGAACCATTAAGATCAAGCGAATTGGGAGGTTCTGAATCAAAGGAAAAAAACACAAAAAAAGAGAAAAAGAACTGTATCTACTCCACATACAATTAATCTCCCAAGGCACTTGGAAACTACCTTTAAACACACTGGGACAGATAATTCTAGTAACACCATTTAAGACCATCTAACACAAAACACAAATATTAGCATTAATGTTTAATGAAATGAAACAAAAATCTACAGAAGCAGCAAATGTGGTTTAGAGCTCTTAAATTATGCTAAATCCAGATTCACTCTTTTGCAATCATCAGACAAGAAATTAGGTTTTGAACATGCTCTGACCCACAATATTTAAGAGTTTAAAGGGCAAATACAAATCATTTCAGTTATGAATCAAGACATTGCCGAGTTCTGGGAAAATCTGTATGAGTTAAAAGCCATTGTAAATATTTATTTTCTTATGCATTCAGTGCTGATTTACAAATACTTATATCTTTAGCTTTAACTATATAGGACCTTTCTAAATACAGTAACAAATAAAAAAATCTGAGTCTCTTAATCAGTCTAAAACAGAAGGAGTAAAGGAGTACTCAACAAGATGAGAGCTAGATATACCTTTGCTCCTTGCCTCTGCCTTGTATGGCACATTTCAAGTTGTTCTGTCTAACTTAGTTCACTTAGACAGAGGTCAATTACAAAATAAATAATACAGACTATAAAAACTTTACAAGAACCAAACAAGTGGTAATTATGCCCAAGAGAAAATGTCACACTGTAATTATCATTTCTCAAGTGAAGAAGAAAATTGAATAAATAAAGCAAACTCAATGCTTTTTTCTTTTTAACACTGAACTGATTCTTTATCAGCACAGAAATATCATTCTCACTGCATAATTAAATGCCACAGGAGTAAGATACAATCAAGAAAATGAGCAAGAGCTTCTCTCACCAGGTCTCATCTCCGTAGAACTGGGGCTTAGTACACCCTCAGCTAAGGGGATGTCCATTCCCACATCCTCTTGTACTAACCTGTGAGGTAAATACAAAGTAAGACCTTAAAGAGATGTACATGATCTTATACAGAACTGAAATTTCCTCCAACATAGCCAGTAGAAGTCTGATTACAAAACTGATGTTGCAAACAGCAATATTTCTCATTTTACACAAATGAAGTTGGTCTTTGGTTATCAAGCAAATGGGAGACATCATTGCAAGGAGCTGCAGCTACTCTTTGTAAAACAGTATATTCATGACTGCATACACGGTTGCTGTAAAATTGAGTAGGTTTCCCCTTATTTGGTATCTTACAGCAATTCTGATCCAAACCAGTAATACTGATGCAGGTAATCTGTCACAATGAAAAAGTTCAGAAAGCAAAAAAGTGAGAACCAAAACTACATAACAGATTTTCAAAGACTAAATTGTTGCAAATATCTTACCTAGACCCCATTTTTAGGAAGATACTAAGAAATTACGTTTAACATACATACATACATACATACAGACATAAGACAAGGAAAAGGCACTAAATGGTGAAAATAGCAACAAAGACAGTTAAATGTTTAAAGCAAGTTGACTTGAACCATTTTAATACCTACTTGTTATTTAAATATTTTACTAAATACTTGCTGGAAGAACGGTTCAACCACAAATAGGAAACAACATCTTAAATTTTCAGGACTCTTTTAGCAGCTACCAAATATCTGCAAATGTATGACTTCAAGAGAGCTTCATTTACTTTATCATAATACTTGTAGCATTTTATTCTGCACTACTATTCCAAAATCTGTTTTCTTTTTTTTTCCCTCACAAAAGCTGAAGAACTGACCCTTCTCTGAATTTTGACCAACAGAACTGTGATGAGATCAAAGCTGATAGTTTTCCCTGCAACAGCTAGCTATGTTTTGAATGATTCAACTGATTCAGCTAAACAGATCTGAACAGGTGTGGCTTATTGCTCTTGCAGTTTCTTCCTGCCCTCACTTTCCCAGTGAGGAGGACGATCCTCATTATTTGATTGCGTCCAGAGAAGATCTTTTGGTCAATAACTGTATCAAAGTAGGAGTATAGTTTCTGTGATTTCTAGTAATTTCATATAAATTGTATATAAATGTACATACTTAGGGCTGCCAAAGACTTCACTGTGCCTAAAGTTGAAAAAGACCTTTACTTCAAGCCCCGTGACATCAAATTCCCAGTACAGACCAGCAAACTAGTGAACTCCCAGTTTTCCATGAGACCATAGAGAACACAGTTGAAAGCCATGGTCAAACATGTTTGGGCTGCTCAGCTTACAACCAAGACTTGTCTCTCAATAAAAACTGATTTTATTAATTTTGATTTTATCCCCACATACTGTATGTCTTTCATAAACACAGAGATGAACAGCTTAATGATTTTTACAAAACATGTCAATTCTGGAATATGTTTAATTACTGTCAAAGAAGGCTTGAAACACTTTCTCTTAGAATACGCAACAGAATAGTGAAGAAATTTGATCAAAGCATCCTGTTCATTAATAAAACGAAGGCACAAATTGCCTGCAAGGTACCAGTTCCTTTTTCCCCCCTACTCTGTACAATTATCTGTATTCAGAAGCACTGAATACCACTACAGCTTACACAGATAATGTGAATAAATCATTAGAGTATTTGGCGCTTTTTTTGCCCTTTTTTTTTTGTTTTTATACAATCCATAGTAAAATATGTGTAATGAAGTCTGATTCACTCAGCTGAACTAACTAGAGAGAAATCCTAATTAAAAAGAAGTGCTGTAACTAACAGCTGGCTAAGGCAAATAACTGTAGTGGAAAGGGTGGGGGGAAGAGTATGAATATTTCTAACCCATTTTAAATTTAGATTTGGATTTTATGTGGGGCTTTATTAACCCTTAAAAAATAAAACTATGAAGAGTTCTTCAATTAAACCAGCTCAGGATTAGTCAGATGATGACTTACGGGTTACTTAAAGGTTTATATTTTGGTTGGAAAGAATAGAATTTTGGTACTGTCATTCAAACAATTAATTTGTGGTATATCTTACTGCTTTATCAGACCAAATGGGAATTCCTTACCTGCACAGCCTCTGGAAATTACTGGGGGAAATTATTTGAAAGAAAATATTCAAAGCTGTGTGAAGAGTAAGGTAGAGCAGGACAGTGAAATTTCAGGCTTTCAGTATTAAAAAGAGACACTTTTCTCTGTATGAAACAAAAAAATTGTTTAAGAATGAAGATCATATTTTCCTCTGTATGAAAAGAGCATGACTGAGTTTCATATACTTTATGCCTACAGAAATAGTGACAATTATAACCTGAAAGAAAGCAATTTCCCACAAGTACTTAATTCACAAATTTAGAGCTGTGTAACATTATTGTAATGCCCAGAACAGAATGATCCTAAATCATTATGTTTCTGGGATAACCTCTGCTTTTCTCCCTGTGGCATCTTCTTTTTACTTTTTTTTTCAACACATATATACTTGAGTTGGTATTGTTGCTGTCTCTAGGGCCTCTTACACTTTCACAACAAAATTCTGAAGTTATTCTCTGCTTTCAATGGGACTCCTGCAGCTGAGTTAAACCAGAATTTTTTATCATATTTGTGAAGAACAGTACGTTTCTAGGTATTAAAAGCTGCACATGAAACACTTGTTTGAATTTCTTATAAAATTCAACTACAAGCTGTATACTCAAAAAATATCCCTACTACTAGATTACAGTTAAACAGTATCAGAATTTGTTGGAGAATTTCTAACTTTATTTTGCTGACACAGTGTTTTTAATGTCAAAAATCTGTACTGTTCATATTGGGTTATTAAATTTGGAAATTAAGAGTCTCTGGTCCTACAAGAGCTGGGTCAAAGCAGGAATTTAAAAAGTCCAGTTGCCAAAAGCATTGCTGACGCAAGGTTCTCCATTTTATTCAATTACATAAAATGTTATTGCCTTTCAGAAGCTTTTTAGCAGAGATTAAGTCCTGGGTTTTTGGTGGTTTGTTTTTTTCTTAATTGTGTCAGGTTCTTATGTCCTGTCAAAACAGTCAACAGGCTTTTTGGAGAAGAGGAAGTCTGCCCTGGGAGCTAGTCTTATTTTTCCAAATATTTTGTGCTTTACCCACAGACATTAAACATTCCTTGCCAAACACACACACCTTAGGTTCAGTGAAAGTTCTTCATTTTCATATGCCACAGTCAACATTTCACTCATAAATTAATGGGCAATACAGGCATATTTAAAACCATATTTAAATGTCTGTGATATTGTGCCCCAAAATATGGCTTCAGAATTGCTGTCACTAAGAGAATGAGGAGGATATGGATGAAGATTGTTTTCTACAGACATGGCTTCACATTTTCTGATGGATTTTGAGAGCAGCTCATGGATTTATGCTGAGCAGCTCAGCACCTTGCAGAGTAATTTTTGGGTGTGCAGAAGCTCTCAACAGATCTCAGCAGGAACCCTAGCAATGGAAGTCAAATTCCAGAAACTTTAAAATATGCAGCTACTTCCTCTTCCTTTCCCACAGACTATTTCACATGCTTTCAAAATTCTGGCTTATAAAATTCTTTGCCTTGCCATAAGGGTGCAGCATGGATGATGTGGGCAAAAATAATAAAGAAAGATTTTTTTTTTTGATCCCCTTTTTATGAATGCTTCTATTGAAGAAATAAATTAAGTTACTTTAGAAAGCCCATTCTAATCAGGTATGATTTACTGGATTGATAAAAAAGGGATCTTGGAACAGAGGTCAAAGTCAATTAAGGTTTTTTGTGTCATAAATGACTTCTTTTATGTTGTACACAGACCAGTCATTTAAGGATCAGCTGCACTGGGAATCAAGTTACTGATTATTTGCTCTGATATTCAGGTCTATGATCTTGTTCAGAAGCAGCTGAACCCCCTCGTTTCTCAAAGGCAGATCAGAGACAGATACCAAATTCATTTGAAAGGAGGAGAGGCAGGAGGCTGAAATACTTTCACTGCTCTTTTTTTGGTTCAGACATTCTTACAGCTCAATAAATTAATAAGCTTTAAATAATTCTTAATGCCCTCTCAAATCAGTATTTCTCAAAATTAAAGTTATCCTTCCTGACTTTTCTAGGTACAGCAGCATTCTGCTATTTTGGAAAGAGCAGCTTTGAATATTCACAGCAATATGTCATAATCCCTATGGGCTGTGTTGCCTCACCCTTGTGTCATCTGTGATCTATCACCAGTTTCCCAAGTTGCTCTGCAGCTATTATTATCAAGAAGTCAATTTCTGTAGTCTAAAACAAGATATGCTTGTAATGCACTGCTCTGAATAAATACCTACAACGTGCAAAAGAGATTAACATTAATCCAGTTGTGACTGTCATCATAATTTATTCACCAGCTGGACTTCAAAATATACACATCTTCTCATTTTCTTTATTCATCATTGCAGATGTTTCATCTGAAGTGGACCCCACCACTGCCAGGCACTTTTCCTAGATAAGTAAATCATGCTTCCTCCATGCTGTTCCCTTTACATAGAGAAATAATTTTATTCTTAAATTTTCACAAGATACAAAAGTTTTTTTATAAAGTTTCAAAACATGATGAATCAAAGAAATGACATGGATGAAATCACCTTTGTGCATATTAATACATGGTTGGTTTGGATACCAAATGTGAAGAGTGGAGATGAAATGCAGTGGAAAGGTTATTCAGAGGCTAGACATTTAGGCTTTTTTCATCTTCTCAAATTCCACACATTATGCAGGTATACTCTGGTTTTGGATGAAGTAAGAGTCCTGCTGATAGCCCACTTTCTCACTAATTTTGCAGAAAAATGGAACTGCATTGAAGAATAATGTAGGAAGTGAAATTTTAGGTACAAAAACAAGTAGGGGAACTTAAACTCCTTGAGTTACTTTTTCAGCACACAAGCAGCAGAGAGTTCTTCTCCTTTGAACACATCCCATCCCCACCCCGTGACACCACCCTTATGCAAGTACTGAGCCCAGGAAAATATAGAAAGGAGAGCTTGAGGGACTGGATATGAGAATATTTTCCTTGGAAGGTATGAAAAAGCCCTTGGCATTTATCCAGTAAAGCCTGTCTACTGAGTCTGAGCACAGCTCTGTCTGAAAGTGCCTTAGCATTAAGGAGGGTTAAGTGTTTTGCCAGAGTATGCAGTATCTTGTGTAAACCCAGCTCTGGCCTGCTTGATGGGTCTCACATAATTTTGATCACCCCACCTGGAAGATGTCTAACTTCTTTCAGACAAAACAAGAATTCCTTCCTACTTAGAAGCAAGTAAAAGCATTAGAAGAACCTAAAGCAATTGTTCAAACACTCCACAAACTGCAATTTACATCAAGGGTGGGTATACACAAAATGTTTTTTTAATTGCTCCATTCCTCTTCAGTTTACAATTACAGAAATGCATATAAATTTAGAGCCAAAATATGTTACCAAATACATGAGGGGTGTTTTGCTACCACCCATCTCTGTAGCTACCTGTCACTGTTTAAGCTGAGCTGGCAACTAAGCATCTCAGAGACCCTCCTTCATTTTTCTCCACCCCAGTGGGATGGGGTGGAGAATACAAAGTTAGACTTGGGGGTTTAGTGAGGAACATTACAATTGCTCAGCACTCACCAAGCCATGCCACACTCCATCCCCGAGCCACGATCAGTCCCCCGTTTGCTGGGTAGCTCCCCAGATCATACACCAGGCACGACGTTCTATGATCAGCTTGGGTCAGCTGTTCCAGCTACGCTTCCTCCTGGCTTCCTACGCACCTGCTCGCTTGCAGGGCATGAGACACCAAAACTGTCCTTGACTTAGGGCAAGCATTACTTAGCAGCAACTAAAACATCAGCATGTTATCTACATTATTCTCATACTGAATCCAAAACACAGCACTGTACCAGCTGTGAAAAAATGAACTCTATGCTAGTCAAAACCAAAAACCAGGACACTACTCCAACATTTATCTCACCTCATATAAAAGAACAGCAAAACCCGTTCTGTCAGCACAATTAAACACTACACATATTATTTCATTTTTAAAAATTAAACTGTTTTGCTGTTTCACATTTATATCCAAACAGCACATCTTTTGTATTCTGTCATAGACTTCACACTTGTGGCTTGTAATTTCTGAGCCATTTCTGTTCAGAAAAGATATTACAGGTTTATAGACCACCACCATCACTACAACAGCCTTCTTTTTATAAAAAGAAAGCAAATGTCTACTTCCTACTTTTACTACTTGGAGTGCTCAGAGACGAAAGTCAGTCTGGCCATCATCTTCCAGCTGTAGATGTAACTCCATAAACTGTTATAACTGAGATGTGTTATTTCTGAGACCTTTAACACTACTAGACTAACAACAAATCCTAATATAATCTACATGTGTTTGAGTTTTGATGCTTGTCATTCCAGGTTACACAGGTAGCAAAGTTCTGCAAAGTCAGAGAAATGTTGGATATACTTCAGTATCAACTGTGTCTACAGCCAAAAGGAGATGCTTTAGGAAATGCAGTGTTAAAATAAGAATTTCAGAAATAACAACTGACAAAATACTGGGCTTTAGTGTGAAGAAACTTTGATGAAAATACACAGGAAGAAATAGAGAAAGAAAGCAAGAACATTAGTCCCCAAAAGCCCAAAGGAATTGTGCACTAAGAGACAAAGAAACCCATCAGCATATGTACCCACTAAACCCAAAATTACTTCCTCTAACTAGTCCCCTGGTACAAAACTTCCAGACAATAAACACGAATTTATGCAGATACCTATTCGGAGATAAAAGAGACTGCAGTGTGTTTTTTTTAGGTTCAGCAGAATTAATGATCCCTAAACTGTAGAAGAGTATGCAACAAATCAAAGTGACATACACTGTGCAAGATTTAGTCAGTATCAGTCAGAGATTATGCTTCAGCTCTATACACATACCAAGAAAATGAGCATATTGGAAGGAATCCACTCCAGGATATCTGAGACTATAAAAAAGTAATTACTTTTACTCACAGCTGTGTAAAATAATTATACTGTATACAGGTGACTAGTAAAAATGGATTAATTTTATAACCTCCCAAGACCTGAATTTAGCAACCATATGTTAGAAATTAGTGGTGTTTCTGTTGCTATTTATTTTGTAGTTCTTAATCACAAATTAGTTTAGGAAAAATCTATAGATTGAGCACTATAATTTATGCATAGCATGAGACTTTTATTCCCACATCTGTATGAAAAGGAAAAGAAACTAAAAAAGCTGTGGTGGTTTGTTTGAGCCAAAAGGTTTATTAATCAACATCTGTGCAAATGCTAACTCATCATTGTCAAACTGCTTGCTGCCTAGTAGATTACATACTCATAATCATATTTTACAGAAATATATGTAATTTATGAAAGCCACAGAATAAGCCATTGCTAAATATTAGCAAAATTCATAAACTCCTTGGTTTTTATACTTCAGTTTTCATGTCTAACATTTTACTCCATTTTCAGCGTGGGAGTTGAATGAAAAAGCTAGGCATAACAATAAGAAGTAATATTCTTTTTGTAGAAAAATTCTTATACAGCCACAAGATTTGAAAACATGTTAAAGTTCTCACTTAGAGCTAGTGAATACATTTTTAACCATTCTTTATTAAAACATTTCCTAGTCTCCAATCAAATTAATTGTTTAGCGTCTGTTTATCTATGCATCTTTTCCCTTGTTCGTATTTTTTAACTTATACTATAAGCTTCATTTTATTCCAGGAAGCCTGTCAAAGTGGTAGGCTCTCCTCGCTCCTTGCATCAGCTTAAGACTGCTAAAAAAAAAAAAAAAAGTTGCTATTCTTAAGCATATGCTGCTGCTTTCACTGCTGCTAGGCAGGCACAGGCTGTCTGTCCTGACCCTTTGCCAGCTTCCTCCCTGTGTCACAGCACAAGAGAAACAGGAAAAACCATGGAGGGATGCAGAGAGCCATGAAGGGACAAATCCAAGTAACAGGGATAATGGATTTCACTAGGCTATTTCATCAACCTTATGTACATGCCCATGGATCAGGAAGGCCTATGAAAGAGATCCAGGGCTCCAGCCTTCTTCAATTACATGTGACTTCCAAACACATGAAATAAAAATGCATCTTAATATAAAATGAGGGAAATTGGAAGTTCCAAACCTAGATGTCTTGCCGAAATGGGGACTTAGAAATGCAAGCCAGACTGATGCTGTTGGCAGCAGGTCCCAGAGTCTCCAAAACCACCTAACTTCATGGCATGAACATGGACAGGAGACAATTAGGTAGGTGGTGCTTTTGGAATGCATACAAATAACAGCACTGTCTCCAACTATGCCCCTTACAGAGAAAGGAAGAACTGCTAGGTTCCTAGTATTACCATTTTAATAACATTCTCTTAAGACAATACTCTGTGTGCAAAAGCAGAGAGTAACAAATCCTAAGGCAGAAGTAACATATCATTTAACACCTATTTCTTTGCTTAGCATTGCACTTGTATACCACCACATAGTTTTGCCCTAAGAGCAGGGGTTGTTCTCTGTTAGGTGCCTAGATCAATGCTCCTTAATCTTTATTGAAACAATGGAAAATCACCAGAATTAACAACACAAAGTTGGAGAGTTTCTGTGGAGTTTATGGGTGCTCCTCCATCAATATTGAAAGATCACAAGGTCCAGCAATATGCTGTGTAGGTTCAAAGCAAATATTGTTAGCATTCTACAGATAATATTCCACATATCTGGATGATCTGTTAATCAACAACCACTCTTGAACAAACACTACAAATGCAACATGGTAATGCCACCAGAGAAAGTGGAAATTAAATCAATCTGATTCAAAAGATCTGTAAGTATAACCTGAGAGTAGATTTTATTTTTTAATTACATTTTTAAAATTTATTAGGATGCCAGGGACATGATTCCTGTCTTCCACTCTCATTGAGCAATTAATTATTCTCTGAGAAAACTCAGTTTTAGTTTTCCTAATTTTTAAACCATTTTCTCTTCCAGAATGTGTGGCTCACAGTGACCCAGTGACCATTTTCCTGCCAGACTGTGCTGTCAGGACCAACCATCAGAATACCTGCAGTTCCAAATGATGTAACTGGCATATCCGAAGTACTTGAAAAAGCAGGATGCACCTTCTACCCAGTGCAGCCATCTGCACTTTCAGGAAGTATGCTAATGATTTGAGAGTAGTTAACAGAGGAGAGGCTGCAGGATCAGAAGCCAAAAAATCTTTAGAAAGCTTTAAATTTTATACCCCACTGGACTTGCCTATTCTTCACTGGACTGTGGAAAATTCCCTCCAACTATAACAATCTACACTGTATCAAGCACATTTGTTTCCAAATGAAAACATGCTAAAATGCCTCACGCTGCTCTTAACCATTATTCATAACCATTAATTCTGAATCTGAGCTAGCACCTGAACTTCAGTGGCTATTTCTCTTTACCACTTGGTTTTTCTGCAATATTGGCAATTTCTTGCATTGCTTAATGGACTTGTTTCTCTGTACATCCAGATGATGACATGTACAGCACTGATGACACTTATTACCATCCTAAACTAGGCTGGAACAAAATGCTTTAACAAAGCATCTTACAACAGGTGAAGTATGTCTTGCTCATGTGGCAAAATGTGATGATGACTTTTAGAGCTGCTAATTACAAGAATTCACTTAACATCAAGATGTACAGATTTTTTTTTCATCCATCCATTAAAGCATTAGTACTTTTCTAACACTCTTCTGATTTCAAGCTCAGCTTTGTGTTGATAGATAGGAAAAGATATGTGGCAACTTTTTTTTAATATATTGTATGACTTCTATCTTTTTCTCCCCTCATACTGCTTCTCTCTGGACCTATTATCATCTCATTCCCTATCCTCAAAATATCTCTATTTCCTCAATACCTTAAATATTGTGAAATTCTTTGTCTTCTTTTCTCACATCTGTGTCACTGTAGTGCCAAATGTCCATCTTTCCATCTTTTCCGCATTACTGTATCAATGATTTCACAACTTACAGTGTTCAATGTTATTATAATTTAGATTCCTAGCTGACCTACTACAAATTTAGGAATAACCAACAGCTACATTTTCCCTGTCTTGGCTATGGATGACCTAAAGGAAAGGTCTGAAAAGGTGTTAATATCAAACTTTAGTGCCCCTTAAAGCTGCAGTTGATGGAGATGCAATTAACAGTAGGGGAATTTAAGTGACATTGCAGAATGTGGAGTAGGAATTTTAGACAGAAAATTTAAATGGAAATATCCTATTGCGTACAAATTGGTAACTGAAATGAATTCCTATCCATACTGCAAAATTATCAGCTCGGGAAAAATAAATAAGTCCCAAACATGAGCCAGGGTAGACTCCTAATCAGGGTACACAAGCTCTACAGAAGCAGTAACACTGGAAAACATGCAAGCCTGCTCTGGCAAGAGGTTTTAGGACCAGGAAAGATTGTTAGACCCTGCAGCTGGCAGGCCTAAAAGGCATGTGCAAAGAGAGATGGGAGATGGAGAAAGCCACCAGTTATCTTCAGAAGCAGAACTCTATCACTGAGTTGGAAGTGCCACAAGAAGCAGTAGAAGATAAAAACCAGCCGAAGTGTGGGAAAGAGGAGTAATGTCAGCCATAGCAAAAATGCTGTGAAAGAATCAGAGTGACAGGAAATGCCAGGCTGAGTAAGTAATATTCAGAAGGAAAGAAAATGGGGCTCCTCTTTCCTCCACATGACTCTTGCATATTACAGCTAGGGAAATACATGGGCAAAGATAGCTATATGCTCTACTTTCAACAAGCAGACTGGCTACTGCCCAGCAGACAGCTCTTTAGAGTCTGCTGCCAGTGCGTAGGACACAATCAGATATCATCTGTTAGCCCAGAATAAAAAAGTCCCATCTGCTGCTGTCATAGGTTTTTCACAGGTGCGAGCCTGTAGATAAGACCACAAACTACAAGATATACTAAGAACTAATAATGAGTTAATTCTTAAAATCCTGTAACAGCGAAACCACCTCCTTCAACGTCCAAAGGAAAAACAAAGTAGATAAACTATGAAATCTGTCAAGCAACTGGAATGGCACTCCCACCTTCCTCTGCCTCAGTACTATTTGTTGTTGCACTAGCACTGTCATTTTCCGGGCATTTATACAGGATGTGATAGGAAGTGTCTCCAATCCTGAATACACTACAGTGAAAAATAAAAAGCCTTACTCACAGCTGCTTCCAAAAACATATTCTCATCTACACGTTGTCTCTTATTAAGTTTGCAAGCTGCAACTTTTGCCCAAACAAAGACTGGGGCTTTAAGATGGCTTTTTTTCGTCTGCCTTTTCCTACAGACACATTACAAACTGTAAATAACACTGCTCCCCTATTATTGCTGAGTTCTATATGGAGATGCCACAAAACTGCAACAGACTGCTTGCAGCAGGATCTAAGTTTTTTAAGTAGTGAATGTAAGTAAAAACTAGATTTGTCTCTAACTACATGAATTTTCTACTATCCAGATTTATGCAAAGCCAAATAAAAAGCCAGACTAATCAAAGCCAGGAAATAAAAGGCTATTTTGGATCTTTGTACATCCCTACCCCACATAAGATATCAGTGAAGAGCCTTGGTGAGAGTGAAAGAATAAACATGGCAGCCCTGGAAGAAAGAAATGTTTGGCAGGGTAAGGACTGGTGTGCATTGTTCCCTGCTCTGACCTCCACAGTTATTTTAATGCCTCCTGATAGTGCTGCTAGAGCTGTGTGCATCCTCCCTTTCTCAAAACAGCTTTGCTTTCCAAGTAAATATACATAAAGACAGAAATTACATCTCTGCCTGCCCATCCTTCCCTTGCCCAGCCCCCTTAGAAGAATTCTGGCTGCAGAAAGAAACAAGCCTGCATACATTTCATTTTAATGTTGCTTTAAGTAGCCAATATTTTTACATTCTATATATTTCAATGCCTCCTGCATATCACTATCATCACTATCATTTATGTGCTTACCATACTTGGAACTGAAGAATATTTTCATTCCTTCATCACAGACAGAAAAGCAAGCAACTGAATAAGCTGAATCAAGTTCCTATAATTAAATTAAAAAAAAAATACTGCCTGCACAAACCAACTTTTGCAGTAATTGAATCTCTTACCACTGAGATTACGGCTGCATCCTTCACCAGTTAACCTTCAAAAATTCTAGGAGGACATTGTGAAAAATTCAAAAATCATATGCTTCAGTTGATAGGGAAAAAACCCCCGAAACTATAATGCCAAGTAGCCTACAATGAGAGCTGTCACAAACAGTGGAGCTACCAGTAATTAAGCACTTTTAAAAGCAAGATATATGCTGGCAATGCCCTTTCATCCCTTTTTGCAATTGTATCCTCAGAGCTAGGCAAAAAAAGCTGAAAATAATCGAGCACACTAGGTGACTGTGCAGTGAAGTTTTGTTTCCTAATTATAAACACCATGCCTATGCTCAGACAAAAGAAATCCTTCCGAACTGATGAAAGCTCCTCTCATAAAGAGCTGCAACAGAATTAAAATACAGCTGCCCTGCTTTCAGTAATGAGGTCCGGAGCGCTTTGCATCATGCTGACTAGCATTTACCCTTTTTCTGTCTAAAGTAACTGCAATAAAGAGCCCTTAATAAGAAAATCTTCCGCACATCTGCCGCTCCGAGCCAAGAGACGCTTACCTTCTGAAGACTTGAAAAGGCCTCTCTACTGCAAAAATAGTAAAGATGCTTCCCTGCTGCACTTCAGCATCCCTCGCTCCCTAGCAGTTTACTAGGAATACAGATCCTCCACCATTTTCTGGTCACGTGGGTAGTGGTACTGCTAAATAAGGGTGATCACCTGCCTTCACACAGCCGGCTGTGTGAACCAGCAGCTACTGGGCTTTGGTTACAGGCGCACTTCAACAAATGCAGAGCTGTGCTTCGGCCGAGAAAATTACGATTCTTTATCACGTTCCCTGTGGAGCTTCATCGGAGCATCATCAAACTTTGATGCAGCGAGTCAGCCGCAGGCAGCAAAAAAGCTCCCTGCTGCTTCATTTCACTGCCTGAGGAAAGCTTATGCTGCGATTGCATGACAAAAGTTCCCATGGATCCAACTTATCTCAGCCCTCATTTCTGTTTGCATTGATGGCTATAGAGCACATGCACATTCAGACATGGTCTGCATAATTTTTTTCAGTTTGCAATTTAGCAATGGGAATGCAGGAGCAAATTTAAACAAAAAAACCAAAACACCAACAACCACCAGTTCAGAAGGCACAGTAGATTCTGAAAACACAAACTATGTGCAGCAGGAAGCAATGCCCACAGCAATGGTCCCGATTGTGCTTCTTAGGGAAAGATAGGATTCTTCTTCTCAGGCAGTACAGTCTCACAGTCTCCTTTTATAAAAGTCTATTGCGAGTAGGGTCCCTGAAAAATTCAGGTTCCTTTCCAAATGCAAAACAACTTCCAATCCGAATCCCCACAGCAAGGCAATAGACCCTAGGACAGCCTAACCCTGATCTGGTTTCTCTCTTCATACTGCACAGATCTCCTGGAAAATAATGAGAACTAGAGAAGCTTTCACGTCAGAC